>NW_010972598.1:7373795-7465710 GCF_000737465.1 Haliaeetus leucocephalus | reverse complement strand
TAAAAAAAAAAAAAAAAAAAAAAAAAAAAAAAAAAAAAAAAAAAAAATCTATGTTTTGCTGATACCCATTTTCTAACGGTTGCACATAAACTACACTCCTACAGTATGGAAATACCCACGCAAACCCATTCACCAAAGTACAGCTGTGGGGTAGAATCCATGAGTTCATGTCAAACAGTAAAGTAAGGGGACATTAGCTCCTTTTAAAACTTCAGACTGTAATATGAGTATAATAATTCAACCCAGCAGAATGAGCACGAAAGACAACACAGAGCAAGATGACATTACACTTAAGTAAAGCTTATGGTAGCACATTTTCCAGGAGAGCTTGCATGATGGTTTTTCTTCTGACAAATTAAACAAAAATAAATATCCTCTGGCACTTACACGAGAAAATAAAGAGTAACTTACTCCCTCAGTGTCATCCTGGTTTATGAGACTCTTTAGCACATGTGGTTCTGTACATGTTTCACTAGGGCTGTAATGGCTGGTGCTTTTGCATTCCAAGCCTGTATGCCACTAGTAGTTACCTGACTCTACTGACATGAAGTGTCCCCAGGAAAAAAAAACAAGTATTCCTATAAGCCACACAGTATCTTACTGTTACACTACCAATATTAGGTTGACAGCAGACAAACTAGTTTAGAGACTCAGACCTGACAGACATACTTATTAACAGGTTATTGAACAAAAACCTTTTTATCCTTTCAAAAAGTGTTTCTCTTCAAGGATTTTTTAGGATGCCTTCATGTTACAGAAGCTGTTAGCAAGGTTACCCCTCATTTCCCTCTTCTCATCCCCTCCCCCCAAATTAGTGATAATGCAGTGACAGAGAACAAAAGACAGAACAAGCAGAAGACTCAGCTTCTTAGAGTCTTAGGCATCTACCCTTGTCTGCCAAACATAAACGGCCCTCTTGTCTGCCGACTCCCACTCCTTGTACTGTACTGAGATACAGTCTCCTCACTCTACTACGCATGTGCTTAGGCGAAGGCAAAAGCTTTAAAGGGATGACAACAGGATGCAGAACAGCATACTTCTGAGCAAACAGCTTGTGTAGGAGACTAGCTTCAGGCTCAGGTAAGTTGAGTCCTTTGGACACTGTTCTCTAAAATACCCGCAGCTGTAGCTGTAGTTGTGGTAAGCAGAAAAAGCAGCTTAGCAGGGAAAAATGGCTCTTCAGGAATAGAACTAATTAAAAAAAACAAATAAGCCCACACTAGGCACTGCTTTCACAAAAATTAAAACACATCCTTTACATCCAAGGAAGGAGAAAGAGAAACTGATGATTTCTGGGGAGGGGGGGGGCATGGGGAAGAGACCTCTATAATATCTCTGATTCAGCCAAAACTCACCGTAACTCAGGATAAACATTTTCAAGATACCACTTGAAGGGTTTGCAGCTAAGTCTCTTTCTGAGTTCCATTCGGCTTTGAATACTAGAGGGGGGGGAAAAGGAACAGTTTTCAAAGTCAGGCTGCTGTCTTCATATATGTTAAGGAATACACAGAAAACTCAAGAACAGTAGAACTGTAGAACTACATCATAAAGAGATAGCACATGAGAGCTAGCACTGCTTTCACCTCAGAAGATGCTGTCTCATGAAGAATAAATGAATAGGGCAAAAAAGCACTTGCGACTTACTTGCCATAAGGTACATTCCTGGCTGAAGGCACTGCTGCGTAATAGAAATTTTTATACTCGTCCATCCAGACTTCTGCTGCCCTGCGTGTATTTCTAGGGACAATCATATGAAACACATAGGTTATATTTTCTCTAGCTGCAATTAAACCAGGTCATTTATCCTTGGGTTGATTTTAATCCTTTTTAGTACTACATAGTCAGCTGCCTCCAAGCCAGGCAGAAGATTCTGTGTTAAAGACCCAAGTAACAGAAAACCATTAGAGAGTAATGTAACTGAAATCAATGCATTTAGAATGAAATTTATGTCTTTTGCACACTCATCACTGCTTCAGGTTTTCATCCAGAATTTAATACACATCTTGGAGTTCTTTCTGCAAACTTCACGGAAGTTGTTAGGTTGTTGTTTGCTTTTGATTTTTTTGCTTTGTATAAGAGTAACTTGACAGAAGCCAAATTCAGTGAGTGTTCACCTGGATAAGCAAGCTATTTGGAAACATAAAAATCTCAACAATTGCCAATATTTAATAATGTCTTTTACCTTTCTGAAAACAGATACGCTAACATAGGCAAGACATTTTCAATCTTCATCCTATTTCTACCAGAAGAGCACCCAAAGTTCCAAAAAGACATAAGCTTCCATGACATTTAAGGCTATGAACCAAGCAAGTCTGTTGTAGCTGAGGTAACAGAGGAGATCCAGTAATTAGAAAATATTTTTAATGCTTTAAAAGTCAAGAGAGATTAACTATTGCAATAAATGTGAAAAACACTAACCCAAATTCTTTACTTCTAATCAAACACATCTCTAACTAAAATTCCTGTATTTATGTAACTGGTGTCTTTAAATCTCCTTTTGGACTGCAAGATGGTAATGCCTTTTTCTGTCCCCTGGCTTCCATGTAAAAATCATTTACTTCTATTGTTCATGATTTTATGCTTAGAAAATTAAGCCTTATTTCACTTGCAACTGCCATGCTCTGAAGCTTATTTTACATTCGGCAGTAAGTTCATCTAAAGCAACTTGAGTAAACTTAGTCAGCCAATAACTTCTTTAATATGATTTTCCAATTCAAAAGACAAAAAATAGTCAGGATAAAGCAAGCTGTTCTTGCAGGTTGCTGAGAAGGAAGGACACAGAAAAGAAAAAAAAGTCATAAGACAGACCTCAATTATTTTTTTTGTTTGAGGACTGATTTTTCCTTGCAAAGATTCTTTTTAGATTTTTTGTAAGCAAAATCCCATTCAATACAAATTAAAGAGCTGTTTCAGTTTCTCCTCCCTTGCGGCCACTCAGGCCTGTGTGTCAGCCAGTCACTCAGCACCTGCCCCTGTTGCTTGCTCAGCAATCAGCTTTGCCTGCCCACAGGCCAAACAGATTTTGGTGGTGGGAGAGGAACTATTTGGTTTGCCAGGGTTTAACGACTCCAAAGACACTTTCAAGGCCAGAACACATGCCTGCATCATGCTTCCCCGTACTCGGGGATGAACAGTTCAGGCTTAGTGCGACATAAATATGAAAACTGTGTAGATGCTGAGAACTGCCTAAACTAACACAGACCCCAAAGAAGGCAGGGTACTGAGGAACACGGTGTAGGGTGCACTCGGTTGCTTCGTGCTGAGCCATAGTTAATGAAACCTAGCACCAAGCAATCAGAGGGAGCTTTGCATGGAGCAGACTGGGGTCTGCAAGGTTTATTAGCTCGTCTGAAGCAGTGTATTAAGGCAGTGCACAGTAGTCTAAGAAATCCTGCCAGACACAAGCTGTATCTGCCCACACCACACAGCCAGGATGTGGACTCGCCTCTCATGAAACAGGACTCCCAGTCTCTCCTCCAGAATCCCCCGATTTGTTTTGGCTGCCAACAGGCAGTGCATACTGACTAGTCAGCTAAAAATAGGATGCCTACCCAGAGCACTCCAGAACAAACTGCATACAGTCAAGGGACAGATAATGGCATAAGCTAACAAGTCCCGACTGCGAGACCAGCACCAATTCCACGCACCAAGTTTCTTGGCACCAATGTCCTATACATATCTAATAATACCTGTATTACAAGGGTATCCCATTACCTTAGGTTTCTCATTCTCTCATTGCTAAGACTGATCTTAAGGCTTTATGTTATATTGGTTTGATACCCAAGAAAGCTGACTGAGGAGGAAACGTTCAAATATACAGCAACTTGTCAACCCTGCTTTTAAGCGATATGCAACTTTTCTAGGTCAATTAAAAAATAATTCCAATGAAACAAAGAATTTTAATGGCATTTCAGAATTTGAGACAGCTGGACAGCTAAGGACACAGGTAATAAACAACTTGCAGAGAAAGGTAGATCTGGAAAGGGATGTAAGTACCCAAGACACTAGTTTGCAGGCTTCAGCTGCCTTCACTATTCAAGCACATGCGGGATCTCTTTTCAAAGTCATTTTGAACACCAATGACTGGAAAACACAATGTGGCTTTAAAAAAACCTGTCATAGTAATTGTCAGGACATTTGAGTGACCAAATGACAATGATGATTTGACTTCACCACAAAATCCAAAAAGCTTTAATCGCAGTACGAACGCAACCCCTGCTAATATGATGCATTTCTGATGTCTGCTGTACACTTGCATGCATACAGCCACACCTTTTTCCTACTTTGCAGTTGAACTATATTTAAGTACCTATTTAAATCACAAGAAAAGCAGCATCTTGGCAACAGTCCAAAGAAGGAAAGGCTGCAAAGGAGTGGGAAAACCACACAATGTATATATTTTTATTAACTATGCTCCTTATTATGACATTGTCATTTTAAAATCCACCATGAAACTAAAACAGTTGCATCCTAAGCCTACATAATACAGTTTAATTGGTAGATCTTCCCACTCTCCTGATGACACTATAAATACTGGAATAGAGATGTGATTTATTAAGAAAGGATATTTCATTGCTAGCTTTTGTTTTCCCTTAAGTACTATTATTCATTTTCCACTGTAGCATAAAATACAGATCTCAAAGTATAGGGGACCAGAAAAATCCTTACTATAACTACTGGAAGAAACGGGACAGTGACTTCATTTTAGCAGACTATTACATTCATTAGAGTCATCTTGGTGGCATACCAGCATGGAAGAAAAGAATTACACCCTAAGGAGGTTCCTCAGTCTAAGGTGAAACACAAATCCAAGTATATTGGCAGCTTAGAACATTCTTATGAATTTAAATACACCTGTGTTTTCTGTGTTGCTTCATGTTAAACAGAGTTTGGGCTCCATATCCTTTCAAAGATAAATAAACAATTTTATTTGCAGCTCTTAACCCACAGAACCTTTAGCCAAGATCTGTACTTCTTCAGCCCCCTGAGCATCAAGTCCAATTCTCTAAATCAAAACCTAGTGATTCTTCAGCTACAACTAACAAAGCCTTGGTCAAAACATCCACCATACACTCCTACAACACCTTCATCCATATTACTTAAAAAATCACTATGAACATGAATCAGAATTACTGTTCTCATTCTGTAGAGGAGAAACTGAGGAAACAGCTCAGTATTTCAGCTACTGCTGTACATTGTATCAAGAGCGAAATTAACAGGCATATTAATCTAAGCCCTTAATATTGCAGTTTCTTAGGTTTATAGAAAAAAAAGCATTTTTAAACATAGCACAGGAAAGGCAAATGTGATATAGAATGAAGTTGCCAGCAGACTGGCACAAATGCCAGAATCAGTCTACATAACCATTTGCATATCACATACCGATCATGTATTAAGAAAAAGCAAGCAAAGCATATTCATATCTTAGTGTATTCTCGCTCTTAGAGAATGATGAAACTGTTTCTATGAAATGAAGATTTATGAGACAGTTCTGAAAATAAAGCCTTCTTTAAAACCAAATAAACAAAGTTCTCAAAATTGATAGAATGCCAAGCTAAGCATTTCCTTCTTTTCCAGATTCTCAGGCTGCGTCTGCTAGAAGTTTCCCTTTTTCAACTCTCAGGTTCTTCTCTCAATCTATGTAGTTGCCTCAGTCATTAATTTCCTTTTAATTAATATTTTTCCATGCTAGGTAATATTGCAAATATTTCTAAAGAAAAGATCCTTAAAATGAAATTACTGCCACCTGCTGATCATCTGAAGAAATCCAAAATATTGCTATTTAGCTGAAGACATGACTTAACAGTTACCTTGCAAACACGGTACCACTCCCACCGGGAAACGTGTAAGGATGCTGTTTGCGGAATACATGACCCACTCTGCTGCAAGGGATGATTTCTAGGCTCCCACCACATTGCCAAACTCTGAATGAGATCTCTGAAATAAAAACATGAATGAAAGACCACCATCACAAAATACTGTAATTTTGTAGTGTACTAATTACAGAGAAGGCTTTTACTGATTATTGCTGAGAAGATCAATAAGATAGTTTTCTGAGAAATTCTAGGATAAGCAAAAGCATATCTGAACATTTACTAATATTCTCCAAGCTCAGGAAAAATAATCATATTAACTTGGAAGCAAAACTCTATGTCTTCTCTTACCTGGGGTTACCAGCATTCCCCAAATTCATAAACCACTCCGCAATTTGCCAGAGTAAGTTAGGTCTATATGTACCATTACTGTGCTTTATCTAAAGGGTAAGCAACAGTAAATACACTTAACATCACTAGCTTATAATAAAAATTTTCAGCTAAAGATGGAATAACACAGTGAACAAAATCAAGGCATGATAAAACAGTCAGTAGATTCGAGCTGCTGATTTATTACAGCAGATAACCAAACACTCCCAAACACTGGTTGTGGAAGGAGTTATATCAAGTCAATCCTGATTTGAAGACAGACTGAATAAAGATGCAACTTCAGTAAACTGAAGGTTATGGACAATACACTTCTAAGCCAATCTAGTGAGCTGACCCAGCTAGGGAGGACAAGAAGGTCCAGAAATATTTATACACTTTCTCGTCTTAGACCTTTGACAGCAGAAGTCACCTAATGCTGACATGGAACTTTTCCTCATTCATTCCAAATTAGCACAGTAAGGGTGCTTTCAGTAGCACCGTTTCAATTTTGATGATTCCCCCTTCAGTCCAGCAGCTGCTACCAGCTACTGAGCGCTACCCTTAGTTCCAAGCCTCTTCACAATCATTCAGCATCTTTCCACAGATAATCAGCTCTAATTTAAAGTCAGCGTCTACCTTTTATAACTTAAACTAAGTGCCATTCCTTCCCCCAGAAGCCTTCCTCCCACATACACAAAATAAGTCATAAAAATAACATTACTTCAAAAATTAAATTTGAAAAAAAAAAAACCCAAAAAAACCAACCAACCACCTCAAAGGTTAGAGAGCATGTCATCATGACAGTCTGTCCAGAGGAAAAAAAAAAAAGAAAAGAAAAAAAAAGAAGACGTGCTGTGATTTCAACTGTTGACAGTGCAGGTTAACTGGCCTTCTTCCAAAGAGTCTTTGCTTTTACAAGGATAATTTCCTATTTGTTTTACTTCAGTGATAAATTCTGTTGCATTGGGACCAATTAGGCATATTCATGAACCCTAGACAGTCAACATAGTCTGATCTATAGACAGATCATCCTCAAAAATATTAATGACAATATTGTCTTTGCCATTAACTCAGTCTTGATTTTCCCGTTGAATTAACATGGGACAATAGGCAAAAGTAATTTTTAAAGCAACTTAATGTGACATTGTCTTCGTACATTTTTCACAGCACTGACTTCAGTCTTACACCTCTTATTTTGAGCTTAGAATGAAAAAAAAAAATGAGAATCACAATAAATAACTGGTCACTGCTTCTATTAAACAAGTTAGTAACAAAAGCAATTCTGCTTCTACCAGAATAAATTACACATAGATGGAAGACAGCAGGCTTTCCCATATCTAGCTCAGATTTGGTCCCATACTGCTCAAATTGTGAAAGCAGAGGAGTAATAGTTTTCTTGTACAACTTTGAAGCATTATTTATGGAGTTTTGCTAGAAAGTTCATACAGTTATTTGCCCAAAGTGAGGGCATGCTGCAGTCAGTGAGGACAGCCTAGTGAAAGAAGGCAGGGAGATCCGATCAAAGATACAGGCTTTTGCATTAGACAGGTGCAGACTAAATGCTCAAAATCTAGTATTAGACTTATTTAAGTATTAGAAAATACACACTTCTGAAATGCAGTAAAGTGAGATTCTGGTTAAAAATAAAAGGTCAGTGCAGTACGCCTAAAGCTCTTTCTTTTTTAAATGATTCATCTGAAGGTTTAATCCAGAAAGTCACTGTCATCTGTTGAATGTATTTAGGCATTGAAAAAGTATTTTTGTTTTAGAAGTAATTTAGAAATATCTTGTGTCAACTTTTTTCATTATTCATAGCTTCTTCTAATGTGTACATTAATTTGATTAATTCTCCTTCCATAAATTCCCAGAAATGTAAACCTACATGTATACTTTCTGGCACCTTAGATTCTGAAGAATCTAAAAAAAAGTGAAAATGATGAAAAATAACTCTATAGGAAAGACAGCAAAGGACTAGTAAGTCAGGAGAAGCAAACTAATTCTTATTTGCACCAACATGGCTTCTAAAGCCTGTGTGGATTTTTAAAGAAAAAGGAATGTACAGCAACTAAAACTTAAAAAAACCCCCACAAACTCCCTTAAGACATCTTTTTTGCCATACTCACAGTGGGAGAAGAAATACTACTATTGTAACAATTTCAGTGGACACAGTTTTTCATTGAAAAGGCATAAACAGCATGTCAAACGTTCTTCAGTTGCATCCGATTATGTTACACCTCTCTAACAGATTTGCTCTTTTCATTGTAGTGTGTCATCATTATTGAAGATGGGGAATGTCTTACTTGCTCCCTGATTTTAGCAAAATTATTAAGAAAAGCCTAGGTTTTCAGATTAGACCCAAACCTTCTAATGGTTCATCCAGTCTCCAGTGTACTCCAATCCTCCTATGCTTATCCAAAAGCATTGTAAAGATTCTGAGAATTAGAATTTACAAATTTAAGACAAGACTGAACAAACCTTGATCCATGTTTTGTACAGTGAGCATGTGTTATCAGTCATATCTAGCAACAATCTGAAAATGCACAGTATCTTCATGGTAAGAGCTGTCCCTGGGCTAATTTAGACAAAATACCGCAGGTCCATCTTGACATTTCTAAAGTTGAGACTATACTAACATGTAAACTAAATCTCATAACAGCTGCTCTGCACATGCTTGAAGGAAAATTGCGAAGTTTTATAAAGCATAAATATAACGTATCGAATTATTCTGCAAGTCTAGTAGGTTATTTGTATGTAACGTCAAGCTGCTGATCCAGAGATATGTGCACGTTGAATTTTAAACTGCACGTCACAGATTTCCAGTATCTGGTGAATGTGTCATTTATTGCAAATTAAATCATACGCCATGTGATTTTTACTCGTCTTCAGTTAGTCTGGCAACTATGAACAAATTATTAGCTGTCTGCTGGACTGACTGACCTTGCCTTCTCAGGGAGCCGAGAAAAGGCACCCCAAAGTCTCCATCTCCTCCTTCCCATGGAGGAAAAGGAACAGAATGGAGCAAGAGCAACATAAGCAGCTTTTTGCATGCAGTCTTCTCACCTTGAGTGAGGAGCTGTTGCTTGTGCCCTTTCCTGCTATCAAGGCCTCAGTTATCAAAGCATAAAGGCAGCTGCTAAATTTTCAGAAAAAACTCGGTCACTCAAGTACATGCTTGCAGCTAATCAAATATTTAAGTGCTCTAGTGGCAAAAGAGGTTTTCAGAGTGAACATGAGTACTGCTGTAGTAAGTTTATCCAATGACTTTCCAGGACATTTAAAAAATGAAAAATTTTTATATTCATATTAATACAATTTAGCAATATACAGCCAAAATAATGAGAACACAGAAAGTAATTGTTTGAAATATGTAAGAGGTTTCTTTGAGTGTTGCATAGGAAGGTCAGAGACTGGACTGTAAGGATGCCTCTTCCAACCTTTTAGTTCCTTACAGGAATGTTAAACATTTGGTTACCATGTCTCCATACTTAGCATGCTGTATACAGCAGACATTTCCTTGAAGGCCAAGCATATGCTCAATGCATATGCATATTTCAGCAACTCAAAATACTCATGGGTTTTCACAAGTTCAAGGTATTTTAGGATTCTGCAGCTAGCACATGCAGTAGAGAAGTTTCTATCCTTAGAACTGGTCCTAAAACACACTACTTAAGATGTCTGAATGCATCTCTACCCCAAAACACTAAATTAATGACAGACTGGAAGTTTTGAGAAGTTGTAGAGTTCTGCTCCTCCCAAACATTTTGGTTTTGTTTGTTTGTTTCTTTCTTTGTTTTAATACAAATATACCGGTCTTAACTGCAGAAAAAACTTTGTACAATACTGTAATGCAAAGAGCCAAGACCCCCCTAATAACACCAGATTTAACTGCCAGGTCAAAGAATAAATGGCTAAAACTCAAGTTCTCTCAGCTCCTCCTCCCTCCTCTGTAAATCCCACTCACTGAAGTATCTGAAAATAAGGACTTACAGCAAAAATGCCTTCTCAACCATAATTACCTCACAGGGTTAAAGTAGGGGTATCAAATTAAAAAACTCACTAAGTTTACATGTCAGGCAGTATAGTATTATTAAAGTTAAGAAACAGATTATTCTTTAGTCAGCTGCGTTTTAACTGATTTCTTAAGGTGTATGTAAGAACATTAAACTCATGAACTCCTGTGTTCTACTTTTCACGATTAAATTTCAGCAACATCTTAAAACATGCCTTAAATTGTCAGCATTTAAACATTATTGTATTTTAATCAATAACTTTGGATGAGGATGTGACTTTCAAACAAGATAGCATTTTTGAAAATAATTGCCTATCTACATCCTGTAATATTTTTATCAGCCAACCTCCATTACAAAAAAAATTCCCTGCTTAATGAACAAACACTTTTATTCTCTCATATTTAGCATATAATTCCTACCTTGTTTTAATTCTTTCATTGAAATAAACCTTTTGGATTTCACCAGTAATGCATGTGAAGTTTTAACTCTGGTTTTAACCCTCTGCACAAAATCAGGAAGACCATGACTCTGCGACAGTACAGGCAATGGTGAAACATGCTTTCTTTCAAGACTAATCTGAAGACAGATAATATACATACCTAAGTTTTCTCCACCCCAAACATCCATCATCATGTCATACTTCCCCAGTTCTTCAAAATAGGATTTGTCCATCACAAATAACCCACCAGCTATCATGGGTGTCCTAAACAGACAAGAAAAATTAAATTAAATACTTACAGAACCATGAACTCTGAGGCAACCATTATTTGCATCTCAAGGTTAATACCCCCTTGAAAAAATTTGCAATGCTTTTGAATGCAACTAATTTTGCATATATCAATTCAAATGTTGTCTGCACACATTTCTATGGCATATATAGTGCCCTGATCACCTTCTGAGGCAGTTTCCAGATCTCCATTTGGCTTACAAGTTCCTGATGTAAAGGGTGGCAATTTGTGCCAGCAATAAAACATTAAAACTGATGCTGTATTTTTAGCCCTCAAAACATACCAGCTTTAAACAAAGTGACATCTACTTTTTGTTAAGGGTAAATAATCTACTAGCGTGCTTTAAAGTATTTTTTTAAAATACAATTTATTTATGAGTCTCATAATGCTACATAAATATGAATGAAATTTCATTATTAATGAAAGCTATAGTAAAGATCCCCTTCCAGACTCAGAGAAGATGATTTCTAACTTTGTTTAGTTGCAAACTCCAATCTATTAGAGGGAGAAGTAGCGGTACAGACATACTTTATGGGAGCAACTGGATTTCCTTGCCGTGCTCTTCTTTGCTCTGGTGTCATGTAATCCCACTTGAACACCAGGTTCCAATCAAAGCCTTAAAGAAGAAAATATTAGAGTAGGATGTTAAAAAGACTGCGGTCATCATTCAACTTGTAGTAACATAATGTTGACTGAAAACACTGGGAACTGTAATTTAAATTAAAAATTTAAACTTGGACAAACTTCTGGGTAGAAAACAAACAAGTCCAGATGAAAGGTAAAGAAGTTGACAGGGCAATAAAACAGGAATCTCAAATATTAAGTAACTTCCATTCCTCTTGTTGCCATCTATTATGCAAAGTAAGAAATCCAGTCAACAAGTGACAAAGCAAAAGCCTTATATATGAATCCAACATCTCCTATCTTTACATTGATTAGAACATCATATGAAGATCTTCCAGCCATTACAAATGCTCCTAACAGTCATTACTGCACAACTGCATTTCAACTTTTAACAAATGATCACATATTTATGTTTACACAGGCTTTACGCAGTACTCTTGGTACCCCTCTATCAGCAGGAGCTCTCCATCATGAAGGTCACACCAGGTTATGGAGCTCCCTCTTATCTTACTAACATTCCTTTAACTTCCTGCTTTCCCACTGCATGCTTCCAAGCGCGTCATTTTTTAAACCCGAGGCAAGTGCTAGAGCACCAAAATCTTACTTCCCTTATATATGTACATATAGGTGTGTACACACAGCAACAGCTGGTCTGGTCCTTTCCTGAGTTAAGCACAGAAGCCCATAAAGATCACTAGAATAGACAAGACCAATAGGTGACCTACAGCAGCTTTCTACCTGACAACCATTTGAATTACCTCCTTTAGGCAACAATACACAGCTGGTACAAGACAAACTCCCTATAGGAAACACTTTCATAATAGTTTTTGAGCTGGGTTATGCCCATAAGCATGAACATCTATTAAAAAACTACACAAGGTCCATAGCCCTCTCCCAGTACACCTAGCAAATCAGCCTTACGCAGACTGCCTGCTGCCAAACACATTTACATCTTATGAGGTCATGTAAGGAATGATTTCCAGATTTCTGGTGCACAGATGTCAGTAGTTTTCTTTCTCCAGCATAAAAATAAAGCAATTACTTTGTGGGGAAAAAGCTAAAGTAAACAGACAACAATTACAGTCCTACAAACTGTCTGTCTGCATCTGTAAACATGCATAGTAATGACCGATGCAGAGTAGAAAACGAAACAGTTTTCATTTTAACTCACAAGATATTTGACACACACACTACAGAAATTATCCTGAACAGTCTTCAGAGCATGCATGCCAACTCTTTCTCTCCATGTTTGAGTACTTCATGAAGTGTTGCACTGTAAAAATGAAAGACCATCTAACTACTCTAAAACTCCAAGTAGCAAAACAGTAAAATGGCTACAATCGATAGTACTGCAAGGCCTCCAGCGTGAAAAGTAAAATGAGCTCCAATATTTCCATGCAGTTAAAAAGTCATACTTTATCATACATACCCAGCAAAATTACTTGCATCTGGGAGAACTTTGAAAAAACCTACTGTTCTCCGGCAGAAGCAGTAGAGATAGAGTTACATATACTCCAGTGAACACAAGGGGTCTCTTTTGGAATACAGCACTCTGTTACAAACTCCGAACAAGTGCACAAATTGTCTACCCATAAAAACTGGTTTTCCATCTCCATTTTCACTGACTCTGGGAAAAATCTGCACTCAATGAGATAATATCAGTAACTCTGTAAAGGAAGTATTTTTAAACACAAGTGCATATCCAACATGAAATTCTATCCAGTGTAAACTGCATCATAGGCATACTCTAAATTATTAGATCTCTGTTAACTACAGTTTATTCCAGTAATTAAAGTGTTTCTCAGGGCAGCATAAACACTTTCGCAAATCCCTCCCTCAAAAAAAAATTTGTAACATGAAGTGCATGGATTTAGTATTGGCCAGACTGGGGAATTATTTCAGCCCTGTCTGCTTTAAAAAGTTTGTAGCATTTACTAGGTGCTTGTCTTGGGTGATTAAGTCCTTTCAATACAGACCAGGCACAAATGCTGTCCCAGCTGTCTCAAGTCTCCATGCTTCAGCCACACAGATACTGTGTCTAAGGTTGAAAGCATAGTTTGGTTTCCATGTTTAGACTTGGCCCCAGTGAATGTGTCCCTGTGATGCCAAATGCTGTAGTGCCTCTAACATGGTAATCTGTCCTCTGGGAACAGAAAAGAAATATATTATTCGTGTTTCAACAGACCCCCAAATAGCTTTAAACACTGGTATGTGCAAAATTTCTATTGTTAACATTAAAAAAAGACAGCTTCTCACTCCTCAGCCCAGAAATACAGAGGCTCCATGCACTTTAAAAAAAAAAAAAAAATCTATCTATTTCTATTGTGTACGAGGGGAGAAAATGAGCACACAAAAAAAGAAAAAGAAAAGAAAAGAAAAAATAGAGAAACGTAGTTCCAAAGATGAAGCATGAAAAGCAGTAACAAGTGAAATGATCTCTCAATCTTCTCCCACTTCACTTGGGAAGAATTAAAGAGCATGAACCCCGCAGGAACCAATCGAAGATTTCAATGAAAGAATTCCTCCTCCTACTGCAGACAACAATAAAAACCACATAATGGTATAGAGATTTCCATACTCGAGGTATAATGAATAGATTGGGTAAAAGCCTTAAGGTTTTAATAAAGCTGGCACACAGATAATAGCACAGAACTATACATTAGCATACTGTGAATATATGCACTGTAGGTGTTATTTCAAAACGTTAATTAAAAGGATACAGAACCTCTCGCCTCCAGATCACTGACGAACTTGAAGCATATGCAACATTATGCAAATATTGCTTTTATTTTAGTTTACTGGAACAACACTTGGTGGCCGGTTGGAGACTAGTAACTGAGAGAACAGGCTTGAAATTTTTTTTCCTTCCTCACTGAAGAAAGTGCATTTAGAAAAAGCTGAAACACTGTGGGAACAGCACTACATAATTTCTATACAGTGGCTCATCTTATATCTTTATGCAGACAGTTCAGTTTCCAGGGTTGTGGGAATAATTATTAAAAAAAAAAAAAAAAGGGGGGGGGCAGAGAACAGCTATTTTAAACTCTAGATTCTTGCTAGGAGTAAAAAAAAAATTAAAAAAATTGTAATGAGTACGGATTTTAGTGTGTGGTTGCCCTCCCCCTCTTTGAAAAAGGAAAGGGGAGGATTTTTTTTATTGTATTCATTTTTATTGAGTGCTTCACAAGTCTTTTTACTATTTGCTGTCAACAGTTTACACTAGCTAGACATAGTGAAACTGTAGTACTTCTAAACTTAACAGGGAATTTTGTAACGGTAAAGGTATAAATGCTACAAATTTTCACAGTCACATGTTACTCTCTTCACAATTACAGATCATGGCTAACAAAACATTTATTTTTTAAACACATTCCAAAGCTTTCTGCTTACTCAGAAGAGTTTAATTTTTAGCAAATCAGCATCTTGAAAAAAACTCATAGGCACTGCATTGCTGATGGGCTTCTAAGCTAGTGAGCAATTAAAGCCTGTCTTATCTAAAAAGAGAATCATAAGCTCTGGCCATAAGCTGCTTCCGACATATTTACACAATCCTACATTGGAGCGAGTCTTGCACATTGGTAAAAGGCAGCATAAACTTATAAGTATTAGTATAATAAAAAGATCAACTGTTTTAAAGTAGAGGACAATAAAGCCAATTAAAATCCAAGCCTAGAAACAAGTAACCTACAGAACTTAAAACTAGATATATGAAAGGGAAGAACAGTATGTTAATTGCTCATTCCACAACTGCAGTGATTATGAGCTTTGATTCTTGATGCCTTTTTTTTTTTTTTTTAAATCTGTATTCCAGTACAGGTACATACCGCCTTTTAAATCAGCTGACGCCCCCACGTACTGGAAGTTGTCCATATTAATTACATCAATAATAGGAGACACAACTCTGGTCTTGTCCTAAAATAAATATTAGAAAGTAATATTGAAATAATGAAATCAATATATAAAGATTCAGGCAGGATAAGATGTTGAACAGTTCAGCAGGATTTCATTAGCACGTCTCCCCCAGCTCTCCCCCTACTTCAACTTACAGCTCTGAATAGCCAGTGCTGTGAATAGCATTGCTCAGCACTGCTTCAGAAAGCAGAAACCACACAATATAGCTGGGAATCCTCTTTCTATTCTAGGCTACTTATATTCAAGTAATCCCCCTCTTCTGACTTGCTCTTGAAGAAGGCAGCAAACTTGTAGTTCTAAAGGCAGTCGAGCAAACAGCACTTCCATTCTTACTTTTAAAACCAGCTCCAAGAAAAGAAGCATCCAGGCAATTCATATTTTCCACAGCAAATCTCTAGCCACGCAGTGTATTATGGTCTTATTATTTCAACCTTTAAGGAACACTTAGGCCTTTCTGCAATCAGAAGAGTCTTAGGTTAATGCTAACCCATTTCACACTAGCAGAATCACACTTCACTATCAGATACTTAGACAGGAAAGAGAACGTAAAACCACCTCAAACTAATGAATGCTATTAATCTCCAGCAGCCAAGATTCCAGTGGTACAGATACCACATTCCTCTGTCCAACCAAGGTCTCATATAGTACTCTGAGCATTGTTAATTACCTCAGCTGATGTTTTTGTCAAAACAGTTCAAGAAAAACAAAAATCTTTCCAACAACTCCACGTGCATCATCCAGTAGGATCACAAGACATCAGTACTTTAAAAAAAGACTCATCTAATATTAGAAATGCAGTATCATGGTTAAGCCAATTTGTCTCCATGAGTTATTGGGGGAAAAAAAAAATTACATTTACAGACTGAAGCATAACTTCTATGGTAGTTTGATGGAACATTTTGCTTGAGTTCAGAATAAAAGTTTGAGGTCCACAGTTTAACATCATTCAGAGAGCATAGATAACTTCAGAACAGTGTACCACCAAATCTGTGAATATAAACAAATGTTTTGAACAAACAGGATATTTTGGCAACTGTTAACAGAGAAACAGTTCTCATGGTTAAAAAACCATACCAATCTAAACATCTCCATTTTCAGAATTTATTTCATAAGTATGTCTTCAAACAACAACACATATATTCTAGACAGTGTTTCAGCAATGCATCCCCCTTGCTAATCAGTATTGTACAGAACAGATTGGAACCAAATTAGTATGAGAATAGCTTGACCTCCTAACAAGAGACTTAAAAACAACTCTTTTAGTCAAATGCTTTGCTTGGTCCAATAAGGACACTAAACACCCATTTTCATTTATTGGATCTTAACTATTCAATCTGCGCTGATTTTAATAAGCCCTAATTACATTGTTGGCATTTACTAGGTCATTCTGCCTGAGTGAGCAACAGGTCACTAACTTCTGTATCAGCCAAAAGGAGAATCCAAGTGAACCCAAGAGAATTCAAGCTGAAGACTAAGCTAAAAGCTGAAGACTCATTATTGATTTCTACACTCCTTTTAAGTATCACTGCGGCTATACCACCCTAGCCAAATATCTGCTTTTATGAGAGATGTAATATAACATCTAATCAGCTCTGCTACTGAGTATCAATTAGCCTGGTCTAAAGCAAGCTAGAAACACAGACAAAAAAGACCAACCTGTCCTACTTCCCCATCGATCACATCTTTAGCTCCTGTTTCTGTTAGCTGTAGCCCCAAGTCCATGTTTATAATGGCAAGCATACAGTTTTGCTAACTGTGTTGTACTTGGGAAGCAATAATGATTTACTGCACCTTAACTGCAAAACTCTAACTGTGTTTGTGTGCCCTCCTATACCGCTAAGGCATTTCAGGTGTACCCATGACCTTATTTTAGGCATTCTATATACAGTGATAGAATTAGAAAACTCCTTTATTTAAAGGCTGATGAGATAGAAGATATCCAGCCTGTCCAGCTATTCACAATACACCCATGAAATACACGAAACAAAAATGAAACCACCCTTCCTTTCTTTCTCCTTCTTTCCTTAGCTGAAGCTAAGACAGCTTATACATCTATGCCCATCTCTAAAAATCTTTTCTGACAAAAATCTGCATTTTCTCAAAAGGTTCTACTTGGCACAGTTGAACCTGGTGGTAAAAATTTCCCAAGCTGTCAAGTATCACATCAGGTAGAGCTTCAGTTAGGCTTCAAACCCATCTCCACCATGCTGAGTAAGCAGGTAGAACACTGTTTCTGTGCATTTGGGATTTCCTCAGGCTTTTACTGCTGGTCTGATTAGTTCTATCAGTATCAGTGCGACACCACACTAACACCACTTGCTACGCCTAATGTATTATTTAAACAACTTACAGTTTTTTCTCCAACAGACGAATAGCCAGGTTGTGAACATTCGGTTCAATGTACAACCCCCACTTCGTTGGCTTGGAAACATGCTGTTTGAAATCATAGATTTGCTCAGCAGCAAAGCAGACAAAAGACTTGCACATTCTTAAGGTGATGGCTTTGCAGGGCACTACAAAGTTGTCAATACAGAGATTGCTACAAAGAAAGAGCTTGTGGGTCTCCAAAGTACACAGAGTTCATTCACTTAAAATACTACACCGCAGCAGCCCCCTTTAAATTGTCCTAAAGCAAGATACTTATTTATCCATAGTGTGATTAAAGTAGAAATCCAATGTGTATTTTCAAAACAAAAAAACACAAGCAAAAAGGAAATCTTTCTGTAATCTTCTGTTTCATTCTGAAGGGTTGACACCATAACTTATAATGGAACACACAACTGGAAAACCATGTGTTTCTTGGTGAGGGTAATGGAAAGAAATAACCTGTGAATACTGCAAGTCTCTAGTGCCTGGAAGCTTGTAGCAGACTACTTCATTTTAGTATTTCATAAGGAGGTTATGTATGCTCTAGAGAGTTAGGCTATTATATATTATTCTCATAAACCATCAGAAATTTTCCTCAAGGTTCTGCATACATTGCTTCCCCCCTCTCTAAAAATCTCAAGACACTTCAAAGATTAAGCTTCACAACACTCTTAAGAGAAAATATAAATATTTTCCTTTCAGCATTGTACCAGTTAAAAGTTGACTCATTCAGGGTCACAAAATCTGAGACAGATATGAAAAAGGAATCCACATCTCATTTCTTAATCTTAGCTCTTTCTTCCTTTTAAAATCGTCTTTGTTTAAAAATACCTTCTTAAAAGTGACAGGCTTTATGGCTATGCTATGAAAACAGATGAGTTCAGTCCTGCACCAGAATCTTCCAATTTTTATTTTTCTCATGTAACTGATACATTGTAAGAATAGAACATCAAAGTGATTAGAAATTGGAAATGGAAAAAGCCAAGGAGACAGATATTCATTCAATAGCTAGTAGTTACCAATGTTTATAAGGTTGTGTACACTTATTACTATGTTGACATTTTGGGGGAAGTAAAGGGTTAAACTGGCTCATTGTTTGATCTCCCCTAACTAACAAGCACACAAAAAAATCTAGAGGACGACATAAAAGGTAGCCTTAGGGAATCAGGCAGAAAGACATTCTCCAGGAGGGAGTAAAGAGATTTACCAGCTCCGGGTTACACAGGTATCTGTACACATTCTGCACTCTAAAATATTCACCTTTTACGTATGTTGCTTCTGCTTTAAGCCTTTGCTCAAATTGCTGAAGAAAGATCCCTAGCAGTGCCAGACCCCTCTAGGAATGCTAAGCAAGCCTGGTCAAGACACAAAGATACTCTAACCAGGAAATTATCTCTAAGAAGAAAACCATGGGATGGATTATCCTTCAACTGAAGAGGAGAGCTTGATGCCTCAGGTACTCCTAACACAAGCAAGATGTTAAAGACGTGCTTTCTAAAGTGGTTACAGCACATCAGATAGAGTATTGTAGAACTGATTCAATTCAGACTGTTTCTTGGAAGCTATATATTTTTATTTTGTAACATGCACAACTAAAACTCCAACAGAATTAGATGCCAAGTGGGCAATTCTGGAACAAAAGGAAAAAAGAAAAACCCCACACTTTCCACCACATACAGAACAGATGCAGCAGTGCATCAGAAAATACTGTATTAATGCATAGTACCCCTGACCTGAAAAAGTTACCTTTGAGGCCAGAACAGTTCACATCTATTCAGCTTCTTGTCACTGAGACTATCAAGAAAATGCTGCCAATTAGCATACTATCTGCACTGTGAGTAAAATCAATCCATTTAAAATAACAAAGAACTATCATATACTATAGGTAAACACTATCTATGCCTTAAGTATTTGAACAAGCAGAAAGCTTAGAAGCTACTTTATCAAACCTCACACCTTTGGTTGGGAGTCTTCCCAGATGAAAGTAAACTAGAATTCCACATCAATTATTTATTTAACAGCACATCAAGCTTTTAAGAATGAAAAACCGTATTCATACAACTGAAAACTATTCAAGTTTTGTACACATGATTAGCGTGTACCGGGGTGACAATTGTGAGGAGCAAGTTTTGAAGGATCTAATAATTCCTGTGCTGCTAAAAAGTAGCTGCTGCACAAAGCAAAATATGCACCAGTTTCTCCCACCAAGTATACCACATGTAATGCTGGATCTCCACAAAATTGTCAGCTATTTAATAAGAGACTTTACATTCTACTACGATGCAAAGGTAACACTTTTTCACAACCCGTATCAGTTTCAGAGCGCTAAATGAGCATGCCCTGAAAAATGTCATAGACAAGAAAAAGGGTAAATGGCAAAATAGCTGTCTTACTAAAAAGCAGAGGTTTGTTGACCAAAACTACCATTTCTCTTCTGATTTCTCAAACAGGTAGATGCTTCAAACCATTTACACAAAAAGGCTTGAAAACAGATTCCACATCCTAGAATCCATTAGTGTTTTAGCTGCAAACATTCTCCGCTTCCTTCCGAGATACACGTAATGCCTTCAAGTTTATTTTCCTAGTTAATAATTATAGAGAAATTGCCCCGACCCTTCTGAGGCTACAACACTTCACACAGGCACAAAAATAGAAGGAAGTGCTATGTTTCTCATGCTCAAGGGCTCTGTAGGCTCTAGGTACTTTAATAGTGTCCAGGTTTGACCTGATTAAAGTTATTTCTACTCCAAAATAGGATTTTAACTGCTGATATGTCTTAGGCCACTTAGAGTATTTCTGGAATAGACAGTAAATCATCACAGAACCAAACAGAATAAGGAAAATCAGTCATCAGTTGGTAGCTTCTCCAGTGGCATATTGAGTATACGGGTTTTACTTTCTTCCCCCCTTACACTTTGGGGGGAAGTGCAAAGCGAACTGTAGGGAGGATAAGCAAAGAACTGGGCCTTAACAAGACGGGATAGCTTAGCAAAACCATTTTGACCAGGAGCATTTTGAAAGAAAGCCTTTCCAGGAAGGGGAGTTGACCAGAAAGGGAATGCAATTAAGAAATAAGAAAAACCCTGTAGTCTTGAGTGTTCCCCAGTGGTTTTTGGGATCACGCTTGATTCACTTTCCACTTCAGCTGAGTTCCTCCAGAGCAAGTTAACAAGTATAACCAAGCCCTGGAGAAAACAGTATACTTTCAATCCTCTCAATTGCTTTTCCAGGACACTGACTAAGCATCATTTTCATAGAAGCTGAAAGCCCACAGTCCCTGCTAATTTCCATGACAATTTTGGTTTCACAGCTCAACCTCTCTCCTATTATCACACTGAATCTTAATGAGGCATAAATACTCAGGTAAACTGAATTACATTGAGAAGATATTGGTTGAGGAGAACTATACTTTGCTCTAAAGATTTTCAACACTTACTGAGGAGATCCCTAAAGAACCAGAGAAGCACATATTTAAATTGCTTGTAAAGATAATAATAAATATTCACATTTTATGTTCCTGTGTTCACAGATTAAATGAACAAAAAGTGGGTTTTAATCACAGAACACTCTGATCATCTCCATCATCTCACTTCAGAGAAAAAGCTTCCTTAGAAAAATGCATAAAATTAATGTAGTATAAACCAGATGGCTTTAAAATTTAAAAGCTACTTCTTCAGGAAATTACTTTAGAAGAACTCTTTACTAACCTCAGCTACTCTTTCCAAAAGCGGTTCCAGCCAGTGTTCATTGCATTCACAGTGACTATCCAGGAAGGTCAGCACTTTTGCTTGTGCTGCATCTGCCCCTCTGACACGGGAGCGCATCAAGCCTGAGAAGTAAAGATAGAAAGTTTTAAGTACTTACTGAGGAAAACAATCAACAGTAGTGAGAAACTATTCCATTCCAAGTTAGTCATTAATTAAATTACTCTAACTCAGACAGGACAAACACACAAGTTCCATTATCAAAATGAGATACTAGTTAAAAATTTAGTGAAATGACTTCATACTAAACAGCCTGCAAGCTTCCAACGCACTGCACCCTAGTCTACAGGTTTCAATCTGATTTAGGTGGAAGAATTAGAGTACCTTTTAAAAAAAAAAGTGATACACAAGTACAGCTGGGTCTGCATTACAGTAAAAGGTAATTATACTGACAAACGTTACTCAAGATCGGTCCTGAAAACAAACACCTTTCCTACAGCTCTATGATAGAACTGAGGAAAGCTCCATCATTAACTTATCTCCCCCACCTTTTTGCTGCCCCCCCATCTTAGTTCTCACCACAGTCTGTCCATTCTTCTGTCAACTTCTTCCAGAAATAACCATGCTTCATCAATTCATGCCCGAGAGCCTTCCCCCCACCCCTTTCAACTATTTCCTTTGTGATTCTTGCAACTCTCTTGGTTTGTAGTTTAGCAGGGGGTTTTTTGGTTTGGTTTGGTTGGTTGGTTTTAGGGCTTTTTTGAAAATCTTATCTTGAAAAGATTTCTTTAGGAAGAAAATTCTGGTAAAGCCAAGAGGTGGTTCTCTTCTCTACACCTCAGTTATACAGATCCCCTCACTGATTTACCCTGTTCCTTTCCTTCCTTAATTCACTTTTAATATTTGTTCATTGGATGACCTCACCATTCCTTAAAGTCCCTTGCTATATTTACACACATACCCTAGAACATCCCACCATTTACTCCACTACAGAAAATAGCAAGCTTCCTCAGTCCTTTGCAAATTTCCTCCCTATTTTTCTCTATCGCTATTCAAAATTAATTGATTTCATTGTCACTCAAGACCAAAGCCAAGTACTTTTTTTTTTTCCTTTTTCTTTCTACATTGTTTCACACCAAGTCTGTTTTGGTTTTGGGGTTTTATTTTCCCCTAACTGAAACTTTGTAAAACAGTCAACCCCATTTCTTTCCATTTCCTTTACAAAATAAACCTGCAAAATATAACTGCCAAACAGAATACAAGATGCTTAAGAGGCAAAGCTTGTTGGTCTGTCCAACATTCAGCAATAAACAGCCTCATCAAGACCCTTGTACCATCTCTTAGCACAAATGTGAGCACATCACTGTTCTAGATACACACTGTGCTGCTGCTCTCTGGCAGTACTTTCTACACCTTATCTGTTGCACATTGGCAGCTAACTATACCTCATTTTTTTTATGCTGCCTAATTCCAACCTTTGAACCTGTTCTGTTCAGTTTTTCCATATCAAACCATTCCTCAAGCACTCTAGCTATGTTTGTTTTACTTCTGCAATTCCTCCTTTCCACAGCTTATTATTTCTAACTTACATTCTTATAGAACCTACTGTCTTGCTCTACTGCCATAGAAAACACACAACAGTGTTTGTAATATGCATTTTTTTGCCCCACATCTGAGGTGACCACTTGGGTCACTGAGTCTTCTACAATCACGCTCAACCTTACAGAGAGTTGAGAAGGTTCCCCTAACATTTATTCACAGACTACCGTGCCCTCCAAAATACATCTGTTCCCATAACAAACTTTGGTCTTACAGATGAGACCAAAAGCTACTATCACATATTTCTGAAAGCAAGCCAGTCAATGTCATCCCCTCCACAGACACTATGCCTTATTCTATTTTAAACCACACTGCCTTCCTCTGTTGTTGATACTAACATGTTACTTATAGCATCTTACACACTGGCTGATTTTACTGATTCTCTTAAATTTTAATTCGTATGTGTCCGAGACATCAATATCAGTCTACACTTTAAAATGAAAAGCAAAGTGAGCATCAAAGTCAAGCATAACAAGCCAGCAATCAAATGAAATCTTAAAATATTTTAATTTAAAAAATTATCACCTGGTTGCACATACACACGTCTAGGCAAAACTTCATAAACAGTACAGTAGATCCCACAGGTAATAATTTAATCCTAATCTCACAAAAATACCAAGTAAGGTAATTGTGCCTTCAATTTGCAAATAGTTGTTCTTTTTTGACATTACAAAAGATTTGTCAAATTGAATTTCATTTTCAGATCTACTGATGCATATTTTTAAGTATGAATGAAAATTCAGTTTATCTGTGTATGCAGTACAAAGTTAATATAATTACTAAAAAATAAAAAAAGTTTTACTTCATTCCATTTTGCTATTACGATTATCTCCATCTTTAAGTGCTGTACTGATCAGAGGAATGATAAACTTACTCAGAACCCTGCAACCATGGCAAGTCATAGAAGGTCTGCTTTCCTAACAAGCCTTTGTTCAGAAGAGTATCTCAAACAAAATATTTACAAATACTAAGAGCCCATCAGTTCGCAATAATTAATTATGGCACAACAACACAGGTTTTGTGCATGTCATTTCCATTTTCTGACAGTCTAATGATTCTAGCTGCTCCCCAGGCCAGGCTGGCAGCCTAGAAGATACAGACCCTACAAAAATAAACAAGCACATTATCTGCTCAGTCAGCTATTTCAACAATAAACTGTCAGTTATTATTTCAAACAGCTGTAGAATAACAGTTGCCTGTATCTAATGCTTTAAGCTCCACAGCAAGGAAGCTGCTGACTGAAGGGCTCAGTGATACGAGACCAAAGTCACAAAGCAACAAAGAGGAAAACAAAAATGTTAAGACAAAGTTTGTTACATGGCCCACTGGCTTCAGCAAAACTGGCATACATTGTCCCAGACCTCCTGGCTGCTCAAACCCTCTCAAGTCTGCCAAACAGTTTGTTTGCCAGGCTGTACATCAACTGGATCCTTACTCTAGTAAGGGAACCAGAAAAGAAAAAAAAAAAAAAAAGCTCTTTTTAAGCTGGATCGTTTCAAACATTCATACAATTTACAGTGAGACCTTACATACAATGGGAGCAGCTCAACTGAGGATTCAGTACAGTAAGAGAAAGGAGAGGTTGAGGGTAAAAGGCAATTTCTCAAGTTGGTGAAAGCCAACAGTGGGCAACTGCACACACAACATGGAATTAATCAGAATTACTGGTTTTACTTGCACAAATGCATTTGTTTTTATTCCTTCCGCTAGTAAGTTGATTTATAAAGTGAAAATCCCCCCTCCAATATGGAGTGTATAGCAGAATGTTTCTTTAAAAGACTTGGTGAAGATTAACAGATAAGGCAGCACAGTGGAATTTGTATCTTCCTTCCCCCAGATTAAGCCTACCTTCTCGGCGATCGTTTCGAAGAACTCGCACTTTTTCAATTTTTCCCAAGAGAGCACCATCCTCAGCTTTTAAAAAAAAATAAAATAAATCAAGTAATCAAGTGATGAAAGTGATGAGAACCAGTTTGATATCCAACACTGTACACCGTAAGAGAGGCTGTCTTCAAAGAAATACAAAAGCTTTGTAGTCGAAAATGTTTATGGTCATAAACAGTTAAATATAAGACATATGCTTAAAAAAAAATTACCTACTTGTCTCAACAGAAATAAAGAAAAGCTACCAGGCAAAGAAATTACTATACTCATTATGTTATTTAAAGCTAATTTAACTTTACACTTTTGAAATATTTTTATTTCATTATATTCTCTGCTTGCTTTAGACAGTTTCTACATTACTAAGAAAAAAAAAACTTTTATAGGATTAAATAAACTGTTTTCTTTGCAGATAAGAAAGTTCACTTTTTAACCAACATTAAGGCTTAAACCTATCCTAAACTAGCTATAAACTAACAATGCAAATGTAGACATTAACTTCCTTTAAGAAATGTTACTCAGAGGTCCATTTCAATTGTTCAAGTTTGTATTGTGATACCCTAGTACTTAAAAACCTTGACTTATTTTAGATTTAGTAAGAATTTTTCCAAGAGACTGATGGAGACCTGCATTCATTTAAAGCAGTGCTACAAAAAATATCTGGTGCAAGCACCATGGATTTTATTTTTACATCAGATGACATACTATGTAAAGGCTGTTTTCAGTTATACACTCTGCTCCATCAGCTAGCAAGAAGTAATAAGATATACCTGAAATATTTGTCAGAACTCCTCACATTTCCACAGTGACAGATATAAAAGAATTAAGAACTGGGTTTGGATCAGCCTCTGCAAACTCCTACTCATGTGACCTATTCTTAACTGAGTCACCTACCAGCATCTACAGAAAGTCTTACCAGAATAAACAAAATAAAGTTAAGACCCTGTAAAAGTACTTACAATCATTACTGTAGTCATCCACAAGTATGATCTCCTTAATAAGATGTGATGGGCTTTTTTTAAGGACACTGAAACAGACCAAAAAAGAAAAAGTATTCATGCTAAGTAGTCTTAATGTTCCATAATAATGTCATAAAAGCAGTTACTTTGTTAAGCCACAGTAGAACCTAGCCAAGGACCCTATCTTCAACAACAGCTATTGGCTTATTCTTACAGAAAGCATTTGTGAAGAGAGGCACACATAGAACCATTCTCCCTGAAATTCCAGTCTCTAAGAAATGAGTAGAACAGACAACTTGCAACATGGAAGTCTTGCAGATAGCTTTAGGTCAACTACCCCCTGGGAATCCATCTTCCCTGAGTTTTTCTTGAAACTAGTTATACAGCCAACCTCCAAACATCTTCTAGTAATCGGTGCCACACTTTCATGCATTTGTAATTAAGGGGAATGATTTTGTTTGTTTAATGCTGTTGTTTCAGAACATTAAGAACTGGAGGCATCAATGAAATTAAGGCCCAGCTTTCCCTCTGCAAATGGTTCAGAAAAGCATAATGGATTGTTACTTCCCTTCCTTATCATAAGCCATTCTCTGACACAAATAAATGGCCTTGGGGAGGTGGGGTGGAATCAAGGTCTCTCTTAGGTATACCTGACAACAGTTCGAAGCAAAGCAGATCTTGCCTCATTATGAAAGGTGATCACCACACTAGTGGCTGGCAAATCTATCCGCCATTGTTTCCGTTGACACCTGGAAGACAAAATACCATTATTTAAACATACTATTTACATCCCAGGCTTAGCAAACAGCCTTCATCATGAAGCAGTTATCCATTAAACTCGGGTACACACTACATCTACCTAGGAAGAATGCAATATCTTTTTGCAGGTGCAATTATAACCAACTCCTCTTCTGCCACTTTTGGTAGTTGTCTTGGTACAAAACAGACTACGAACGGTCAGTGTCAGATATAGGCAGGTTCAGAAAAGTCACAGGACTACCATCATTACAGTGTGTCAAATACCTTTCATGCAACTGAGCATGAAACCAGAGCACTTATTTTACATTAAAAGCATTCAATAAATTAAGCAAATAAGCCTATTTTCAATGAAATGCACAGGTTCACAGGCTACCATATGTCTCTTTTTTAGAATGGCATGTGTCCACTTCTCCCTTTAGTTTTTAAAGCTCCTGTAGCATCCTGGTCTTGCTCATAGATAAAAACAGTTTTCTATTCTAATGAGAAGTTGTAAGGATTGCAACATTCAGAATTTGAAAAACAAAGCTAGCTGTGACAACGTTGAGCCAACTAAACACAGAACCACATCCTTCCAAACCATGAAAATAATGAAATATTCCACCTATGTCAACTCATTTTTCATCACCTCTAATAGCCTGAAATTAATATAATAAGCAAAAATAAGCAAATCCCAAAATACTTCCTGCAGGACTGCATAAAGTTAAGCTGTTTAAATCCTCTGACAATAAACCTAAAAAAGACACTACTCTCATTGTATTAGAAGCTAACAGTACTAGAAAATGCTGTATAATGAGTTTATGCTGAAAGCATTACAGTCTGACAGGTCACGATACGCATCGCCATTCATGCAGTAACGTACACCAGTGATGTATTTCTTCACATATCCTTTATTTAATATTAGGGGTAGAGTTTTAACAGGCCTAGTTGTCTTGAGACGGGATAAACCTGGCTAGCATCCACCTGTAGCAATTCGGCAAATAATTCTGTACTCTGTGCAGTATTAATCAAACTAGCTTTTAAGGGAAGAGAGGTAAGTTACATTGCTACCTGAACTTCTAAAACTAGGCCTCTGCCTATATAAAAGGCCTCTCCACACCTGATTAAACATCTGCAACACGCATCATAAACCATGCAACCTTCAACTTCCCGGAATCAGAGCGCGAGCAGCAACGGGCTTCTTGCCCTTGCCCACCCCAAAAAAACCCACAGACCCGCAGCGTTTTCGATACAGCACACCCATAACGTCACACACATTAGTGCTTGCCGTGAAACAAAACATTATTGTGCCATGGTGAACTCACTCGCTCTGAAGAAAAACAAAGCCCACGCCAACCCTACGATTGCCTCGTTTCTCAAACGGTGGGCGTACAAGATGGCTTCGTCACTAGTGCCCAGCGTTGAAGCAATAAATCAAACATGTATGCATTCCTAGAAAGTGAAGAATTAAGACCTTCTCTAATTGTGAGCTTCTGGCAATTCATTTAGATAAGTATAAGACATCCAGCTATAATACACCAAAGCCTACGGTGCCAAAAAAGATACTCTTTTTTTGTGCTAAATTTCAAATTGCCCACAGAGGACAAGTCTACTGTGCATGCAGTTATCACATGAAGCACTTGCATTAGAATAATTTAAATAGTCACATTAATCTTATACTGATCTTGCAGAAGAGAGCACTTGAGCCAGAGCACATCTTAGGGTAGAATTACTCAAGGCAATGAAGCCTCTCAATTTTAAGAAAACTCAAGAGCACTACTGCAAATTTCTGAAGGAGAAATTAAGATTTTTAGATTTCCAAATAAAACTGGAGGAGTGTTTCACTGAGTATTTCTGCTCTCAGCTCTCCAAAAACCCCTGCTTTAACTGACTCAGTAGCAGTCCTCCTCTTATTCTTCTGTGTCAGTAGTGCCACACTTGAAACTCAAACCAAAGAAACAATATCATCATTTTTGGCACAGAGATTAGACTTTCTTTCCTCAAGTTACAGAATTTAGTTTTACGTGCAGAATGACAAAATACACTTGGATAAAATAGAACTTGAACTGAAAACTTCAGTCTAGACCATCAATGCTTAGCGTAGGTCATTAAAATCAGTTAAAACATGAAAAGTACATTCTTTCCCCCAGAAATTTGAGTCACTGGACTAGTTCATATCATCAACAATTTTTCAGAAACCTCTGTGATTTGTTGAAACCAGTTTTTTTGGCAGAAATATCCACTTTAACCAGTGCAAGGAGAACATTCACCTCAACAGATGTCTGGGTACCAAGGAGACAGGAAAGTTTGTTTCTTCTCTGCTTAAGAATAAAACTTGAGTGTGAGGTCAGAAGCTTCTAATAGTTGCCAAATGAGGAAGAAAACACGGTTTAGTCCAGCTAAAGTACTTACCAGTAATTCTCAGGAATTATGCCAACACATCAGTTAAGAGACACGATCAGAAACCACTGGTCCAAAGTAAGCATGGCAGACACTGGTCCTCAAAAACCATGGGGTAGTTCACCCTTCCTCCCACTTCAGAGACTATTTTACACTGACAGGAGGACAGCACTGGAAGTTTCTTATTACAACTGTGACACTCACTTTCTGGATCTCCAAAATCTACCGTGACAAGGATAGCTCTCAGTTACATGTCATAAACTGACTGCAACAGAAGGAAACCCAGAGGTTTCTCAAAGCTGTTGGAAGTGGCAGTTGTGAGCATCAGCTGGAGTGAGAATCTGCATTCCTGCTCAGACCTCCTCTCTCTCTGCTTCCTTTATGTTGTATTTGCCTGTTTCTCACTTCTCCTTTTTGCTTAAGATAAAGGCAAGCAGCAGCTTAAACAGGCGAACCAAAGTGTTCTCAAGTACTGCTGGCAGCTTTCACAAAAAGCAAGTAGTAAACTTTGGTCTTAACCCGTTGCTAGTAAAAGTTTGTCCAATGCAGAAAAGACTAAACAATGTAGTATTAAAAAAAAAAGATATGCATGATTATACACACATTTACATATCTAGTATAGAATCCTGTAAACTGCTTCTAAACAGCCTATACAGTTTCAGCAATTAAATAGTATTATTATGTAGTTATTTTAAAGTCAAACAGCCTCTTAGACACATCAATGCAATTAATAAAAAGTTGCTTAAGCAGAAACAAGTATTTCCTCATCCAGGTTTTTTTTCTTAAATAAAAAGATTGTAGCAGCTCCATAAGAGATCTTAATCTTAATACAGTTGCCTCCAATTTTATGGAAAATAACATGCTTCCAAGTGTCATGTGCTCAGATCTGTAACATATTCTTCATCCTATGGCTATTGCTATTGCTCCTTCCATTGGACAGTACCCAAACAAATATTTCATGCAACTTTTTCAGCTTCTGCAGTGAATGTCCTTGCCAAAATGGAAGGAAAATTAATTGCAACATGGCAGGGAAAGCATCATGGACAATTTGCAGGAATGATTGCTTCAGTTTGGTTTGGGGTTTTTTGGTTGGTTGGTTGGGTTTTTTTCTGCAAAAAGATGACCATTTCAGACTGATGGGCACTTAAATCTGCTCCACAGCAAAGTCTAAGTAATAATCACAGCAGAGATACAGCCTTTCCCTAGAAACGTATCTCTCTCTCTCTCTCCATTGCAGGGTTCTTTTTCCAGCTCCATTTATTGAAAATACACAGGCAGGTCAGCATATAATCACAACACTGACAGTTAAAACATAGTCACTATAATATAATTTGTCTCCTGTCATCTCTCTTATTTAAGTTCTTTTCAAAGTAGAGCATTCGTCTGTTAGACCCACCTGAGAGATTATTAAGTATCTAGAAAAATTCCAAATTCTGCATATATGAATCATAGAAGCTTCTAGAAGTTGGTGGCTGAGCTTTGCTCTTGTGGGAAAAGAATAACTGATCTAAAAAGTTAAAACGCATTTCTTGTGAAAAAAAAGTGATGTGATGAAGAAAACTCAAAAGTAATTTTAAACTCCTCAGTATACCGGGGCATCGTGCTTTTCACTGCTTTCATGGCAACAAGTGAAACATCAGATTCTTCCTACTTTTCCATTCAATTAATGGCAAATTCTACATGACTAGTTTTATCTACAAATCACCTACTTAAAGGAACCTAAAACCGTGTTATTATAGAAGGGATTTAAAAATGACACAGTAAGTGTCTGAGTTTTTATACAAATCTCCTTCACTATGCCATTCCTGATTAAACAGCTTTATGGAGAAAAACCAGGCACCTTCCTTATCCCTCTCCCTCTGGTGCCTCCTCCAGCTTCTTCTACCTACAAAGCTGTGAATGCACATTTACTCTAACTGCAGAATTAGTTAGGCAAATTAACTATACACAGTTGGCTAATTTTATGCTTTGAGCCTATGCTTGCCTAGTTTTTAAAACCAAGTTCAACCTGCTTCTGTTATTTTTAAGTTATGGAAGTCCTAATGAACAACTGTTGTTTTAATATTAATCAATTCTGCTTAAATAAGATTAGTGCAAGTCACTCAAACCCTTTTTAAGTTGAAGATTTCTCTACCCACAAGAACATAGTATTTTTCTTTACTATGAATTGTACTATTTCCTGAAATTGCACAAGCAGCCTGACATAGCAAAAAATTTTTAAGCATTTGAAGTGTAATTCTGTCCTATGTTCACTGGGGTGTGCATAAATGGATTCCTTTAGGTCTGGAGTTGACAATCATCACCTACTTAGAACAACAGAATCACAAAGCAACTGAGATCAGAAGGGGCATCTGGAATCTTTTAGTCCAAACTCCCCGCTCAAAGCACGGTCGGCCACAGCAGGCTGTGCATCGGGCTTTGAATATCCCTAAGGCTGGGGACTTCACACTCTCTCTGGGCAACCTGCTCCACTGTTTGATCATCCTCACAGTGAAAGAGACTTACAAATGTAGGAACCAAGAAAAGCCATCAGATAAACAGGAACAAAAAGAGACTGAAATGCAGCACCAGTTTGGATACAGAATACACACTGATGGAAGCCATGGAAACAGAAAAACTTGAATAAGATTCATTGCTCTTTAACCCACTGTTCGAGGATCGCACTGCAGTTTACTGTTCCTGTCACTTCAAAAGCTGGAGAGCTCCTGCTTTAGAAAAACCACCTGCTGCTCAAAAGCCATAAATACAAAAGGGTTAATCCAAGTCATACAGGGGTCAGTTTAGCACTTACTGATCATGCCTAGTGTCGGGAATACTTCGGTCCATTCGCAGTTTGTCACTTTCTACCTGATTGAACTTATTGCGGGCATATGGATCCTGACCAGATCGCACCATGGTAGCGCCAACGTAAGCATCTTGATCAAAGTCTTGCCACCGAACTTTTCCTACAATAGAAAAACAGGAAAATATCCAATTTAATCTTCGTAATTTAAAGAATAGCATTCAGCAATCCAAACACCACCGATGAAATAGCCTATTTTTTATTTTTGCAACAAAGTAATCAAACTGCAACAGTATTGTTAAGTGTAACATCAACAGCCACTTTTGCCTATTAAATTCCTCTAGAACATCCTGCAAATTAACATGAAATTGAACAATTTTACAGATCTCAGTTTATACAAGTAATCAACAGACCATGCTTCATCTTGCCCATTTTGTTTGTTGGGGTTTTTTTAACCTCAAATGCCACAACCTCCATTTTAAAAAAAAACCTCCACGTATCGACAGGCATTAATATGGCAGATGATCTGGCTATAAAGTTATCCAAGAAATATTTATTGTTTAAGATCCAGTCCAGACTTCAAAGACATTATAATTTAATTTACTGTCTCTTTGCATAAATAAAAGCACAGTCAGTTATAATCAAACCATTTGAGGAACAAGCCTTTTAGAAGTACAAGACAACATTATTCTCAAAACCCGGCATTTCACACAGACAGAGCACTAGATCGCTCTCCAATACAACCTAATGGCAACCCCCTTTACAATCAGAACTGATTAACTCCTCTTTAACAAGGACTGTGTTATTATGTGAGTGGTTGTGGCACTAACACGGAAAGTTAGACTGGCATCCAGCCACCAGGAACAAAATTTCAGGACTTTCTCCATCTTCAGGTGTAAAACAACAGTATGATATTTACCAAATGTCTTACAACTAGCAATTCTTACTTCTGGTTGAATGTTCAATTTTTGGCCTATTGACAGTCAAACCTGTGTTACCTACAGCAAATTTATACCTCCTTGAACTCAAAATCAGAGCTCAAGTTCTAGTGCAATACAAACATTCCTGGTTTAACATGGATGTGTATGAGAATCTCCTGCAAAGCAAAAGCTGTCTTTTGGGGTCACTATTTATTACAGATTAGAGGAGCTAACATTCATTGTTTTCATCATTAACATACAGAGTTTTTGAGGTACTTTCAATTAAGGTCAGTAAGCAGCAGGCTGCAGAGATGTCACTCCATTCAAGTTCAACTTTTAGACAAATAATATAGCTCAGGCATATCCTCAACTAAGCCGATATGCATAGAGGGAATACTACTCTAACAGCTATTGATGAGAGTCGGAGGTTGCTCAGAAGTTTCAAGGTTTGCACAGCATGGAAGCTACGTAGGGCTCATTTACAGCTTTCTATCCATAAGCCATGCCCCACCTATGGTGCGTTAACTCCTGCTAGAAGATTCTGATATTGAAAGAACACTTCCCATCATTAAACAAAATAATTGTCTGTTGTTTAACCAGACAAATACCACCAACTTTATTAAAAATTCTCTATAATCTCAGGATCATCTGAGGAGCTCATCTACAAAAGCAACTTGGACCCAAAGTGCAATTTGGTTATCAGATGGTAGTGGAGGTTGTAAGACAAAAATATCTAGGTTGGGGGGAGGTAGTTTTGGGTTGGTTGGTTTGTTTTTAAGAAACTTCCAACATCCAAGTAAAGTCACAGAGTAAGAGAAAAGCATCCGTACTTCTGGATTACTGGTTTAAAAGCTAGCCAGTTAATACTGAGCAACTATCTTTACATCTAAATTACCATCCTAAAGAAGTTAAAACATGCACACAGACACAGAAGCCAGAACTAGAGAGTTAAACAAAAACAAACTGCACAACATTTAATAGACACTTGGTGAAGCAGCCCAGAGGAAAACTATAGGAAAATAACTGGAGGGAGAAATACAGATTTTCAAATTCCAATTACTGAAAGAACTCTAAAAAGGAAACTTTCCAGCTGCTGTTGGTAGCCCACAAACTGCCAAGAGTTTTCCTTAGCCTTTCAAGTTCATTCTTCAGAATATTTCCAGGAACTTTCTTTGAAAACAAGTTTACACCTCAGCCAGCTACCACACTGCAAATAACCCAATACAGAGTTATTTACAAAAATGACACCAAACCTCACTTGCAACAAAACTATACAAAATGCAAGAATGGCTTGATTCAGGAAACTGGAAGAAGAAACAGAGATCCCAAGGTCATCTCCCCATATAACTCTCTACTTTAGCATTTCCCAAAGCTTTTGCAGCCTCCTTGGTAACTAAACTACATTATCACCCTTGCTTCTAATTTATAATATAGCTTCAATCTGGAACATACATTGAATATTTTCTGAAATACAGAACATGTCATGTCACTGCTTTTCTGGTCTAAAAATAAAGATTTTGGTGCATTTTACAAAATCTAATCTACACTTAAAATGCACTTATATAGGACTTTCAACTTTCAAACACTTCAAATTCCAATGGATTTTAATGCTATGCCTGCTTCAGGACTGCCACCCCCATCAACTCCTCCAGTTGCCTTCCATCCAGCAGAAAGAGTAGCTAAAACACAGGAGGTCATGAGGGCATCACATCAGTGATAAGGGTGATGCAGTCGCAAGCATTCTTCTTAAAACAGGTTGTGTTCTTCATGAACTTACAACATGCAATGTGGGCTGCCCACATGGTTACAAGTGCTAACGGCTCAAGTTAACTGCTGGAAAATGAAAGGCTGATCCAAAGCTAAGTATACTGTGCAGCCTTCCTTTTGCTGAAAGGCTTGCCTTTCTGACAATTTATTAACTAAATTTTGAAGTTAGAAGTGATTTAACAAACCTTTTCCAATAATAGGTACTGTTTCTGCTGTATGCTTCCCTCGGGTACACAAATAGGAGCATGTTTGATTTAATTTCTTCTGGGGACTTAGCTGGCTCTGTAGTTTCCTGAGTTTCAATGACTTTGCCAGGTGGAGTGAGTATCAGAAAACACAGCTACATTATTTCAAACTTAAATTAAGCAAGTTTGTAACTTCAAATTCAAGAAAATGTGAGTTTGCCTGTACCGAGATCTCACATGGCAATAAATTAATCTTTTAAACTCAACAGTAAATGAACTGCAGAGTTTGCTACCAAATAGACACATCCCACCCCCCCACTACCCCCCAAAAAAAAAAATTAAAAAAAAAAAAATCACTGAACCAGCTAAGAACCTGGAACCAGGGTATGCTGCAGTGCTAAACTTAGTTTTGACAAGAACTGCTTATTTTAGACTGTTCTGAGCCTGAGAAGCTGAGTAGAAATAAAAAGGTGAAATCATAGAGTTGTTTAGGTTGGAAGAGACCTTTAAGATCATCGAGTCCAACCATCAACCATGCCCACTAAACCATGTCCTGAAGTGCCTTGTCTACGCGTTTTTTGAACCCCTCCAGGGATGGCAACACCACCACTTCCCTGGGCAGCCTGTCCCAATGTGTGACAACCCTTTCAGTAAAGAAATTTCTCCTAACATCCAATCTAAACCTCCCCTAGTGCAATTTAAGGCCATTTTCTCTTGTCCAATGAAGCTGTTTCTTTTTGTCCCAGGTATTTCCCAACTCTGAAGTTTTGAGAAGGCAATCAACAAAAATAGTGCAATTCACTGCTATTATTTTTGATAACAAGCCAGCTGATTTTAAATAGGAAGCACGTTTTCTTTTTTTTTTTTTGCCCTGTAATAAGTAGCTGTATTTTAAAAAATAGTGCTAGTTTGGTACATTTTATTCCATTCCAGTTTCCACCCAAGTAGAGCTTGATATAAATTATTTAAAATGTATCATTTGCCATTCTCCAAGAGTTTAAAACCAGCAAATGCAACACTAGTCCAGAAAGCACAGAGTAAATTTGAGAAGAAAGGAAATCACTTCATAGAGCTAAATTTACTGAAAAGCAGTGACAGCCCACAGAATATAAGAACAAGTGAATTTGGCATCAGGAGCCAGGAAGGAGGCAAAGCCTGGCTCTGACTGCAGCAGAAGGCCCTGTCAACCATGCACAATATGAATCAGATCTATTAGGGAAAAGTCAGATAACAGTAAGAGCAGCTCAAAGTGAGATAGAAAAGGAAAGAAAGCACAGCAGATAAATCTGCACACAACCAAGTGGCAGGCAACAAAGAGTAGGAATAGATGGACACAAAATCTCCTAAATAGCTTGCACTCCCTCTTACTGACTCAATACAGCTTAAAACCAGTAGGATACTTGATATAAATATGATTATTTTGACTTACAGGCATTAAGAGATTCCAGATCTTCATTAACTAACAAAAAGAGCTGTTTGAGTAACTGCTGAAACTCCTGTCATAACAGCGAACCAGTTACACAGTTTTGCTTTAGTCATCCATGCAGAGAGTTCAGGGTCAGTCTTCCTAACTACAAAAGCTAACATCACTGTTTTCACAAAACAAGAAATAGACTTTTGCAGCATATAAAAAAGTCAAATGACAAAGGATAGAGAGATACACTCTGATGTACAGAAGGTAAAAAACCCAACAGTTTAATCTTTATATAGAGCCATTTTAAAGATAAAGATAATAAACAATTCCATAATTCCAAGAAGTTCTGAAAGATACTATGCTACATAATGCTGAAACCTAAACTACAGGTCTCCTAGCCTCAGTAGAAAAGCAAGAAAGTTTTGAACCAAATCCCTCCTAGAATTCAATCACTTTGCATTAAAACAGTGCAAAGAACCTGCAGAAATATGAATTCCAAGCTTCATTGCCATAAGGATTCAAAAGTTTGCCTACATGAATTGAAGATAATCAAAATAGTGATTTAAGAGTGCATAATTCTGTGTAGCCTTTGATGTTTGATTCGAGACTCTTGTACTACTGCAGTAACGATTCTCCTGCCTGTTAAGTCAAGCCATAAGAGATTACTAATCAACAGATGAAATGAAAAAAGCCTGACCTGCTCTACTTTACACTTGATTTTACTTCTAGCTTCAACCCCTCCAGCTTCTGATATCTCTCCCTTTCAACCCGTGACACTTCCCACTTCTTTTAATACTCAAATGGTTACTTAGGACCACTGGGAAAGGAAGGTCTTAGAGGACATGTACAGGGTTTGGCCCAGAATACATAAACATTCAAAAGGGGAAATAAGAATAGTAGCTGGAAGGTGCAAAATTGGCTGACCTATAATTCCAGTAACAATATTTGCAGAGAGTTCTATTAAGAGGAAAAAAAATACTTGAAAAGATCTGCCAGAAACCAAGTTAAATAAGCCAGGCTCTTCAACTTTTTAGGATTTATTTCCCAATTCACACACAAAGTTAAAGTTTTGCCAAAAAAGCATACATACATAGCCAGAGTCTTGTTTCTCCTCTCCAGAAAGCTGCTAAGACAAGGTAGGCCAAAGGCTACAGGAAAAAAGCCATGAATGTCAAACAGCTTATACTGTACCAGGAGTCTAAGACTGTAAAACAAAAATCATAACTCACACGTTATTGGGGATGGAAGCTTCCAGCTGCTTAAAGGAAAGTTTACCTTGGTTAGTTCTTTCTTCAAGACCTCATAGTATTTCAAATGTTTGGCTACACCAAATTCGTAAGCCAAACATTCAGATTAATAGAAGAGTAAAACGTGTTGTGAAGCTATCTGATCAGAAGTTGTCCTCCTTGTACAGTAAAATTTTTCAATACAGTGTAAAATATTCAAATCCATTTTACTATTTCTGTATTTCTTAGTACAATAATTCTAGCTACATATTAAATCTCACCAATGTGAAACAGTTAAGCAGCAAAAGAAGTTTATGGAAGCAGTCACATGAAATGAAGATTCCTTAACACTTAATTTTCCTAGCTCATCCTCAAGGCATAAGAGCATTTCACTCAAATAAAACAAAAATCACGTTGCTCTGTTATTTGCCAGCATGTGACGAATACTGAGCGAGTATGAGAAAAATAAAGGTACACCATCAGCACACTCAGGAAAAACTGCCGCATCAAAAGCTAGACAAAACTGAAAAAGTATGAACCTTGGCTGAATTTTTAGTTGGAAGCACAGTCCCAAGGCAACTTGCCTGTTGCCTGCCAGCATTATCCATTGAGAGAAACAGACTACTTTTATACAAGAGGCTTTTACAGCAGCTCAAACCTATTGCAGGACAATACAAACATACTAGCAAAGAGTGACATTCTGTATGGCTTTAAACCCAAAGGAGCAGTGAAGCAGGTAAGATTTAAGAAAGCTGAAGCTTTAAGACTAGAGAAGTACATATTGCTAACATAATCCTAGCACTTCCGAACTACAAAGAATGATTAGAATCAGAACAACTGCTGTGTTTTACAGCTTCCAAGGATAAATGTTTTATGGCTACGGATCTTTCATAACAAATGTTACTGCAATACCTGGAGGTAGCGTCTCCACACTTTGTGCTTTGTCCTCCCCATCATTGCCACGCACGTCTTTCCTTTTGGGGTTGATATCATTTGGGTCCTCCTGAAAAAAGTACATAATCTTTAAAATAATCTCCTTAATTGATTTTATTTTGTTTTCAAAGCAAACAGCAATAACTAAGTTTTGTGTATTTTAAACTCATGAAGTGGTCCAAGAGAGCTAACTTTGGATTTTAAGAGAAAGGATGATTATTTCCTCTATTACTTGAAAAACGTAAAAAAAAAAAAGAACAAAAATTTAAGACAGGCTTTTGCATTTAATTTATGCAGTGATTCTTATTTGGAAAAAAAAAAAAGAAATGTTTAAGAAGGAAATGTATTAGGAAAGATGGAATAATTTTACTAAGTTATTTATTTCTTTATTTATTTATTTTAAAATTGGTAATACTCAAGTGAGCAATGCAGGCAAAAAGATTAAACAAAACCTGACGAAAGCCCTAATCTAGCAAGGAACAGCCCAAATAGGAAAGTTATCTGAAAAAGAGAAGTCAGGTTATCTAGCAGTTATATCCAGAGTGGCAGCCTTACTATTGGAAAAAAAATTCCAAAATATCTTCAGGTTGCTATTTTCATGTGTTCATTTCAATGGTGCTTTTTCTGGGCTTCACAGGCAACTCTGCTGGATTTGTGATTCCAGTAATATTGATAATACCCATGCAGAGAGGAGACAGAAAAGTTTCATCTCCCCCCTCCTCCAATTTCCAACGTTTATTGTGAATCTATAAATCTCATTTTCCTTTCAACAGAACCCCCCACACACACACTCTTGTATGCTCATTACCACAAAAATATAAGATGTCAAGCTGGAATGATCCCATTATGCATTTGGAAGAAGCAGAGAAGAGGGTAACTTTTTTTTTTTTTTAAAGGTAATTAGTAACTGTATGCCAATTTGCACACTACGCTTAGCCAACTGATTTAAGTGCCATCAGCTTCTGTTGTTCTTGCACGCTTGCTAAAGGAAATTCTGTTTCCTTTTCTACATCTGCACCGAAGAAGTCCCAGTTACAATACCAGTTTTATTTGCACAACCCTGCGAAAGACAACACCTTTACTACACCATGTAAGAAGATACAATACTATGCCTATACTAATCAATAAGTGCACCTAAATCTTTACTAGGCACTGCACTCAAGCAGTGCAGAACAGTTCGTATCTCTTCTAGGAACCTGTCAGAGTCTCCAGAACAGGGTGATGGTGTACAAACCACATACTGTAAACTGTCTCTGCCATCCCAGCTCCTTAGCCACATCTGGGAATTCTCTGGGTAGAAATGGGCCAAACTTATGTTGGGGAACATTTCAACCACAAATTATATCATTTCAGCATGTCCCCAAGCACGTCTGAATTTTCCAATGTAAATTCAGCTTAAGTGTCTACATTAAGTAGGCACTAATATTTGGAAATATGTTGAAAGAAGGCATCCAATTTCTAAAATACTGAAATGCAAAACTGAATACTGATGCTTTTTTGTTAATCATTTTTAGAAAAAAACCCAGCTATCTAAACACTACATCAGTTAAACATGAAATGCTATAAATGCATATTTTTCATAGCATCATGCATCAAGGATACCAGAGAGAAGGAATTTGTCCAAGTTCTTAAACTACGTTTCACTATGGTGGTACATGCTTTGGGCCACTGGGCCTCGTGGAGGTCAAGAGCTTTGCTTAAAGAAAGATTTAAGACAACAACAACAACAACAAAAAACAAAACCCCCCAAACACTCCCCAAAACACACAACGCATTTCAAGAACATGATCATAGCTCCTGCTGGTGAGGGAAATTGTCTGTCCCTGTGCACTGAGTCCCACCAGCACACTGAAACGGAAGATTTCTATGGTTCTAGAAAGTTGTATTTCACGAGTTATTTGGCTTTGTGCACCATATTATAGATAGCAATACTAAGGAAACAATAAGTGCAAGTATCAACTGTAGCTGGAATAAAAATCTTCTGAATAAGAATGTCAAGTTTTGCAAAATTCCACGAAGCTCTTCACTATACAAACTTGCTGTAACAAGTCTAAAAAAAATACTTACGTAAGTTGAAAAATAAATGCAACACATCTATTAAGCAATCAAAAAAATTTGGAAGGCTGTCTCCTGTAATTAAACAAAAACTATTGAGTTTAAGTCTCTAAGTCTTTAGGGGAAAAAAAATCTGCCTTCCCATTAATCCTTCTAGCTGAGGACCTTGTGCCATTAAGCATAATTATTTATCAAGTTCTTTCACTTTGGACTTTGATGCTGTTGTGTTTTGGTTTTTTTTAATAAACATAAACTACCAAAGGCAAAGTTAGATTCAGAGATCTTATAGCTAAATGCCATTTTGAATGCTTATAAATTTGAGGCTTCTAAGAAACTGCTTGGGTACAGCCTTCAGACATTCTAGGGTGAGCCAAGCTGCCAGGATGAAAGTTCCCACCGCAGATCGCTGGATGTTCAACTTGCCTCCTAAGTCTCCTTATAAAACAATATAGCGATGGGAGAGTATGGGATATTAACCTCAAACCTTTGTGCCCTAGATTAGGGCTTTGTGGTATTTTTCTTCTCCAAAAGAAGTCTCTTTTAACTATTTTTAAAAAAGACTACTCTGCTAAAACTGATGTTCTGTTGTAAGCACCAACTTTCACCCAATGAAGCATTTGGAAAGTACACATGGGAACCCCATGCCTTTTAGGGGCAAACAATATGTTATATCCTTTAGAGAGAACTCGAGTGCACAAAAGGAGAAGAAAGCAGATGTTAAAACCACAGACATAAATACAACCAGTTTCTTTACATCTCTGACTGTAAATTGCTTCAGCGTGTTAATTTGGTGCAATACACAAATGAATCGTATGGCCAAAATGACATTCCTATGTTGTCATCATCACAGGACAAGAGTTGCTTTTTCAGCTTGCTTGGAGTGAAACAAAATCCCAACTTCTAATGTGATCTTAAAAGGCTGCTTGCATTTGATGAGTAATCTTCTTGGTAGAAGATAATGCTTGCACCGACAAAAGTCATTCATACAAAAAGCTAAGCTTAAGGCAAGATTGAAAGCAACTGAAACCGTTTAAGAGGAGGCACAGCTCTTTAATCATGAGAGCACAAGAGGGAGATTGAATGAATAAAATTAAAAAGAAAAGGCTAATGCCTCTTTCTATATATTAATACTATTAGTACTTAATACTTTAAAATACCATTTTCCTGACATACTAAAAAAGCTGAAAATATCAGGCTACAACCTAAATATGTAAATGCTGTAAATACACCTGGACAAGTATTTTGAGCTTACTAAAAAAAATAAAAAGGTAGCTGGCCAACTAGCAGAGACACTAACCAAACATTAGATGCACGTGGAATGCCACTAGAGGAATGCATTTGGGGTCGTTGTTCATGCAGTTGTTTTCTCAGGCCAGGACACGTATAGCAACATCAAAATAAGTACATGCCAGCTATAATGCACGTGTTGCAGGGATTTGGCATACATTAATTTTACACATCATATCACTGCTTCCCATTAATTCCTGATTCAGTACCAGATGACATGAGAAGAAAGAAAATTGCAACCTTTTGACACCATTCAGTGGGAAATCTTACAACAGTATTGTAGTAATATATTAGGTGTACCAAATAAACCTGAATTAACTGTAATTTTTAAATCCAATTCTCTAAATACCTTTGCTACTCCAAAAGCTCAGAAGTTAGGTGATGTACATTTACTTGCCAACTTGTTAAAACGTTCCTTGCAAACCATAACCACAATTCATTATGGTTAAATTTATTCAGTTGGGGGGGCTTAGGGGTTTGGGTTTGGGGTTTTTTTAATGCTGATTAATCACTGAAGCACAGCAACTTTTTGTTTCAGGATACGGTAAACCTTCCATGCCTCAGAAAGCCTACATCAGTTTACAAACTTTGCAATTACCCCTTTTCTTTTCCTTCTCAAATCACCCACTCCATTAAGACTACCCTATAGATTAAATTTGAGACATGACAAAGATGCAATATGAAACTCCAGTTTCAAGAGCTAGACTCAAAAAAATTGTTTCTTGAAATGATTAGTGACACATTTGCAGCTGCTCTGACTGGTGCAGGGAAAGGGAGGATGAGGTAGTACAAATGCAAAGCAAGAGTCAAACACATTTTTACAACACTTCTACACATCTACAACAAGACACAATCATATTCAACAAGAAATTTAAGACTAGTGCCATTTGAGTTTAGAAAGCTGTAATTATATACAGATGTACATTAGTGGATAATTTCATTACCATTACTTCGAACTTCCAGACCACTTACCATTCTGGTTTGGGTATATTTGTTTGCATTGAATACTATATTCCTTACAAGCACTGCAAAGCAATTAGCGTTTTGTCAATTGTTATTTCACTTGGCACAAAAAAAAAAAAAAAAAAAAAAAAAAATTAAACTGATCCAAGTCCCTAGGTATTGCTCCTATAAAAAAACCAAACCACTTTAAACCACTACTGGTTTTCCTATTTCTGTCTTCCAATACTCTTTTTTTTTTTTCTTTTAATTAAAGTTTCAAGCATCACGGATTTGACATTTAGCTGCTATGTATTAGATCTCATTATAGCAGAGATTTCTATCCTACACTGGCTTCCTATCAACAAGAGAACAACTTACCAACATGTAACATCACCAAATATATTAAGATACTACACGCCTTACAAGTGGCAACTCAACACAGACTTCAGCAAAGCTTTTGTGGTTGAAAACATCTTAAATGGGAGCTGAATGTGCCTCCAAAACAAGCCATTCCTCTCTCAGGCAACCCAGATGCTGAACAACATGCAACATTTGGGCAAAGGAGATGGTTGGGAGCTATGACTGCACCACGGGCTACCTGGACCACTCACGGAAATGGCAGCACGACAGATGAAAACATCTCACAGGCTAACGCACAGAGCTATCCAACCGCTAAACCATCCAGCTATCCTAGACACGGTCAAACCAACCGCTTTGCTCATCGCCGTGTTCCAACACTACTTTTCAAAGAAGTTCGCGCAGAATACAAAGCGGGGAATTACACAGAACAAAGCAAAGTTTTACTTGCCTTCGTAGCATACACTCAGATAGAATAATTGAGAAACATGGCTTCGTGGGACAAAATGCATGCTAAGGCTTAATATCTGTTTTGGTACTTGCTTTTAAGGTGTTGGCCAAGGGCCAACTGCAGACAGATTTTCTTCACTGACGATTTTCTAAGAGGAAACTGCATACTGGCAACATCTTCAAAGAGCATCATTTGATCCAGCTGGCCTAATACAAGGCTTCGCTGCATCATGCAGTACACATCAGTCAAATCACCAGATGATTTTGGAAGGGGTGCTCTCACTGCAGACGACACTCCTCTCAGCACTTCATATACTTCTGTTCTGATCATGTACTTGGGGTCAGATACACAGAAGCACTTTGATGTTATGTAGAGCAGCACTTGGCATTGCAACAGTTTAATGCCTGCTACAATTCCAATCCCTAAACCAAGCATGAAGGCTCCTTACAGAGCTTAGTTAGCTAAGAAGAGGACTGAAAGCCGAGCAGAGTCCGACAGCTGCTTAAGGCACAGATGCAGCCAAAGCCCAATTTTCTTTGCTACTGCTGGCACTTAATATCCGCTTCTCCCCCCCCGCCCCAATCCCGTTTACAATTTTTTAATTAGACATCACATTAGATGCTTATGGAATAGCTAAGCAAGCTCTGAAGCGCCAGCTCCTCCTAACCTAGGAGAACCTTCAGCAGAGGACAGAGTCCAGCACGTTGGCTTGCTTTCTGACCCAATGCTTGCTTGCTGCCTTCCAAGAGGTCTTCAGAAACACGACTCCAAGTCCCTCTTGCTGTAGTAAATGAATCCAGCTTTCTACGTGCCAGGCAAGCACTCTAGCAATTTAACGTAATTAAAATTATGGGGCACCCATGTCTTCCCTTGTCAGCAAAAATGTTTTGTATGAAACTGAGATAAAGTGTGCTCTGAAATGCCTAGAACACTGCTTCTTAGAGGCAACACGAGCAGGAAATATCCCATAAACAAACGCTGACTTCCTTAGATGGCCAACTGGCTTGGCATTAGTAAAACAGACATTTCCAAGTACACCAAGAAGCGAAGCAGAAATGAACAGAAAAAACAGTGAGCATACATACAAATACTTTGCAATATTTGATTACCACTGTTAGATGTAATGTCTGAAATTATTACAGCAAAGATGATTGAATTTTCATTCTTATTCCTTTACTCAGTTTAAGTGAATTGCTGCCAAAGGTACATTCCTTTCATATGTTTGAATATTCAAAACAAAAATAGAAGATTCCAGTGAGGGGGGAACAAACACACGCACACACTCCTCATGCATACACGAAGGCAATTTAAAATTCTCAAAAAAGGGAGAAAAAGTATGAAGATTATACTTAGATGGCTCCATATATAGGCAATATGTTTAGATATACTCTCAGTGAAAACACTCAAAACATTTTGAAAATGCCAATTACTATAAGCTGTAGTCTCCAGACAAAATTAAATGCCTTAGTGCCCTACCTTCTCTGTAAATTTTACATTTACTTAGGGCAAAGTACATATTTTAGAGCTTAGAGGCACTATTTGAGGTACCAAAACAACTATAAAACCTGACATTTTATAAACCCAAAATGCATTAGACAAAAATAATGTATTATCTGAAGTTTCTGATATACATGTATACATATTCTCTGAGGAAGGTCTGATCTAGCTTTGCAGCAGAAGACTTATTTGTACAGCAAATGGGATCAACTGCAAGTTCTTGTTCCACTTCATTTAAGAATTCTGGGCATAATAAACTTATTGAATTGACAAAAGCCAACGAGCAACAGAAACCCTCAGGTAAGGCAGGCAGGGCTATTCAGGCAGTAAGCTTTTAAAGCACAGGTAAACTGTTAAATACAAAAATTTGCATTTCAGGAAATTTTGGGGAACTAATTAAAATTTGAAGATAACCTAAAAGTAACAGCATGACTTATCCTCCAAATCCCCACACTGCTTTAATATACACTGGGTTAATTGATTAGACCACAAATGCTATGCAGTTTTAGACTGTACTCCAGTATTTTACAAGAAACTATAAATTCTTCTGTAAGCATCTGACATCATATAACGTGGTCCTAAAGGTATAAAAAAACCCCACAACACTCTTACAGCTCTATGAGCATTCAGGCATCCAGCTCCAGGTGACCTCTAATTAACCATGTTCCCTTTTGCCTAGAGACTTCATCCACTCCAGTAATAAGTGTCTAAACTAAGTGGTCAACCTTATCACCTACCAAGAAAGCAGAAAACTAAACTTTATTTGCCTTACAAAACTGGCAAGATAGTATACCACCAGAAAGAGGAAACAACAACAAAAAAAACCGCAAAACCCACAAACCCAAAAAACTACAACACACCCTTCATTTTCTTCAGCCATACAGTGAGAAAAAGGTGTTGGAGCCAAAGTGGCCATCAGACTGAGAGGACAGTCAAGACGGTGCAATAACACACACCTGCTCAGCTAAAGCCTGGGTGGATAATAACACATCTTCTTGCCAGCAGCTACTTCTAACAACACCCACTAACCCAAGTCTACCATGCCTAAAGAAGCCCTACCAACCAAGCAAAAATCTCCGCAGAGGCTACCACAGACAGAAGCAGGACCGGCACTTGCCGTGAAGTGCCCAAGGACCAGAAAGCAAAACAGAATCTTGCTCTGACTGGTGGGAGAGACTGTCACCTCTCCACAGAAACAGCAGAAGCGAGGGGAAAGTCTCATACACGAGAAAGAACACGAATGCAACAGAAATACTGCAGACGAGCCATTAAAAGGCTTTGCTGGCTTTTTTTCTGACTATTCAATCCTCATGATTCATGAAGCTGTGTAAACGTATAAGGGTGGATGGCAGGAGGGAGGGGAAAAAAAAAAAAGAGGAGGAAAAACATTTAAGGGTACTGGGACTGATGGAAGGGTAAACTCTCAAGTGCACCAGTAACTTTGAAAGCAAAGAATAAACTCTTAAGGATGATGGCAGCAGGGAGTCAGAAGCAGTATCCAGTATTTCCTGTTAAATTTCTCATGTCTCAAAATAAAATAAATAAATAAATAAATCTAACTCGTCTGCACTACCTGCCACAGACTATGGAAATAAAACATCACAAAAAGATTATTTAAATTCGAGATAACATCTAAGTCTATTATCACTCAATTTTCGTTCCCAAAAGGAAAGATTGATGGAGACAAAGACATTTCTTTCAATAGTTAATTCATGGGGTTTTTTTAAATAATGTTTAGGACAGCCTTCTATTCTCAAATTATTGTCAGCGCAGACACTAGTTCCACAATTTACACAGTAAGTGCACACTCGGCAGCAATGGTGTTTATGTTGCTCTTAGTTGTGCTAGATTGGGAAAAAATCCAAGAATAAATTAATCATAAATCATCATCAAAAGGAGCTGAGTGATCTTATCTGTTATACGTATACTAGGAAAACAGCAGCAAAAAAAGAAGAGTCAGGAAGATGTCACAGAACTTTACCATCTGCAACTTGTTAAAAGCAACTTATTGGTATGTCCACCTCCAGGGAGCATTTTGTCATCATGTCTCATGGGTTAAAAAGTGTTTTGAGGTACATACTCAGGCAGCAGCATTAATTTTAGCATGCCTATCTCATACCTACTGCTTTTCCCATACTTTATAAGGTTTGCAAAGAACATTTTAAATGTTTTTGTTAGATTGTTTTAATTGGTCAGTTTCTGGAATGGGATAAGGTAGAAAGTGGTGACAGGTCCCAAAAAAGTAGGGCATGGCTTGATGCACAAACAGTATCTGCCCACTGTGCTTCTTTCAAAGTCCATAGCTCCTGTTTGAGAATTGCCGAGCGTATTCATTTTCTCGCTTGAGCACTTTCCAAGATGTGAAATCTGAACATTCAAGTAGCTTAATGCAAGTACACAGACTCCAATTCAGATCCAAGAGATATAGCGGGCACATTAGTCATTCAAAAAATTAACAAGATTAGACTAAACCCCTGTTTAACAATCCCAGTTGATTTTACTTACAGCAGATAAAAGATCCCACGGAACAACTAGTGCAGGAAGAGTAAGAAACCAGAAAGACAATATAATCTTAAACTGCTGCAATGCTTTGCAAAGCAGAATGTAGCTGGTGCTGCTTACCCTGACAAGTCAGCTGCTTTAAAGAAGACCAGCTGCTGCTGAAAAAGGCTGTTGACACTTCACCACATCTCCATCCTGAGCTGCTGGACTGTCCCCACTTCTCCCCTTCTAGACACTGGTGTGGCAGATCTGGTGATCCGAGTCATTCAGCTGACTTGACAGCGAGCTGGGGGGGGGGGGGGGGGGGGTATGGATGTATTTCACTAGTCGGGCTTTTTTAAAACCACTAAATTATCAGAGGTATTCGATGCAAGGGAAGCAGCAGCCAGGGTAGCAGGGAAAAAAGGACTGAAAGGGGTGTTCTCATTACAAGTAAAGGATTACAAGTTTAGTTACAACATTAAACTACCCATCAGTCAAAACCACTACATATTTTTCTGCTTGAAAGAAGGCAATTACTCCAACAAATGCTCAGGCATGATTTAATGCCATCTCTTGTTAATTCTACAGTATCAGAAGTGTCTGATGAATTAGCCTGCATTTCAAAGTCCTGTCCCTAATCCTCTTTGAATTCAACTCATCACTGCTCACTCTTAGCTTTAAGACTGACTCTCTAAAGAAAAAAAAAAGAAGAAAAAAAAAAAGCTTTTCCATGGGGGGGGTGGGAAGGGGGGGTGGGGGCACAGAAAGCAAAGGCAGTGGTGCTTTGTTTTAATATTTACACTCATGAGAAAGTCTCATTTTCTATAAGTCCGGGAAACTGGAGTTAAATAATGAAAGAAAAGCAAGGGATTGAATAAGTAAGCAGAACTCAACTTAAAATGTATGCATCCAATAACTTAAGTATACTGAAGTATTCCAATAACCCAGGTATTTCCAATTCTCCATCTATATACTTCTGAAGGAAGCAGTAGGCAATCCCTCAGCTGCAGTACAAGAACCAGCTGGGGCAGAAGGGAAGAATGGAAGAAAAAAAAAAACCCTCCCATGCCTTTACACACGTCTTGAAGCACAGAGAGCAGAAAGGGAAAGCAATTAGAACTAAACCCTTTTCAGCTTAATTTTGTTTTATAAATATTTAAACCTGCAAATGTAACTGAGATCAAAAGGATATACATTTATCAGAAATGCAAGTATCTGTAAAGGCAAAACTGCTGTGGCAGTCGCATCCACAGTTTGTTAGTAAAGGGAACAAGGTGACTATTACAACAAAACACCATAGAAACAGGATCCAGGAGAGCTATCTTGAATGAGGAAAAAGAAAAAAGGAAAACAAGATGCAGTTAAGACGTTGAGTGTTTTGCTGGATCAGATCTGCAAGGTCATGATGCAATGAAGCACACAAAAGTATACCACATTTTCTCAGCCCTAACAGAAGGTTATCACAGGCATATAAGGAAATTGAAGATAGGTTGAGACAAGGGAATTAAAGTTGCTGTGTCTTGGATCTTTTCTGTAGCATGCAAAAGCATTGTTTTGTGCCCTAAGAAAACAGTAGGAAAACAAAAAAGGAGATTAACTTAAAATCTTAACCTTTTTAAAGAGGGGAAAAGGTTAATCTTCAGATTCAGAAACTGAGCCACTGAAAAACAAGGGAACTATTTCCTTCTGCCTCTTTCAGGGAGGACATCTTTGAACACAAACAGATGGGAGTAAGTCCCAGAAGTCTGAAAAATTACTTAGTAACTCCTCTAATTAAATAACCTTATGACAAGCTTGCATTTGACAGATGACTTCTGCCTTCAATAACTCTGCATATTTTCCCTTCTATCCCAACATTACGATTTATGGACAAGTCTCTGCAGCTCTGGGCACATGACACAGTACACGCAGTATCACTATTTAGCATCAGTGTTTAACTGCAGATTATTTTTAAAAAAATCAAAATGAAAAAATATTGTCCACAGCAAGTGTAAAGTTTTAGTACAGTCCAAAAATTCTGACAGTACATGAATGCATTAGTAGATATCAAACATTAAGGGCTCCACAGTAGGAAATTCACACAGATAATTGCCAATAACATATTTCAGTTTTGCCAGACCTAGACAACATCGTTCATCTGAAACACTCTGGACTACTAAATCAAAGCTCAATCCCATAATGAAACCAAGGCCTATCACAAACCAGACAAGAAGTGTGAAAGGCAGACCCCTACATCAGGAGGAAAAAATACTAATCTCTACAGAGATAAGGGACATCTATTCTTCCTTCGATTTTTTTCTGCCAAATTTTAGTACTAAGATTTGTACCTGAAGTAGGCAATGCAGATCTTTGTATCTCTGCTCAACATGGAACAAAACTATACAACATTATACCTTTGAAAGACACCATTCTGCAATAAGGCACCAACTGGAAAAAAAAAAGCTTGCTTTTTTTGTCTACTAAGGTTAACACCCAAACCGAACCTATTGCAGGAAACCAATGTCAGAGCACTCTGTTAGTAAAATTTTGACCACACACAGACCCACAGCTTCAAGGCAGGAAATCAGGCATTTTGCCTTGCTGCTATACATTCTGCTCCCAGCACACAGCGCTGCTTTTCCTCCGAACTGCTCCTCATTAGTTTGTACTTTCTGAGAAAGTACGTTCCTTCAAGTTGGGATCCTGTTTATTCAGTCCTGAGCAAAGGCAGATAGTGAGGTGCAGAGGGGAGCAGCAGGTTTATGCAGCTGAATTTTACACCAAGTATATGAATGAGGCCCTTTAGATACGGTTTAAGCCCTGTGTGCAAAATCTTCAAGATTTCTCCTGCATATCAGATATATCTATGAGACCTGGGAAAACACAACTTCAGTTGTGAGACAAAACTAACAATACACAAAGCTGTTCACAGGAAAACAAGTTTTTCAGGACTGCAAGGAAGAGGTTTAGAAACGACTGGGCAATTTACTGAAGCATCCCAGGAATTCTGCATACTTGCAAGCAGCAAGTTGGACAGTGATTTCACACTATACAGGCACACTGGAGTTAAACTTATCCTAAAAAGAGGTGGGAAACCTCCTCCTGGATGTTAAGGCCTAGCAAGAAGAGGATGGAGGCTAAAGTCTGCTCAAGTTATGGTCTATTCATCTGCAATCCCTCAGAGGAGAGGTCACCAACTATGCACCCTTCGCGGAGATCTCGCACAACCTCCACAAAGAGCCCTTATCACAGAAGCTGACCTAAGAGGGGGAAAGCCAGAACTAAAGGCTGATCCAAGCATGACGGCTAAACCAGGTGCAACGCAGAAAGCTTTTGTGCCGCTCTCAACCCTACTAGTACGGAAAAGTCTTGGAATTTAACAACTCAAAAGACTCCAACAGGAAAGATGACTCCACCCCAGATTTTGCTTTAAGGCTGCCTAACTCATAAGCTATTAGAAACTTCTCAAAGTCAAAATTTAAACCCTTCTGCAGGATTTTATGAGCTACGATTTGCTAGAATTCATTAGCTCAAACAAGGTTTTTTACTACCAACTTGGAAATGGAATATTAGCCTTAACACTGGAAAATGCCATAAGACGGAGGTAAAAGCCATTGCCTGTTTTGGAAGTCATGAATGGTATATAAAAGATAATAGCAAAACGTCGCTCCCATCATCTACTGTTTCCACAATAACACCCTACTATTTTCAACAGTGAGCTCTCTGCCTCCTCTCACTAGATATGCCTATTTACTGACATTTGAGTCAGAAGTCATCCCAAAGTAAGTGAGAGAATAAGAAAAGGATTTGAGGAGAAAGACTCCTTAAATTCATGTGCATACATGCATATATAGATATATATGCACACACACAAAAATATATATATACATGCATACACAAAGAGAGAAGTATCCTTTCACGTGAGCAGCCAGAAATTAACTCAAATCGCAGACTTACTTTGTGGTAGAAAAGTGGGGGCAGGCACAGGGTGGGAGACCAAGTGCACTTTCAAAAGCGTAACAGAAATCCTAATAAGTATTCTGAGCTACTACTAGAAGACAGAAAAAAAAAAATTAATTGCTCTCCAGCAAGTGAGAGATGAGTTGAAATCCTGATCACAGCACAACAGCAAATAACAAAATTAAGAGATACATTATTCCAAAGAAGGAAAAAAACCTAAGGAGAAGCAACAAGATTTCACAAAAGCTAACGAAAAAAAATAGTAATATCAACTGTCTTGAACACAAGCCACTGCAGCACTCTCAAATTTAACTGGTAGGATAAAAAGGTGTGTTCAACTTCCCGAAAAATACATTGTCACGTGGATTAGAAAAGTCCTTAAGGATGAGAGAGTAAGGACTACATGATACTCAGGAAAGACATGCATGTCTATACAGTAGAAGGCAGCTCCAAATCACAAATTAGCTCCAGAAAGAATATGGTTATCAGTTTGATGCGTATACTGACCAGGAGGCTTCATATTGAGAAAGATCACTGCACTGCTGAGAATATTTTAATTACTCTATGTGAACATACTAACTCATTCACGTGTTGGTGGTCAATCAAGCAAGATATAGTCAGGTACTACAGTAAGTATCTAACACTACAAATCATTAAAAAAAAAAAAGCACAACTCATGACCATAAAGAGCTTACATTTCATTATTAGGATATTACTTCTTATTTCTCATCATTTTTCATTTCATTTTCTGTACCAGTCAAAACAGTAGCAGAACTGACAGAATGAAATAGCTGATGTGGTGGGAAAGGAGTGAGGATTATTTTAGTATTGGCTAGTCTACAAAATACTCAGGAAAAAATATATGATTTGAGACAGCAACATTTTCTTTCCCTGCATCAGTCTGAAAACCATGGGTTTTATTATGCTCTTGCATACACTGCAGATGTGGTCCTCAGTTTTGCACAACAGTAGCACCACTTCACACCTGAAGTCTGACTCATCTACTCTTTTCCAACTGTTATCCAACTAGAACATCATCTCTACAGGATAGCAATCTTCTTTCTGGCTAAAAAGGTGATTGCTATCTTTAAATCAGTCTCACACTCTATTATGAAGTGCCACTGTGTTGACTAAATTTATCAGAGATCTCATGACACACACACAAAAAAATCTTCAACACTGGACTGTGCAGATTGTTATGGCTGTATTTTCCAATTTTACTGATTGTAGACACTGTTTAGTCTCTCTTTTATACAGAATCTCAATTTACATAGCACTTTAAGCAGGCTCCTCCTTTACAAACACATAAACCAGCTGTCCAGCTCCAACAGTTCAGACAACAGGGAACAAGTAGCAACATGAGATACTACATGTAGATATCAAGACAGCTGCATCATTGGCTTTGTAAACTACTTCCTTCATTGCTGTTCTTTCAATTCATCCGTAATTCCTCATCACAATGAGGTATTGGAAGTGTCAAGTTTCATCAGTCAGTCCTTCCACTTCAAGGCTGAACGATAATATTTCTGAGAGCAAGAGGTTATAGCTGTAGACATCCGGTATCTCAAGCCTGAAAGCTAGACCCTCTAAGGCAAAACAAAAAAAAACACTCCCAAACCAAAACAACTCTTCTGGATATTTCTTAACTCCTAGAACAGTTTGTTTAACCTAAAAGATTTATAGGAGAGATTAAGAAACAAGTTGTTCGTCAAACTTGGAGGGATTCAAACTACACAAGTCAGAAGTTCTCAGATACTGTCTTATCTTCCTAATGACTTGTTTTGAATAGTGTGGATAAATAAACCAGGTATAGTCAAGTGGCTTCAACTTTTAGATCAGTCATGCTATCCAAAAGTTAAAGCCACCAGATTTAAAACAAAACAAAACACAACACAAATTGCTCTGATTTCTTACCCCGTTTTGTTTGTATTTTGGAAAAAAGCACGAAAATATTGAGCCACAGCATACAAGTGAAACTGAGCTTCAGAGAGGTGGTACTTCTCATAGCCGTACTTCTCACTTACACAGACTAATAATTCAAAAGCTATTTCTAGACTAATGAGTAAATATGATCTGACAAATTCCTTAAATTCTGACTCGCATAGTCAGACTAGTAGTTGAATTGCAGCCTAAATGCAGCTTTAGCATCATTTTTAAGACTTCATTAAGACTAGAATAGATAACAGAACTACGCAAGCAGCAGCATTTATAAGCTAAGGCCATAAGAAATTAGGCTTTGTAGTCTCAGCCCACAAGGAGTTACAAATATTTCAATTTCACAATATAGCTGTTCCTTCAGGGATGTCATAATCTGATCCATCCTTATCTACTACATTGTCTAGTTTCAAAGAACTTGACAAAGATGAAATATTGAAGTTTATTTTGAACTGAACAACATATTCAAAAGTCAGAGAAGGGAGAAGAATAAGGAAGGAAAGAAACAGGACAGTCCATCAAAAGAGTTTTCTGGGGCAGGAGGAAGGCTAAAAAAAAAAAAATACTGACACATACAAATGCAAAAAAACTCCTAGAGAAAATGAAGGAAAACTTCAGAACCACCAAGCAACAATTCAAAGCAAGTATTTCTTTGACATTTAATTCTCACTACTGGATACAGGTTTCAGATAACAGCAACTTTAAAAGGTTTATTATTAAAAACATAGACCACTTGAAAACTCATTTATTTTGCACTTGCAGGAAAACACAGATAAAGACAGAGGCATAGATTAGGTCACCTGCTCTTAAAGTGCGTGCTGTTCTGTTGATGGATATTATTCACATGTCGAGATTAAAGTTGAAAAAATGAAGTGCTAAAGGAAATTCTGAAAGATAAAACCCCCTAAATTTACACGAGCACTAAAAGCAACATTCACAAATAATGTAAAAAGGGCAAAGGAGGGGGAGATGCATGTTAACTACTCTAGCTACTGAACTACTGAAGGCTACTTTCCAAAAGCCAAATATCTGCTACTTTTTGCCAGCCCCGAGCAATATTGCTTGGTGACACCAACCTTTGCCACCTTTATCCTTTTAACTCATGCACTCACACTTCTTTCCTCTAAGAGGATGAATCAGTCCTTAAAACCGGAGTTGAGTTCTTTGATGCTGCAGCTGATCAGGTGCCACTGAATCAAGCTGCAACGCAAACAGGAACAAGTTATAGCACTGGTTTCTCACATCACTTTTGTAAACTGCCAGCTCTACTTCCTCAACCTAACATCAAAACCTGTTCTGATCCTGTATTTCCCTTCCTCCAAACATTTTTGACTGCTGGCATTATAAAAAAAAAAAGAGTTGCTTACTGTCAGCATTAGCTGCACCTGAAAAACCTATGTATTACGATTTGGGATGGCCATACTTGGTTCTAAAACACAGCTAAACACTGTTTACATATTTTCTCCTACTCCTTCAAAGACACGCATCCAGCAACCACTTTTTTTACAGTTTCTTGTGCTTGTGACTCCTCTACAATCAGCACTTAAGACAAAACACTAAAAAAAACATTGTCAGCTCCATACCCAATGCTAACCATTTGTTGCAATGGCACATATTCAGAAATAATGCTGAGATTATATAAAGGTAGTCTCTAAACTTTCTTATACAGAGAGAAATACAACTGGGCAAGACTTTCCCTTCATAAGCACAATAATATAATAAGTTGGTTTGGAATACATGTTGCACAAGATTATTATTGGATTTATTCCTCTATCAGCTGCTTTTATTGCTACCAAAGGGATTCTCTTTTTTTGGCTGGAGCTACTGAAAACAACAACTGGCCCAATGCTAGAGAGAAGAAAGGTGAATTTTCAGACATAAGTGGGAACTTAGAATTTTAAAATCCTATTTAAGGAGGTGAAAACCAATAAAAAGCTGAGTATTTGTTAAAATTCACAACCTACAATGGGAGCAATAGGTGTTATGTTAAGGAACACCTTTATAAGTAAATTGGGTTTTAATCAGGCTATTAGTTTAAATGCTTTTCAGATACAATAAGAATGTCTTATTAAACGCATGACTACAAATAACTTTGAGAATAATCTTGGTTCATTGCTTGGTTACAGTAAGCCCGAAGCAGTGCACACAGACAGGTTTATTGATTAGTTTTGGACACAGGAAGATCTTGCATTTATGAAATCAAAGTACTTGAGGCAAAGATAAACTTACACAGAAACTCATACGTTGCAGTTTACGCTTCACTTTAATAGCAGGTATTGATTCTGTCTTAAGCATCAGTTTATTCCACTGACTACAAACCACAGCTGCTAAAATCACTGAAGAGAAACAAGGCAATTCAATTTTTAGATTTTCAAATATCCTTTTGCACTGTTTTTCAGAAGTGTTTTAATTATGGTAAAATTGTATTTATGGAATAATGAGATACCCTTGACACCACTGCAAGTAAAAAGCAAAGTAGCTTTTTTTAAGCCGAGGATAGAAAGTCTTACGACAATTATTCAAGACTTGTCTAGTCAATTTAGTATTCGGAAATAGTTTGCTGGCAACTGCACTTTAAGCCTTGTGAATAGCAAGCAGCACCTTGTATTTCTTAGTGTCCCTTTACACAGAGATGAACCTATGTCTGTATCTTCTCACATTAAACACTTTCAAGTTGAAGTAGTACATTTTTCCACTCCTGTTTAATTTAGATTTCTTAGCCCAGTTTTCTACATGGTAATGGATTTTTACTACCGTCTTGCACTCTGCTAGGTTTCTGGATTTAAAAAGGTGGTTTGATTTTTTTTTTTAATGCACTTTTCTATATGGAGTGATTTAAAATAAAAGAGAGAGACTGCCCCCATAATAGTTTTTCTTTTGTATGCTTATTCTTCCTTGCCCTCCTCCCCAAAGAAAAATACACAGTACCTCTCGAACAGTTTACATACCTGATGGCAATTCTCAGGGATAATTTTGGGGAACACCTACCACCACCACCACTGAAAACAACCACTTTGTATTGAAGATCTTGACCATATCAAGGAGGGTGAGCATATGGGGCAGGGGGATCAATGCAAAAGGTGATCTGGAGAACATAACCTATCAGCCCTCAGATGTGATGTCAAGAGGGCTCTCTTCTGAACAAAATATAATGCTTCTCACTTTTTAACCAGGTTAGTCCTTTGTACCTACTTGGATCTGTCCAGGTTAAATTCCAGGAAACTGTAGTGAGAGCAGAGATAAAGGAATTTGAGGAAAAATGCAGAACCTGCAGAACTGACAGAAGCAAAGTAAAGAGATTTTTCAGAAGAAAGGGGCTTGTCTGGAACCCTCAGGGGGGGGGAGGAGGAGAATGTAATACACTGTTTACTCATAAAACCCAAACACACACATCTAAGGACAAAAAAAGAAAAAAGCAAGCTGCATACTCAGGTTTAATTATGGAAAAGAAAAGCATCTTGGGCTTATTTCTACCATAAACTCTTGGAAGGCAGCAGAGATCATAAGAAATGGTTCTCCAAAATGAAAAGAAACCTAGAGCTCTGCACCAGCAGGATCAAGAAAAAACAAACCTGCTCTGAAGTCCAAAATGAATCTTAATCATGAATATCTACAAACTATATAACAGTATGAATAATACATATTCCAGATGACAGAAAGTAAATATTTGTTCTTTTAATGAAATCATTCCTTTGGAGATGAAATAAAATACTGGTTATTTTTACCTAACTTTGAGTTGTCACATATTCATCCACTTAAAAGGGGAACTGCATCCTTGACGACGATCAATTTTCTTGGAGAAGATCAGTACAAGCTGCAGGGCTCTGAACTTTCTAGAAACCATACTGAAATCTCGTAACCTTTTGAAGAAAATAATGTCTTTTTTGCCAGTCAAACACTAAAAGCATGAATTTATGTAGCTAAGGTGAAAAAATACAGTGTAGGAAAGAGGAAATATACCAAGTGTCAGGGAACCCAAATGAGAGAGCTGCTGGAAGAACGATATCACACCTTCCTCCTCCACACTATTGATAAACTGGACATGTCTGGCTTTCAATGAAGGACTAGATTAAAATCAGGTTTCCCTGCTCTTGCACCAGACTTTCTGCAGTTTGCATTCTTAACCCGCCTTCTACGTTGGTTCAACACACAGAAGGATGTGTTAGACCTGCACATTAGCAATATATTTAGTTACAGCTGAAATCCAGTTCAAAAAAACCCTTAAAGCTTATTTCTGATGAGTTTCAGGTATCTAATTCTGAACATGTCGAAAAGCAAACCTGGTTTTGTCAAACACACAATACCACCAAAAGATTGGCCCGTTCAAATAGTGATCAATTCAACTAGCAAGAACTAAGGACATACATGGGCTAAAGGCAAAGGAGCAGAGCTGGCAGACACAGAAGAGCGTGTCTGTCCAGGAGCTCTTCAGCAGGGCTCTGCAGAACAAAGGAGAGCTCTGCTTGGCCAGACAGAGAATACTTTCAAGCAGTTTCTCATGCCTTGCACCTAGTTATCTATTAATCTCTTACTGAGTGCCAACAGAGCAGCACTTTTCAGCTTTCACTTTCATTTTCCACTAAAGATGGGCTCAGGCATCTCCAGGAGACCATTACATTACATTTCGGAGTCCAAGCTGCACGGCTATGTCAGCTGTGACCCAGGTAAAAGTTCTGAAGCTCAAGAACATGCAAGTACTGACACATGAACCCAGACACTCAGCAAGAGTCTGTTCTGCTAGACCAATTACACCAGTCCTCTTCACACGGCAGAGCTAGCACACCCGAACGCACACCACAGCAAAAATGTCATAGCATGTATGGATAATGAATCGGGAGGACACGGTCCAGCCAAGGTAGCAGGCTTGAATCATAAAAAGGAGAATCTGGTCGTGTTTGTGCCCTGTGAAGTTTTGCTCTCTTTCTCTCCAGCCATTGGAACAACTAATAAATCTCATCTATTAGGCTGACCCAGAAAATGGATGTGCAAGACATTTTGAAAAGTACATAAGTAAATTCAATTTTCTGGCAGTAAATTCACTTGCATTTTAGTTACCCCCTACTCACCCCAAAGAAAAGATGTATTTTCTCAACAGAATGTTATGCTCTACACAAAAATTGCCCTGAATTTAATTTAAAAAAAAAAAAGCTTTCATGCACACAAGAACAATGGAAACTGAAGGGGTGGGCAAAACCAAACCACAGTATATATTTAACACTTATAAAAAGGTACAAAACTTTGAAATATGCCATTTGTCCTATTCATTTTCCAGGTATCTCCTGCTTACAGGCAAAGTTTCAAACAGGTCTTTCATCCTTGTAAGAGCAGTAACTAGTGAACTTTTGTAACAAAACAAGAATCTGTTGGAAATAAACTAGATTTCCATCATAAGATTTCTGCTTAAAAGTAAAAACAGGTTCCATCTCAGAAGCCTACCTTTCCAGAAGCTAACACAGGCTATGAGAAATCATTCTTAATTGTTCTACAGCACCTTACGCAGCAACATTGACTAATATGACAAAAAAAGTATTTCTCCTTTTCCATTGGTCCCTCATGGTACTTTGATAAAGCCAAATACCACAGCAGATGCATAAAATTCCCTGGCCAGCAAAAAAATTATTAGATGAACAGATTTTTTGTTGCACAACCAGCAAACTGTACGGAAACATATTCCTTTCACAGGAAAAAGAGTTACAAGGGAAAGAACAGAAAATGAAATAGCTGTTCTGGCAGTCAATACTTCTCTTATCCTAGAAAAAACATACCACATGTCATCCATCAGGAGAAATGTATTAATAAAGAAATGAAAAGTCTAGAATCCTCAGGCTGCCAAGCTTCATTGCAGCACAAGAAAACCAAGTTTGGCTTCCTCTTACTCCTACTCATGATATCACGAAGTTCTTGTATTAGTCTTCTGATGACTCACATCCAAACAAATCTTCATCTTTTAAAAAAATTTTAATGAAATTACTACTGATAAGATTTATATAGATGTAAACAAGAAGAAAAAGTGCTTTATCAAAATAAGATAGGGAAAGTACAAGAAATGTGCTAACCCTTAAGTTTCTGTATGAATGCTTATCTGTGGGTTGACAACATTCCCATTCTGAATAATACTCTGTTTAAATTAAGATTTATTAGAAGTACACTAGATATACTTCTTAGTCTACCAATTAAGGCATTGCTTGCTAAGACAATTCTGCTTTACGGATGACTGAAGAATAACTTGGCAAACGTCGTGGTTTAGGCCTAGCCGGCAACTAAGCGCCATGCAGCCGCTCGCTCACTCCTCCCCACCCCGGTGCGACGGGGAGGAGAATCGGAAGAAAAAGGTAAAAACCCATGGGTTGAGATAAGGACAGTTTAAGAGGACAACACATAGAGAGAAGTAGTAATAATAATGCTAATAAAAGAAAGGAAACAGCAAGTGATGCACAATCCAATTGCTCACCACCTGCTCTCCCAGGTTATATACTGAGCATGATGTCCCATGGTATGGAATATCCCCTCGGCTAATGTGGGTCAGCTGTCCTGGCTGGGTCCCCTCCCATCTTCCTGTGAAAATGAACTCCATCCCAGATGAACCCACGACAGCAAATCTGTCAGCGTTGTCTAATTTACTACATAAAAATATTACTTAGTAACATTCCTTTTCATCTTAAGAAGGTGACTGTGAAGAAAAGGATTTTCAACTTTTGTTTTAAACCCTTGGAGAAATGCATATGGTAGACATTACTCCAACTATCTAAAAGATAAAGCTAACAGAGTATTACAGAATTATCAAATGTACGGCAACAGCTAGCTTTTCTGTGCAGTTAATGCGTTCTAGCCCATCCACTTTCTCAGCACTGCATCAAGGATTTAAGCATTTGTTTCTAAAATGTTCCCAACATTGAAGTCTCTACACACACACTTTAATATTACATTTAGAGTTTTCCCTGATTTTTTAACGAAGAGGAACAGATACTCCTGACATTAATTTTTTGCAAGAGAATTTTAAGACTCCAGAATGAAGGCACGACAGCCATGTACTGCAACATGATTCATATCTTTCCTAGGCATTAACTGAAGAGCAAGAGCTGAATTAAATTGTTAGCCCAATCTGCCAGCACAAACAAGAGCTTGAGTAAACGGCAGTTTTCCTCTTAATTCAAAAGGCTGTGTTTTGGGCAGAACTCACCTCAGTGCCTCCACAACGACCCGCAGAAGAACTATCCCCAGAGTTCACAGCTCGCCGCCTGGCCCCGCGCCATCCCCTGCACCACGCAGGAGTTGGCACCACGCGCCTGCTCGGAGCTGCCAGCTCGGCCGCCCGCTCTGCCAGGAAGCCATTACTCTGTGGCCTCCTACAAGCCTATGGGAGAGAACAGCTGATAACCAATTATTCCTTAAAAATATCTTTAAATGCAACAAGCACTGTGGACTGTGCTCTTCTCCAGCCGTATTTTCTACCACTAGTTTATTGCAGGCAGGAGGAGCGTCAGCTTTTGCTCCACTGCTACACTTGGCGTGCTCAAATCAATTATGTGCAGTTTTGATGACATTTAACTGTTCCAACACAGAAGTGCCTGGACATGCCTGTCCACTTACATTTGCTGTGCATCTTGTCCCCCTCTTGCGAGGCTATTCATGACTAAGACAACTTTAACCTGATCTCTGATCACATCATCTGCCCCATCAGCAATAAATTATAGAATCACAGGAAAATGATTTTTTAGAAAATATACTCCTTAGTTGCAATCAATGCAACTGAATAAACATGCCTCAAGAACAGGCAACCCTTCACTTCCCTAATGATGGCTTACATTGCATGGCCTACAGACTCACCTGTTGACATACAGAAGTTAAAAATACCTAACTAAATAGCATAAAAAGCAGAAGACAGACTAACAGCCGGTTTTGTGAACCATCTTGCACCATACAGTGTGCATTCTCGCACAGGGCTGTGGTTTTACCTCCAATAAGCAGTGAAGTGTCATGTCAAAAGATTAAATACTGGATTTTTCTTAACTTGTATTGCTGTAGAGTCTAAATGACATCCAAGGACATAATTGGGCCCTAAGCTCTACTGAATACTTAAATATAAAGCTACTTTGGTAGTTTTCCAGTTTCATTCACAGGCAGCCTTATTCTCATTTTTAATAGGGAAACTATCCTAGAATGAGTATGCGATAAAGGCAAGCCCATTTGTCAAACATCCAGAATGATTATTTTGGAAACAAACAGACATGTGCAATTTAATTTGATATCACTTAGCAAGTGCTAAAAGCCAAACAATGGGATACTAATTAGTTCGAAAGGAAATTACCAGTTACTCTAAGGATTACTTTTCTGAAGCCAACCTTGTCAAATACTTCATCGAAAGATTAAAACTCTGCAGAATTAAGTTTCTGCAAATTTAGAGAGAGGTACTACAAAAATAAACTTTGCATTACAGTACTTCATTCACTACTTTAATAGCTGTACAGCACTTTCAGAGGACAAAAGTCACTGTTTCATGTGACTATTAGTTCCCTTCAATACTTAATGATTTGGGAAGGCAGGACAGGTTAGCATCATATTCAGCTATCTCGATTACAAGAAATGCTGTAGCATTAAAAGACAGAGCGCTATGTTACAAATATATATGCAATACTTTTCCTTGAAAGGAAGAACTTGGATAACAGGCAAGATAGCAGGCAGGTCCCCAGATAAGAAAATGACAAAATTAAAGAGTCAGTTAAGAACCACTTCAACATTACAAAGGTGAAGACAAAAAAAGTTAACCAGAAGTCAATTAAGACAGCTCCTTCTCATCTTAAACAAGCAGTCCTCCCTAAAGCCCTACCTTCCTTCCCTCCACAGCAGAAGTTTATCTGTACAAAAGAGAGTCCTAATCAAACTTGTTTTGACTGAGATTCAGTAAGAAGTTTGAAGCTTGAAAAGATTAACTGTTTGGCTTACTGTATCATACAACACACATATCAAGTTAGATGAAATTTAATAAAAAAGCCCAAGGAATAAAGCTTTAGGGATTTGCTGGGCTCTTGATAAAGAGAAGTCATTCATGAAGGTGGAAGCAAAGGCAGAGCTATAACAATTATTCTACTTTAAAACCGTGAGCTAATACTGAGAATAATTTGGGGGAGGGTAAAGAAACCAAAGCAACTCTGGTATGTAGTTACACAAACACACACACACAAAAATATCAAGCAAATTATCTTCATCAATGCCATAAAAAGATAAGATACTCAAACTTGATAGTTAGAGGAAGAAAAAAAAATATATCAAGTACCCCATATATTAGGCCTATTTGGTATAAGTTTAAGATAAACCTTTTATATAAGAGGCATACCAAACCGTACTTTGCAAAAAGATTAGAAGTAATTTACCATGTAAAAGCAGTCCTTTGCATAAAACTCCTTGCAGAGATGCATGTTGTTAGAAGTCTGTCATCATTAATTGGTAAAGGGATTTTGAGCACTTAAGATCCACCTAATTGCTGAAGCAATATTGAGGATTAGTACTATGACGCTTCTAATAACTTCCAGTTCTGCAGACTTGCTTTGGGGAAAGCCTGATCTCTCTGTGGTGCCTCCAGAGTAATTCAAAATCATTGTGGCTATGAGGAAAAACAGACAATACCATGGATCCTTAGAAGACATGGTCTCGGTATAAATACTTTGCAAATTAACCATGGAGATTCATAAGCATGCATATAAAAGTTAGACACAAATTTCCAGTCCAGAAATGCTGAACAGCAGTTTCATAAACTGTTTTTAACTGCAGCAAGATGTTCAAAGCATCCAGCACCTACAAAGGTACAAAATACCTTAAATGAGTAATTATCAGGCTTCTACAAAGGAGCTGTTGAGACCCACTGGAATATTGCAATCCTTGCCATAGGTTTCAGTACAGATCAAAAGTAAACTCCTGGGATACAACTTCTTTTCTCCTGCAGGCACAAGTGAAGTAAGTTGCAAGTGAAAGGGTATTTCCTTCTCTGCATGCATTTCATGAAACATCTTTGCAAGAAGCTAACTACAATTCCCAGAGAGACATTTTATACCAGCTAACCTAGCCCCCCTGAGTCTTCAAAAGTAACCACACTCTTTTCCTGTTTAAGCTGAGGAAGGAAGCTTTGGCTTAATTTATCAGCCATGCTCTGAACAACTGTTTTCATAACCAGGAATCCAAACCACTGCAGATTTCACAGATTCAAAAAGAAACAAACTTCAAAGATATCCTTAACACTGTTCCCAACAACTTTCAATAAAGAACAGCAAGAAGTGAGATACCATAGTTTTTCCAAGTGAATTCTTGCACCATAGAACATCTTAAAAGTTGACCCCAGAAAAGGTTTGTTTGCAAAATGGCTCTCTGCCCTAAAATTTTCCTTAAGTTTTTAAAATGAGAGAACAAAGGGTAAAACATCAACTTCTGGTGGTCTCAGATTTGTCAAAGGACATAGACTACCAATTGCCACACCTTAGTAGTAGGCATAGGTGAAGTAAAGAACAAAACTCTTGAAAATAGTGCACCTTCACATTAAGGAGCAGAAAACATTTTTCTTCACTGAACTGTAAAGGAAGAAGTCATTGCTCCCCTCACTGAACTGATAGACCGTGCATCTTTTCTCCTAATGATCTGATAATCTGAACTGTCAAGCTTTGTGTTAAATAAAGGGTCTGCTCAGCCTGAAACACTATTTACACAGACACAGTAGGAACACGCTCATGTTTCTCACACATTTAATTTGTGAAAGTTTCTTTCCAGCCAAACAATCTGACAATTGTTATAAGTCACATCTTTCATTATTTACCTTGCCTAAATTTGCTTTCAAAAACATCATTTTGCAGCTGACAGCCTTAAAAAAACATAACTTCTTTAGAGTATCATGGAAGTGGCATCCACGTTAGTTCAAAACCAAGTATATTCATACAAAGTTGTGATCAGTAAGACTTGCATATAATTTGTGGGAAATAAAGTATGAAAGGGTAACAATGTAAGAAACCAACACAAGGAATATTAAGCATTATGGGTGTTTGCATTTTGATGTTTAATAATCTTCAGCAGGTATATCATTTCTGTGGCAGTTTTCAAGTACTCAGACAAATTAGGAAGACAGACAAAAGATGATGTAATAACTGAATTTTGGCCAAAGCAAGAATCACACATAAAGAAACATATTTCAATTTATGCTGATTTTCATATTAAAATTTGCACCGTTGACCATTTTCCTCTTCCTATTATCATCAAAAAACTTCAAATAACTCTAGAAATTTCTTTCCTACAGGCCTTATTCTTCAAAGAAATTTAGAAGGTACAGAATAAGCCTTTAGCAACAAGAATTTAAACAGGTAAGCACATCTCTATGTCAGAGTCATTTTCAGCTAGGGCTACTGTCTAGATCATACAATATTTCCTCTAAACTTCTTTTTAAAATAGCAGCAGACCACTAGGAAGGGAAGTATCACCTCAAATGAAGGCGAAGAGTCTCAGGGCATCTCTCAGCTTCCTTTATGAAGGTCAGACATTGGATTTGTCCTTTCCTAAAGATAATCTTCCAGGAATTGAGAGAAAGCAAATTTACAGTGAGGCATCCCTGTTCAAATCCCAATATTCTTGCTCAAAACTTTCCCAAACCACTAGAGAAATATGAATTTATTTATCTAAAAGATGTTATTAGTTATCTGGGAAACTGGAAACAGAAAGCTGGCCACTAGCTATAGCTGCAACAGTTGTAAAAACCAACTACAGAGTTTTAGATTAGAGACCTTTTTCCAGTACCCTTGAAGAAAACACTCACTTCCACTGTTCAGATGGAGTAGCAGCTCAGATGGATGCTATTCCTACTACCAAAGCCCAGGGAAACTGGGGTGTCCGGGCAGCCCTCCAGAGCCCCCCCAGGCAGCAGGTGACAATAAAAACTCTTTTCTTCCCAGAATAACAGCACAGGATCAGAACTACTAAACCTTCATTTAGTACTCTGATTAGTAACAGTGTCTTCAGAAACATTAAGGTCTGTGAAGGATTCATGGGAGTTGGTGGGTGCAGTATCAGGAAACTGATTGAACGCAGACGCTTTTACAGCCAATGTGCTAAGCAACAATATAACCTGTCAATCAAGGGAAGAGCTGACTATATGCATCTACCACGCTTCTTCCCCGCAGTAAAAGGACTGAGAGGAAGGGATGAAGTGACTAAGGAGAAGAGTTAAGATACCATGGAAAACAAGAAAGTAGAATACAAGTGGTCAGAATATTAACGAAAAGACAAATTGCAGTATGCTGCACTAACTGTAACCTTCCAGTTACAAAAAATCACCGAGTTCAGAGGTCCCAACCAAGACCAACCAAAAAGGCTCGGCTGCATTTCCACCCAGACTATCCGGCCCTAACTCTTGTTTTAACCGAGGTCAAGTTTTCAAAGCTCATCACTCAAGGGAGATTAGGGCTGAGGGGACACAGGATTTGACTTCAGCGACAGAAATCAAATTTTAATTGTCAAAACCACTTCGAGAAAGTGGCAGATATGTGCATGACTGGCTCTAGTGTTTGTTAGCTGAAGACAAGTGCAGTTCTGAAACTGCAGAAGCAAGATACAACTTCTCATGCAAAACCAATCTGCTTAGTACAACATTAGACGAAGGAAATGGTTTTGATACGATTTTACAAGCAAGCCATTAAGGAATATGGAAGCATTCGTACTTGCAGCAAGATGTTTTCTATGTCTAATACAGTGCCATTAAAAGTTGCTTTGAAAGTTTCCACTCACAAGGTGGGGAGGGTGGGGGGTTGTAGCAAAGCTTCAGAGGGCATGCTAGCACTGCCCTTTTCTTGGGCAACTTACACACAGCAATGCCGATGGCACAGTCAGGAGGCTATTTCTAATACAAACACTAACACACACACACAGACACACACACCCAAAAAAAAAGTTTAGAACAGACCCAGAGATTTTATATAGTCATCACGGAGGCATGCAGCAAGCTGCATCTCTAAATCAATTTCAAGAACAATCAATACTCCTCTAACACATCAGGGGGGCTAGATAAGTAAAGTTTTATTTTCACAATTGCTTGTGAGTGTGCCTTATAGCAAAAAACCAAAAAAGCCAAAACCAAGATCTGCTTCAGTACTAAGAATAATTTTTCTGTGGTCACTCTGCCATGAAATCACTGCAATCTCTCTATTTTCTGAGTCAACTAAAGAAGTATTATCGCAAGAAGCGCCAAGAATATTTTGCCTTATCTAAAATTATAACCCTATATATTCACAGTAAGTGAAGAAGCATTTTAAATCTGTAAGACTATATGTAATACTTTTTTACAAATTGTTACAGAAATACTATGGGATATTGAGTTTGTAGTTCTTTGGAAAAAAAAAAAAAAGACATTCTAATATGGTAACTCACTATATTGTGCCTAAGATACTGATGATTGAATTTCCATAAAACCTTCTTTTAGTTTAGGAGAACTAAAGGTGCATCTTAAGCAGTTTATATCTTAACTCTTGAAAATGTGTGCCAAGTTAACAAACAGAATATCATAGAAGTGTATTGACAAAAGTGGTATCGACTTTTATCCTCTGCTCTAGAGACTCACTTCAGGTACACAAGTTAGTTATGCCAGCTGGCAAACAGAAAAGCAAGTCTTATGCTCTAAAATGCTGAAGAGATCACCATAACTTCACCCTCTTCTAGATCTCTGAAAGATGTCTTCAAACACTAAGCACTTTCTTGCAGCTTCTGTAGGTAGCTGCTTTCCACAGCTAAGTGCAACATTACCTTGCTAACTCACAACTAGGTATCTCATTTATGGCTGCTCCATATTCCAGCTTTGTGCAGCACAAATTTGTATGCTGCTTTGCGAAACCTAACTGAAGTTTCCATCCCATGAATTCAGTTAGTACGCTGCAGAAAATACTGACCTGTAGCAGGAAAAAAAAGTGTATCTAGAATTTCAAGAGTGGTGGTAGGAGAGGTAGGAAAGGTTTGCCCAGTATTTTGGGATGGCAGAGAGAATAACATTGTTGAACTTCCGGAAGGAAACACCCTTACATATCCACCCAAATCTCTACTAAGACTATGCTCTAGATCCCACTGATAGAAATTAAAAGCCACTTGCACTGGCCTCACCCTTTGCTATCCTGGACTTCAGCAAAAGAACTGAAGCGACTGGCAGGTATAAAAAAAAACACTGTACAGAAAGATGTGGCCAAGAAGTACCACCATTTCAAGGCAGCTAATTCTACAGCTTATTGTAGTTCAGGGCAGCCAATTACACTGTGATTCAGATTGCCTTCATTTTTGCTTTGACAGTCTCCAAATGATATTTTTGTGTTAAAATATAGGCTGGAAGACAACTATAACTAGAACAGGAATTTGCACTTTCTAAAGCAGGTTTTTGTCAGCAAAAATCTAAAGCACTATAATTAGTCAACATTTAATTACCCCTGACATGAAGAAATGAAGATGTAATCAAGAATGATTAGAAAAATTGCAACTTCAAGTTGTGCAGCTTAATACTCGCAGTACCTTATAGAAATCTCAGAGTTCTAATTTCATAGAACTTAGCACAACAATTTAGCACTAGGAGTTTCTGAAGATGCAAACAAACATCATATAAAATAGGCAGTACTTGTTTCTTCCTGTAAATTTTTAAGGCTTAGACTCATGTATACCCTGATGGCTGATGAAAAAATACACACATGCAGAAAAACCACCACAGACAACATGCAAGACCTCCATTCAGGGAATTTGTTAGTCACTGAGTTTGTGTTTTAATTTCTTTCTGATTTAACCCCAGAAGCATTTTTACTTTCAACAAACAGAGCAGTTTAGAGTTACTGAACATACATGAGTTCAGATCGGACTCACATTCTCAGCTATGCCCTTTAATCCTGCTCAGGAACCAAATAAAACACATTTCCTGGGACTTGAATAAATTTATGTCATGCAGTTTCCTTTCTAAGACAATACCAAGTAACATGATTTCAGGAGATGCAATGACATAATAAATGGAGACAGATTTCCAGCATGGTCAATATTAAGCACTGGACTGGAATGCCTATATTGTCATAGCACAGAAGCAACTATTAAGCCTAACCGGCAACCCTGTTAGGGCACCAACTACCAAAGTAACAAGCGATAGGACAAGAGGAAATGGCCTCAAGTTGTGCCAGGGGAGGTTTAGACTGGATATTAGGAAAAATTTCTTCACCGAAAGGTTTGTCAAGCACTGGAACAGGCTGCCCAGGGAAGAGGTCGAGTCACCATCCCTGGAGGTATTTAAAAGATGTGTAGATGTGATGCCTGGGGACATGGTTTAGTGCTGGACTTGGCAGTGTTAGGTTTACAGTTGGACTTGATCTTAAAGGTCTTTTCCAACCTAAACAATTCTATGATTCTATAAATTAAGCATTCAGTAAGCAGATTACAGCTGGTTGAAAACATTAACAGTGAAGTAATAGATGTGGCTCACACCAGCTGCATCCACAATAGTGATTTAGCATGCCAAAGGGGTACTCCTTGGTGCAAGTTTGCACTGTGTTTGTATCTCGAGTTTTGCAGCATTTATTAAGGCACAGGCCAGGATTCTACCTGTAGTTCCTTACTTTTAACAAAGATGCAAGATCCTCCAACAGTTTGATCTCTACACAAGCACAGTGCACTCCAAGGGCTGACAGCTAACGCAAACTTCCGTGACACAAGAAATGCAAAGTGGATATGAAATCCTAGAACTAAAATGTAACATAGAAAACAGCCTCTCTTCTTATATTAGTACTACATACATACCAATACCAAAATTAGTTAATTGGTTCCTAAGTTAACTAACTCCTAAACTTGTCCTATATTATAGTGGGTTGTCAGGGTTGGGAGGGCGTTTTCCCAAAAAATTAGTTTTTCCTCAAAATACCCCATCTGTGTACAGAGCAAATACATCAGCAAAAATTTTCGAAGTAAATTGAGGTGAAGTTTTAGAAGTGAATTAACATTTAGGCTTATTTACATTACCTAAAAAGATAAAGAACAGGTGTTTGGTCTACCCACTGCCACTTTAAAGGCACAAGATCAAAAGTAACATGCTTAAATTCATTCTATGATCTACCCTCTTTTCGCCAAGACCCATCTGCTCCTTCAGCTCTACAGTGCCCACTCCCTATGCTCTGCCAACTATTTTCTCCTAAAGCAGAGCAACTATTCCTACTGTGCTGTGTTGACAATAACCCTTTGGTATATGTCCTTTCATATTTTCTTCTTCTGCCCTTCTTCAACCTTAATTGGTTTTTTTGAGCTTCTTTCCTGCTCCCTTCCCCAACTCTGCTTTCCTCTCTCTTTGCTGTATGGGTTGCAGAACAGCTGGGTCTAGCAAAGCCTTTTACTAGCCCAGTAGTACTGCCCACTAAATTATCTGTTCTTGCTAAGTAAGTATTGATACACAGTAATTGAGATCACATAAACCTATTAATGTTAATAAGCTGAATAAAAGAGGGTTCCTGCAAGAGCCTAGAGCAGTCAGCTCACACCTGAGCTTTTATTCAGACTGATAGTCACAAGGTAAACAGAAAATTGGTTCCTCATCACTATTGCTTTGCTTCCATACGATGCGTTGCCTTACCAGAATTTATAGACAAAAATAAAAGGGCACTGGTTCAAAACTCTTAGAAAACCACTTAAGTGTTAGTGACACATGCTGTAAAGCAACCAAACTTTAACAGCATGGCAAGGTAGAGACATGGCCACTTACCACATTCTCTTGCAGTTGTCTAACAGCCCAGTTATTACATGACAGGCCTCACACACACGCTTACTGGACCTCTAGCCACACTAGTGTAACGATTTTATATCAATGGTGCTATCCTGTGCACTTTTATTTCCTCAAAACTTAAGAGTGAACATATATGTTTGGATTTTCCACGCACACGCTTACTGCTCCGAGTACCACTGCTGTTTCATTCAGCAATCTACATCTTTTAAACGTATGTGCCGATACCATCTGCAATAAAAATGCACAAAGTTGTCAGAGATCCGTGCTCATGCTATTAAAGATACAGAAGCCCCTTATGCCCAGCCATAGTTTCCATGTTCAAGACAAGCTTAAACATTTTACTACACTGTAAATGGGCATATGAACTGTGCACCAGAATTGTTGACTACTCTCTTGCCTTACTACCTTTCCACATTTTTAAGTTATGTCCCGAGTTTCTACTCACTTAAGAGTTGGACAAGCAGAAAATTAAAAAACAACTGAGTTTTACAGTACTCTTATATGATAAAAGAAAGGGAGGAGGTAGAAAAGTCAGGAGTGAAGTTGAGCCCGAGAAGAAAAGAAGGGTGGGAAAAAGTGGTTTTAGTTTTTGTTCTAATTTCTCACTATCCTACTCTGTTATTAACTGGCAATAAATTAATTACCTTAAGTTGACTCTGTTTTGCCAATGACAGTAATTGTTGAGTGATCTCCCTACCCTTATCTCAAGCCACAAGCTTTTAATTGTATTTTCTCCCCCTGTCCTGTCAAGGAGGGGGGATGATAGAGCAGCTTGGTATGCACCTCGTAGCCAGCCAAGGTTAACCCACCACACTGAGCATAGCTGAATGAAGATCTATATTCATTTGCTTGACTTGAAAATGAATAGCCCTCAAACATCCCTGCTGCTTCCAGAATGTCCTTTCTAACCTGTGCTGCTAAGTATTTTTTTCTACAATACTCTCATGCAAATGCAGTCTTTTATCATGGACTAGAGTGTGAAATCTTCCCAACAGTGTAAGCCACATCCCAAAAAACCATATTTTAACCCACCCTAATGTGGTGGAAAGCAGCAAAACATATCCCACTCACCTCAGAGAGCCAGGGCTGGCAGTATTCAGTCATTCATAAGCAGGAAGCACAGGTCTAATCTCCATTGCAATATAGACATGCTGTTGTGTTTCCAAGGTGCTAGCTATGTCTGCTGCAGTTCTGTGGGCTTGCACTCTATTGTAGTCATGGATTCACCCCACAGTCCTTTTGACAATAAAATCTCACCGACAGCACAGCCAAACTTGCAAGCCATAGCAATTATTTTGACTTATTTCCAGCCTTTCTCAATGGAACTCACTAGGACATTTGCAGCTACGAGGAAGGGGGAGTTCACAGTCTATCCGTACCCCAGTATAGATACGAGAATGGAAAATTGTCACATTACTAGAAGAAGGATCTTCACAGGAAGTAGGAGCTAAGAAAATAACAGAATGCTTTTTATAGGCTATGCTTATTACTGCACAATACAGCAAAACCAAAGAAGAAAGGGTATTTGTATGCCTGGCTGTGAGGCTTTCTTCTTCGCTACTTGCCTTTTTAGATTCAAAGCAAAAGAGCTTCCAACATAATACAAAATCACAGGGTTTGTGAAGTTGTTCATAGGCTTGCTCTTTGGAGTCTAACTGGACAGACTAAAACATGAGGTACAAGATCCTACCGATCACGCTGCATGCCCCCAAAGCAGGGAGGAAATGGAAATCTAGATTGCCCAGGAGGAAAGTCATTGTAATTTTAGAGGTACTGAAATACCTTCATTATTAGTTGACAGATTCAGCCCCTGAATTTTGAAATTCACTACTTGGGTTTAAAAAAATAATACTACTATTGTAGTAATAAGAATATCTGCAACCATGCAGCCTCTCCCACCCCCCAAAGAAGAAAACTTCATAGCTGCTTGTAAAAACATACTCCGTCATGGACAGTTGTCTGAACTGTGGGACACACTGGGAAAATTATCTGAGTCCAACACCAGACTTCCCTTTGAATTCAGTAATGCCCCTCTTCAGACTCTTTCTTCTCCTTATGCTCTCCCTCCTGCACAGGAAAAGCCACAAAGATTTATAGATAAACATGTGTTAAAAAGAAATCAATTCAATCTAGCTCAAATAAGAGAGGAAAGAGTTGTGGGGGAACAACAATACTGGGGGCTAGACATGGGCACTCAAAAGAAAAACTTCATTCAGACATATCCTGTATCGAGAAACAGCTGTTCTTACCCCCTTGAAGGGCAATATTGAGTAAAGAGGAATTTAAATACAGTGAAAACTCTCAGTCTCATAACAGTTGTGAACAATTGATCAGCTCTTCCAAGCACATTCTTCAAAAACGTAACAACAGTTAAAGCCATCAAAAACATTAGTTTATTAAATGCAGGAGCACCAATACTGTGTTCAATGTAAGAATTCCACTCCCCTCAGTACATGTACTTCCTGAGAAATTAAATTCTGAAACAGGGCAAGGAAAACCTGCTTTTCTTCCTTTTATAAAAAAACTTTGATGAAAGTTTGTGCAGAATTAGAAAGCTTTGGTTTTAGGAACATTTTTTCTAGAATGATTGCCTTTGGAGTCTGTGGCAGCTTGACAACTAGTGTCCCATTTCCCAAAACTTCAAGACAGGGCCATTCCACCAGTGGTCTGAGGCTACCAGATGCACCTTCTGCAGAAGTGGCCAATTACTGAACTAGTCAATCAGTAATTACAGTGAATTAGGCACATTTAAAATCTGGCTCTTAACAAAATAATCATGTCCGTTTATTTGCTTTCTGCACAAATAGAGACCACTTATTCACCCATCTAACAGATAAGTGCCCATGCTAAGACTTGCTTTCTGATCAGAAAATAAGCTACTCAAAAGTATGGCAATACTACTATTACGGCAATGGAAAAGAAAGACTGCTTGAAAAATTTGACCTTTCCGCTGGAAAGCCACACCAGATTGACAAAAGCCCTTAAGAGCAGTCACATGGACAGAGGGAGCAATGGTAGGCATGAATTCCTGTGTGCTGCTGTTAAAAAAAAAAAAGATTAAAAAAAGCCACTGAACAGATTGCTTTTTTCTTACATCAGACAAATGCTTGTACTGGCTTCACTGAACAGGAGTACAACAAAGGTATAGCTTACAGTCAAAGATGTTAAAATAAGATTTTAAAATCCAGAAGCCACTCTCAACTACTTATAATAATCAAGTAATGTTTCGGCTTCTGAACCTAGCTGTTGACATACAGCTTCAGCGTCAGAGGCTAAATTTGATGGGGTTTCTGCATTGTGGTGATTTCTACCCATATGTCTATGTTGATAATCTGCACCAACAGAGCATATTTCTCTGCAGTTCACATACTGTACTCTTGTCATCAGTACCTGCTATGGACAAATCTCAGACATGAAAAGCAGAAATGTTAAGTTTTATATCCCTCTCAGTAAATACAAACTCCTGGGTTTGAACACCAGTTCTTCAAGTCAAGGAGCTGAAAATGTCACAAAGGCGAGGGAAGCTTCAAGGAAAAATACTGAGGGTATATCTATTTTATGGAATGAATATATTAGAATGAGCAGAACAAAGATTGTTGATTTTGTATGCAACTAGAATAAAGAAATAGCTACATCACCACTCTTCAAAAACAAATTCCTAAGCCTTTGGAGACATGCCATGCCACACAAACACAGGCTCCAAGACTGCTACTAGAGCAGATTTCTTTGGAAAAAGAAAGCCCACAATGACAACAAATTCAGCTCTGGCAGAAACTGTTTTTCAAAATGTCCTTCTGAAGCCATCTTTAACCTTCATTCAAAATCTTTGATATAAATTTATACCTAAATTCAGTTTGAAACATCAAATTGCCTGACGTAGTAAACTGAAGCTTTGCCATCCACCCACCCCCCACCCAACACACACAATCTCACCCTGAAGAACTGTTTTTTTCCCCAAGACCATTATATTCCTTGGGCTCTGGTTACCACCAGCACAGCATTGTGTCACACTTTCCCTCCAGCAGGAAAATAACCATGTTATTCTTCTTTGTATCTGAACTTCCTCCTTTCACACTAATTTGAGGATTCTCTAAGCAAGAGGGGAAAAAAATTATTCTTGTTTTAATGACAATGTTTTACATAATTTCCTCCCCAAAGGGCACTGGTGGCCAAAAAACCTCAACAGACAAGAACTCTATTTTAAAGTCAGTGTCTACATGCATGCCTTGCATCAGAAAAAGCACTACTGTAAAATAGATAACCCAGTATAATCCTACCAGCGGCCAAATTCTTTAAAACCTGGAACAACAAAATAGCATAACTTGTAGGAAGATACACAGAAAAAAACTATTTGTGAGGACAGAAACTACATGGCTACGTATCTGCAGCAGTCAAGTATCAGCTGGAAGGGAGAAAACAGAGAAAAAGCAGAGGGACAGCACAGAGTTACCAGCTGCAAAGCAAGCCAGTCAACACAGAAGGAGAACCTACTCAGTGGTCTCTATAATCTAAATCAAAGCTCCCTTCCTGGGGCAAAGCTGACTATGCTCCTTGGTAGAGCAACGAGCTAACCTTCTGGACATGGAACCGATTTTTTTCGGTATCATCTTGCAAATGAGCATTAATTTTAACTTGTAAGTTTGGTAGCCTCTGTACTACTTCTGTATAATGATTCAAAGAAAGCCTGCTAAACCTTACTTGAATTTCAAGCATTGGCTACACACCAAGATTTTTTTTTATTATGACAACTATATGTGGAAGATGCTGTTCAGGCTCTGCAGAAGACTTTTGTTACAAAGAACAGCATGCTTCTTCAAGCACTCCCAGGAGCTACTTGGTCTCCCAAAGGTTATCACTTTCTTGTAACTCTCTTGTATCACTTCTAACTCTCAAGGAGGAAAATAATTGTGTGTATTAAGTTTTCATTCCTATTAGTTAACACTACACAATGAGGAGAGCAAGAGGGGGAAAAAGGAAGGACTGTCAATTTTTTAATTAAGTATACTTATGCATTAATCATGACCATATGGTCATAGTATCATGCCATGAGATAGTTCAGGAACAGTGCATTTCCCCCCTATAGACAAAAATAAAGTACAAGTGACCTGTCCACATGGATTTTACTCTACTTCATCAGTTCTTTATAGAGGAAATTATTACAATGTCCTTATCTCTGTGACATTTCAGGTTAACATTTCTCTGGTTTGGCAAAGATGTTCAACTGCAGCTGTCTAGTAATACGAGATGTAGAAAATAAGTGTTGGTCTGAAGCCTTATGTAGAAGGCTGAAGGCTCCGACACCCCTGTTGCTTCAAACTGTAGCACAGAGTAAATGGTGATGTGAAAGATGGAATCAGACACATTTTGCCATCTCAAAAAGAAACAAGCTCCAACATATTTAAAAAGTCTTAAAGATTATAAACAGTACAATGGCAAAAATATCACAAGCAGATTAAATTAGCTTTTATTTATAAGACATAATACTTTCCACTTGCACTCAATGCAGACAGTTTATAAAGTAAAACAGCATGCTTACGTCAAATGGTAAAAATATTTTGGAAAAATGGTGCTTGTTAGTTCTTGTTGCAGTAGGAGAAATCTCCATTCCAATTTCTTTTACAGCAACATGACAAGACAGGTTTTGTTTTAAGTAACAAAGGTGGACAAAGAGGGATGCTGAACATGCAGCACATTCAGAATTAGTACATCTCTAAGGCGGCAGCTGCAAAACAGAGCCTTGGCAAATGAACGTTGTTGTGAAATACACAGCTTCTCTCAATGAACAGCCCAAGCCTACCACTGAAGTAGAGTTTGAAAACCACATAGTAAAATAGCAAACACGTTAAAATTTGTAGATACCCAACCACAGGAAAAAATTAACTTGGCAATTTCACCTCCCTTTCATAATTGCAGCTCTCATCTCAAAACACCTTCTGATCAATTTTGAAATAAGCTGAAGTTGTGCAACATTAAGATAGGCATTGACATTTCTAGTGCCAGTGCCGCTTACTAGCAGAGCGATGGCCCAAGAAGAAAGGAAGACTGAAAAACAAGTTCAGCGCCAACTGTTTTGTACCGCGGAGAGGCACTGAACGCGGTGGGAGCCACGGGCATCCCATGCTCGCCAGAGCCCAATTCACTACCTGCCAGAAGTTACTGTGAATTCCCAAACAGCCATCAATGGAAAAAAAAGCAGCTTCATTTTAGCTTTCAGACAGGTCTTCTAGCTTTAAAGATAACCTAAACCTAGTATTGCAATGGTTGGAGTCACAGTGATGGTTACAGAGTAAATTGACCCTCCTCTTAGGAGATTTTCAATACCTTAGTCTTGCCACAGTTCAAGCTGTAACTTCGCTTGCGGATTCTCCCACCCAGCTGATTCTTTCCAGCAATTTTTGAAGCATGGTTTGTGGCTACACAAAACTCAGATTTTTACAGATTATTGTGACCTGAAAGTTTTTTCAAAACGTACCCACCAAAAGTGGGTACGATCCAAGACACCTGGCATCCTACGATGAAGCACAACGACTGCGTCATATCTTTTTTCTTAGTTTTGTACACCCCTACACCACACATTTAATTTATATATACACCATACTTTATAGTTGCCAAAAAAGCCACTGTAGTATCACGAGGGATGTGGTTTCCGTTTCTAGAAGCCTCCTTCCCTGCTAATGCAAATCTGAAGGCAGCTGACAGTCTACAAAAAAAACCAATTATCATCATTAAAATCCAAACATGACTGAAAAAGAAATAAATCAGTCGAGTTGTGAAGAAGCAACTGAACGGTCAAGTAGAAGGATACAACAGGCCAAAGAACAAAACATAAACATGAAGAGAACAGCTTTCCAGTCACATTTGCTCTTAATGGGAAAGAATTGTTTTTGTCTACAAGTAAACTTGGTAAAAATGGGTATACCGAACAGCTCAATCTAAAACTGCATTGTTATTCTCAGCGCAGAGACTATTGTTTTGTAACCCTCAAAGCTAAGTGAATTTAATAGGATAACTAAAATTATACATTGTTGCCATTAGTACAAATGAAAATCAACCAAAAAACCATCTGCAGGATGGTATTCTTCCCAGATTTCCTTCAATTCAATTGAATTTGACTTTCACGCAGAGACCAGGTAATACAGGCAGCATTTTATACTAACGGTAAGATTAGTAAAAAACACATTTGGCATCTTAGGGCTTGTGATGATTTTCTGAGATAGAGAAAAGGGAAGTAAAAGGCTACACTTCTTTAGCATACCTTTCTTTGCTTTTTGACCTACAGCTTATCTTCACCCCGTTTTTCCCTTTTCTTACACAGGATGCTTTGTTGGTAACTGATGAAAATTATGTACAACACATACTATGCCTTTTAAAACAAAGTAGCAGCCTATATCATTACCTTTTCCTTTTCTGTTGCAGAACACAAGTAAAATGTATGTTGGTGTGTGCCAAATACTATTAAAATTATTAGATTCTTGCAGCCCTTCTTCCTCCATGGAAACACTGGTTTTGGGCATCAGAAACACAAGCAGCCAGTTCCTAGTTTAATTTACTTACCGAAACAGAAACATTGAGCTCTTTTTTTCATATTCTACCAGTATGCAATTATTTAATGCTTAAATCTAGGATCATAGAAGTTCTACTTAATGGAAAATAATCAAATGACCATCTAACTTCCTCTTTGTAAGCTCCTGGTTAGATAGCAGATTTCCCAAGAAGTATTCACCACACATTCTTTATTCCATGGCAGGAATACTGTCATGTCAATATCAGTAGCTTTTTGTACTTGCAGGGAAAAGAGAACATGCAATTTATTTACACAGTACTGTTTTTCAACTAAGATACAAAGAGTACAGCCACTAGAGATTCAAATACAAACCCAAGAGCACAGCACAGAAACTGGGCAAATAGAACTAATACAGCTTCTGCTGTACATCTTCAATCCTCAAAGGAGTAACAGGGCAGCGTATGTTACCAGTCACCTCTATTATGGGAATGGGCATAAGAGCTAGAACTGCGCTTCCAGAAAAAACAGGCAGAATCAAGTTAAGAGTTGAAAAACTACAAGGTATAATCTATCTCACATGTAGCACTAGGATAAGTAAACATAAAAAACTGTGATTACTAATATCATGGTAGGGACTAATTAATCCCACTATAAAAAGCTAAAAGGCATCTGCATTTTTACTGGACACAAGCCAGTAATTACAATTTTCTTCAACAGCAAAAAAGAATACTCTTGGCTAAAGTATTTTGGGGATTAATCTTAAAGTTAGCATGGACAAATTAAAGACCACACACTTCAGCATGCTAGCACTCAAAGGAACAGTGAAAATACAGCCCATACCATGTTATCCACCTATTCAAACAGTACTATTGGGACAATTCCCATCCCAACAGTAGTTCTATCCATGCTAACATCATTGCATTAACTGGCAAGCAATCCCGTTAACTGGCAGAGCTCGGAAAAGCTTTGTTTTCCTGGCAAAATTCAGAATTCAGAAAGAGAGGGAAGAAGAGAATCAACTGCTTGATCATTGAATTGTGGGCAAAAAATAGCATTCAGGCATGCAATAACCACTGTAACTTCCAAAACCAGAAGAGAAGCCAGTGCTAGCACTTCCTATCTGCCATTTTCTTCACTATTTGCAAAAGACCATTCAAACACAGGAAAAAAAAAATACTACAAAATTATTGTCTTAAACTGATAAGCCTGAAAAAGAAGACTAAACCATGACACGAGAAAGCAAACATGCTGGCATCCCAGCTGCTACAGGCTACTGCCAGTAAGAGCATGAGAACAGTCTAAATGAAAACATCGCGCAGTTGCCAGAAGAACAGTTATACTGACATACTTCCAAAAAAACTCTCCCACTGGAGACTCTTCTTCCTTTAGCTGACAAAAGAGCCAGCTAAACAAATTCAGAGCGCTAGAAAACTGATATCCGCAAGCACTAGCTGATCACAAAAAGCTAGAAAAAAAAGTCTTTTTAATTATTCTGATAAGATGCTTATGTGAAAGTACATTTTCTGGACTGATCATTTAATGCTGCCTCTCTATCACCTCCCTCCAGGAAAAGGAGCACATTAACCTACAGAAGACGAAAGCAGACAAATGCCTTCAACTCACTTGAAACTGCAGATAGCAAGCTGCGTCACTGCGAAGTTCACACTTCTAGGCAAAAAGAAGAAAGTCAGACTTGTTCAAATATTCTGTGAGAAACAGCAGCAAAGTATCAGTATCTACAAAAAGGCCACTCTCTTTAGTTTTAAAAAAAAAAAAAAACACAAAAAACAAAACCAGAAGTCCTACACACACTTTGCCAAAACCAGTTTAAACATCTATCCTCACTTGTATTATAAAATAGAATCTTTACCTAAAAACCTGCCTTACCTAAGAAATTGTGTTTTAAAAAAATCCACCATGTGCCGTAATGTTCTGACAAGTATTCTGACAGTACAAGAGGAAAGTGACAGCCACATAGCTAAGGGGAATTAGGGATAAACTCAAAATGAGATGGTATATAACACTCAGACAGAAAAGTCTTAATAATCGAAGCAAATGCAGACACTTATTAGCTGTTTTGCGTACATAAACAAGTGCTTAGAGTCTTGAAGAACTGCCATAATTTCAGAGCTTCTATGGATTATTTTAATAAAAACTGCCATCTTAAGTACAGGGTTTGTCCTTAAGTTCTACTAGTCACGTCTTTTGAAAAAAAAAGATAACATCTTGGAAGACTATCAAGTATATACACCCACTAACATCCAACACCTTGCTTATTCATCATTATGAACTGGCTTTTGTCACAAACTGGGTACACTAAAGCCAACGTTTCTTAACATAGTTTTAGAAGTCTTCACAAGACTTCACCAAATCACTCACACAGCAGTTCTCTTAAAAAAAAAAAATCCATCTTCAGAGCAGTTTACAATTGAAAAGCAATCAGTTCAGGCATTGTAAAGTATTCAAAGGAAGTTACATCCAAAGTACTCCTATACTGCAAGGCTCATCAACCAACATCCCCAAACTGCCTTTTTTTTTTTTTTTTTAATACACCTTTTGGAACCCCAAGGACATTTCTTTAAGTTTTTTAAAAAAAAAAAAAAAAAAGCAATCATTACATGATACATAACATTCAGTGAGTAGAAGAAAGAGTTTTTACATCAATTTTCTTGTGTACTTATCCAGATCTGTCACTGGAAACTTTTCTCAGTAACTGGGATAACGACATTGTGAGATGACAGCCACAATCACAGTTAATCTGAACAAATGCCATGATGTTTCCAAACTGTTGCCTGCATCTGAGCTGTTGCTGCTCTTGGAAATAAAGTTAGAATATCACAATTCTAAATAAAACTGAAGATGCGTGAACTGGAGGTTTCAGAAATGGTCAACATCAACGACACTAAGATTAGACACTAGATGTGGTTCACTGCACAGCTTGACTACCGTACCAGATCCAGCCCTACATTCTAGCAAGCTTAGCAGCATGAGGTCCCATCACACTTCAATGCTGAAGACTGAAAAGCTTGAACTATCTTTTCCATATGATGTATAACTTGGGACACTATAATTTCTTAAAGTCCATTCAATTACTGCCTTTTAGTCCATAAAAGCCAATTATCTAGTATAGCTTGTCAACATATGCATAGACAAAAAGGTTTGGGTTTGAGTGAAAGGCCACACCAAGAGGTGACCACATGAGAATTTCTACTGTAAGACCACAGCTAACATTCACACACAGATATCTAAATACTACTAGGAAGAAGCCCTTTTCTAAGTTCATGGTGTAGAAATAACCTATTAAGGCCATCCAATCTTTTGCACAATAGAACCAGGACTCTAGACAGTGCTGTCATGCAAACATCAGTCAGAAGTGTCCTGAACAAGTGGTGGTATCTTTTCACCAGACTTTCCCGTACTGTCAGACAGTGTTTACAACAGCCAAGTTAATCAAGAAAAGGATTACTTACACACGGACAACTTAGCAAATGTACTACTTGAAGTTGTCAAAAATATTTTATACATGCTTAAAAAAACCCACAAAACAAAACAAAAACAAAACACCCACACAACTACTTTGGCATATCACTAAATAAAGACACAATCATGGCCAAATTTGAAACATTTGCAATCATTAAGGAATAATAATGACAAATTAAATATATATATATATATTTAAAAAGTCACACTCCAAGACCATGCATGTGTATAAAACCAGGTTCTGCCTAAGTTTCTGGCTCTTGGGATTGCAAGCACACATGAGAGAGAATATTAAATGATTGCAAACTGATTGTATCATCTTGATATTCTAGCTATTGTTCCCAGGATACAAGAAGTATTTTTCCTAGAACACCACTATGATCTGCATTAGTTATCTCAGTAGGTAACTGAAATGGATTTTTAAGCAAATAGTTTTTGCTGTGTATAAAGCCAGGTACTTTAGGTCTAGGCTAAAGTGAACATCAAGATCAATCTCTTGCTTATTTTTTGCTAGAGAATCTTCAGAACGTATTGGGAATAACTGAACAATTGCACCTTAACGAGACGTTCTGCGTCCTTACCAAGTCGCTCGCAAACGTGACAGTCACTGCAAGTCCTTCAAAAATTTTTTCTCCTCTGATCAGTATAAGTTTTGTCCCAACGTATTTCCAACTCTTGTTGATACTACCACTGAGGTATCACAATCATCCACTCAGTTCAAACTTCCCACTAAGAATCTACTGGAGTGGGGGTATTGTCTTTGATAGACATCTACCAGTTTAAGAGGTATTAAGAATGGTTCTTAAAAGTGCACCAAGTAACAGAGACAAGCTGCAGCTCTCTCACGGGGACCTTACTGCACTTGCTACGATTACTGTTCACCATCAGCATCTCCAGAGAATGCCAAAAGAGCTAGATGTTGTGTCAGTGGAACAAAAAGGAACATTTCCTTAATTAAAACTTCTAAAAGTATTCACTAACATAGTGCATATGGGCTATAACCATACCACATATTAGAACAGTCGGTTCACCATTCTTTGAGGCTAAATCACATCGCACATCTTCATGTCAGTGGCTGTTGGCAAAGCAACACATTGTGTTGTGACAAGAGCACAAGTCAGAGGACTAAAGAACACCCTCTATTTGCTCCAAATAGATAACGCAGGAGAAAATGAGTAAGGTTGCTGTTGATAGATGGTCTGCTGTGGTAACCAGGAGGACAGCTACATTCCACGGTAGCAAAAGACATGCCACCACCCATAATGAGAACTTATTACGCTGTCTGGACAACATATGCAAACCTAATTTTGCAAAACACTCCAGCAGATATATACTGTAATTCAATCGCCCCCACATTTTTCGTAGGTCTGCCTACCACAGTAGTGGTTTTGTGATAGGGACGTTTCCCAGGGGTTGAACAACGACCTGCAAGTATATAGGCTGGCCCACCATTAGTCGGTAGCAGTTTGCTACCACATGAAGTAATTAATGAGAAGGAATTTTTCTGTTTCCTTACCAAGGTCTTAAGAGAACCTAAGCATACTTGAGTGAACAGACTTTGCCACTTCATTTAAGAGAAGCAAGAAAAAGAAAAGCCAAGCTGTCTAAAAACCTTAAACATTTCATCTTGCTAAAGCATATATCCATATATACACTCGTATATTTATTGACCATCCTTAAACCAACAGGCCAGCTAGAGCAAATTTATTTTAGTAACTGAAACTAATTTCAGCTGTGCTGATTACTTCCAGGGTGGCTAAACATTTGGAACTTCATACAAGGAGAAAACATTTTCTCCTCATCAAGTCATAGCTCTTTGAGAATTTGTACACAATAGCATTAGATCAGTGCCAATTCTTTGTATAATGTTTCCTTGGCTAAAGTCTTTTTGTTTCAAGCAGATCTGTTACTCAGTACGGACAGCCTGTTGCACTTTGCTAATGCCTGAACTTGGCAGAATCTCTAGTTATTCTTTGCTTTCCTTAAAAAAGCACCTAGGTTTTATGACAATTTTACAACTTCAGAAAAGTTGTTTAACAACTGAACCTGCAACCTTTTCAATAGGCTCTTTTTTTCCATAAGAGACCATAGTTATAAAGACGACAAATCCAAATTATTGCCTTTGATGTGCACTACATAGCAGTTTTGGGGGATATATGGAATGCTCTAAAATTCAGACTTTCTGTTCTTTTACTATCTCATTCCTTTCCCATTTGAATTTCATAAGCAGAGCTCAAAACTAACATCTGCCTGGATAGTCCCTTTACACAGATGTGCTCTATCAGGTGGTGGAGCTATTTGAATTAGCATATTTTAACTTGTTTAAATGACAATAAAGTACCCTGGGCAATTAACAAAACTAGTGTATAAAAAAAGGGATAGTGGAGAAAATAAACAGTTTAGACAGATAAGAAGGCAACTGGGGAAAAAAAAAGTGTTGATAGTAATTTGCACAGGCTACATTGGAAGGCTATCATATGAACAAGTTCCTTTGTTTTCTTAGAAGAAAAAAACCAAAACTTCATGCCAGTTGATGCACACCAAGGAAAAAAAAAAAAAGAAAAAAAGGCCTACCTTAAAGCCACAATGGAAGTTTGAAATACACTACATTCCAACAGGGGATGTTATTAGTCACAGTTTATAGAAAGAAAACAGATGCTGATTCTTTCTACTTTCTTGATCGTTAACAACTACCACAGGACACAATAAATAGTCCAGGACCACTTCATTCATGGTAAGATTACTTGGCAAATGAACACTTAGATAATGACAGGTAAGCACGTCCTCAGTATGCATCAGTAACATACAGGTTTCATAAAATAATTCATTCTCCAAATATGGGGGGGACGGGACGGGGACCAAACAAACCACCACACATTTAAATAGCTTCACTTCCACTTAGCAGGAGAGCTCTACCATATGAAGCTTTCTATGGAAGAACGTTACACACCCAGAGAGAACATGAAACAGTTCAGTTTCTAGTGTTATCACTATTTTATACTATGCCTTTAAATTCCCAAACACATAAAACAAACATTTTGATGTGAACATTTAACTTTTTTTTTTTTCAATCTTCCCTCCTCAATCCATCCCTTATTCCTTTGAAAGCTTACATGAAAGGAAAAAGCAGAAAAGAAGATGAGCACCTACTAATTTCAAAACAAACAGCATGAAAGAATGCACCCTGGTTTTAAAATTTATATAGCTTAAGATGCCACCACTTTGCATTACACGATGGCAATAAAACAACCTGCTTAGAGTTCCCTTCTGTAATGCCCACGCTGATACTCCATTTCCACACTATCCCGATATATTTGGGCAATGACATTCAGCCCCATATTACATTACAAAAATGTAAATGTCTCACTGCTTCCTCCAGTTTCATTATTAGAATTCAAATGTATTGCCAACACATGGCATTGCCAACATATTAGCAATACGCAGCTTCTCCATTAAGTCCTAATAAAAAAAAAATCACATTTAGTAACACATTATCAATGGCCAGGGAGTTGAAAAAATGCCTGTGTGACACCTGGTTATACATTGATTTGTACTGCTATAGCTAAACTACTGTCAGGAGCAGGTTATTTAAGAAAAGATTTAAGTGGACAAAATCGATTTAAACAAAAATACAAATTTATATGTATCTTTTGCATTGACTTCATTTGAGCAGCTTACACTCATCACCCAAGTTTCACAGGATCAACTGTATCCTAATGTTTTCTCTTCAGACAGATTCAACTTAACCAAAAGTACTGTATATTAACTTATTTATAAGTTATATGTAGTTACCAGAAAGCCAACCAAAACATTTTCTAGGCTGTCTGCTGGAATTAGTATTTTTAAACAGTTTCTAGGCATGCAACAAGGGTTACTCTCTTGTGACACCCAGTACCAATATAGAAGTCTCTCTTCTGTTATGTCATAGAATATCATTGTGAGCAGCTTTCTAGCAGACAATACCACATCTCTCATCTGACCTACCATCATCTTAACAAAACAGTATCAGTTGTACACAAGCACTTGGTTACCACATAACATTGTAAACCAAAAAGGACCAAAAGAACAGACAAGACAAAGGAGGAAAAAATAATCAGCATTTCTAAGGAAAAAATGTGGAATTAACATGTAATTTTGAAGACTGAGATTGACGTTCTCTAACATATGTTTAAATGGTTTATATTTTGGTTTTCCAGGTTGGTCTAAAGACCAAGTGATGACAATTTCATTTTGGTAATCACTCCTGAGATGGATCTTTAATATTCTTTTACATCATATGAAGTAATATTGTGCCTTTTCTAAATTAGAAGAAAAGAGCCATCATATCACTTTTCATGTTGTATTTTGGAAGGATCTAGAACACATGGAAAGAATGACTGGCATTTATTTGCAGTAGACCTCAAAACACAAGACCAATAAGACAGAACAGGTAAGGTACATGGCACATTTCATTAGTGCACTAATTAATTTTTAAACTACATCTGTCAAAGGACATCACTACAACTTACAAACTTTGTACACAGAGATCACAGTAAGCAGCAAACCACAGCAGCAATGGAATAACACAGAGAAGCACAGCAAACTACAATACCCACAAGAAAGGGAAAAGCTAGGGGCAAAGCTGGTTAACTACCCTGTTTCGTATGACACTACTGAAGAATTCATTCTTGCTTCCCCAACCCCTTCTGCCGTTACTACAGCCCTGCTCTGACTTCTCCATTTATGAAACAAAATAGCTATCAGTAATCCAAGAGCAATAGCATCTGTACCTACGCCAGAGTCATCAGTTTCTAATCTGGTGGGCTGCAGGGGACAACGCAAGAGTCTTCTAGCTAAGGATTAATTTCTCACTGCCCCTCCATATCAACAGGAAAAAAAAACCATGGAAGCATTTCAAATAGCAGGGGAGAAAAAGGGAAGAGCCCAATACAAGCACAGACCTAAACAGACTGCACAAAATTTGCATTTGACTGCCTTTGCATCGCACTGAAACTTAAATTTTATGAAGTAATCCACAAAAACAAGTGACTGAATTGCCAAGACAGTCATTTTGTCAAGTGATATAGGTTAGATTAAGAAAACATACATGTATGACAAACTTCAGAGACTCATTTTTACATTCTAGTGAGAGAAGGACAGCTTTATTATTTAAGTGCCTGGGCATTTAATTTCTTTCCCATTTATTATAGTATTATATAGAAGACAGACATCTATTAGCAGAAACTGTTAACTGTTACACAGAGGAATGTCTTTTTGTATCTCCTTGCACCTTCTAGGAAGTGAATGCCACAGAAAGGACAAATGACAACTTGACTTTTTTAACCTTTGATATCTTCACTTGTCTAAAGATCAAGATATCAAAAAATCACATCCAATGTCACATCATATAAGGGACTGAGTTTACATTTAAAAATGATACGGCAAACTAAACTTAGCATTTAGCAATTAAGACAGGCAATGCCTTCCTCTGATGAAAGAGGGCAAGAAAACTGGAGAGGTTATTTTTAACCCCCTTCCAAAAAGAAGCTCTACTGCCTTCACACACCTTGAGAGAAACAGTAAAAAGAAGTTACACTCCACAGTTTCATTCTCTGACAAAAACAGGTTAATGCACCTAAAGTTAAAACACATTTCCTTTTTCCTCCTACTTAAACCTTCAAAAAGAAACTTAGGTGCACTAAATCTGTAGTATATGTAGCACTCTTGCTCTCCTATGTACGTCATTATGTGTAATGGCAGTAAGAGCCTCATTTAACAGTAACTGAAATAGTTCAGGGTTTCCAAAAAAGGAGAAAAGAAAGAGGAAAAGAAACCTTTGCGTATGCTGAAAGGAGTTATTCTAAAGTTTTATCCTTGTAGAACAAGAACTTACAGAGCTTGCTTCTTTTTCCCCTGCTTTCCCCAAAGCGATTGAGTCACTTTTAATCAGTCACGCACTCAAGGCAAAGCATCACTTTTTACCTTTGGATTTATTTCATCTCAGCTAGCTCCATGGTACAGCCACCTATCAAAAGCCTGCTCCAAAGTAAAACAAACAAACAAACCAACCAAACCAGAACACGGAAAGGAAAACAAGCACAATGTACAGGGTAATAACCCATTCTACAGGAGAAGCCTGCCTCCTTGTGGCTCAACTAACCATAAATTAGATTTCTCCAATTCCTTCCATCACACCCAGTAAATCTGGTGAGCCAAGAGAGTAACAAGCTTCTAGTTCAAGGTGGTTTGGGGGTTTGGTTTTGTTGGGGTTTGGGTTTTTGGTTGGTTTTGGGGGGGTTGTTTTGGGTTTTGTTTTGGGGGTTTTGGGGGGGGGGGTTTTGCGGGGAAGTTGATGAAAAAGAAAGATTATTCTAATTCTAAGAAGCACTAGCAAAAGTTATCCATCAGTCATTACTGAAAGACTGCTTTTAGCCTCCTCCTCTAGATAGCAAAGACAGGGTGCGAGGGGACAGAGGTCCAACTTAAAAACAATTGACATTCTTTACATGGCAACAAAAGCAAAAGCTTGTCAGCACTCCGGCACCTAAATCCAGAAGGCTCCAAACCTTGGCTCAGCAGCAGCTTAACCTAGCAGGCCACTCTTGATGCCTTAGCTTTCAACAGTAAATTCCCTTTCTGCCTATAGGTCTCCTTCAGGAGGATTTCACTCTTGGCAGCAGTGAAGCATTTAGTGCTTTCAACAAGATGCAGACATTCCTCTGTCCTGCCTGAAGGGCTCAATTACACGGGGCTACTGTCTTAATGCCTAGAAGAGTAAGTTATTTAGAAAACAGCTGGGGGTTTTGGCTGATTTTTTTTGTTTTGTTTTGTTTTCAATCCAGCCACTCTATTGTGCAAGAGCTTAGTGCTTAAAGAACTCAAAACCTGTGTGACAAATACACAGATTCAAATTCACACCAGTCTTAGGAGGGGATCACATCATCAGGATGACTTTGGCTTAGGAGGGTATGAGTAGCTTTCTAAGCATCTTGCAGAAGCTGCTCCATTTTGTGCAAGTCTGAGACACAGAGCATGAATCGCTTTTGCTACGAGTTAGGAAATTCATCCACAAGAAGAAGGGAAGTTCCAGTCTCCACTCCAAAGGCTTTTTAATATAAAACACATTAAGTGAACACAAAAGTAGCCCACATTTTTCTGCATCTCACAACTGTTGGGCTTGCAACTTGCTTTCTTCTGTGTCACAGCCTCTGTTTTGGGAACGGTTTCTCTAGCCTTTAAACAAGTGAATCAGACTCACTCTTTCCAATCTCCAACCCAGTGATCTAGCTGGAAAAGAAGTAAACTGAACCCATGGTTCTCTCATGCTTATAGTCATTTTAATTGGAGATTCACTGAAGGGGAGAAGAAAAAAAAAAAACACAAAAAAACCCCACCTCACACATTTTGAATGAAAGACTTTGACTCTACCCTTTTCTTCTTTCCAAGAAAAAAAAAAAAAAAGAAAAAAGAAAAATGTTGTCACACCCTAAATTCCAGACAGGGAAGATGTCATTTCTTTCTGCTACAGTTTTTATGCCTAGGTCCAGAATGAGAAGCATTGCACTTTTTTTTTTTTGTTATTATCATTTGCAGATTTACCCAGGAGACAGCTACTACTTTGTGTGCCTTAGACCCTTTTGTGCCTGCTCAGCTCCTACCAGGCCAGAGCACTGCACAGAGGGCTGTGGATTCTACCACTGTTGCCAGGGGCCAAAAACTTAGGCAGGGCTGTACCGCACACTGCAACATCCAAATAGCTTCATAGATCTCATTAGAAAGGTTGTAAACAGAGAAGCAAAATAAATAGACACTCACATTAACTCTGACACTACAAGAAAAAGAAAAAGAAAAAGAAAAAGAAAAAGAAAAAGAAAAAGAAAAAGAAAAAGAAAAAGAAAAAGAAAAAAGAAAAAAGAAATCACTCTTTTCTCTTACTCCAGTGCAATCCTGGCAAAGGGCAAACACCTTCAACTACTGAAGAGAGAGGGAATAGGTGGTGTTCATCACATCACGAGACTGGCTGCTGTACCAAACAAGTCCAGTATGTCTGGATAACACACTAGGTCTGTGTATGGAAAAAAAAAAATCATCCTTCTGGAAAAAAACCATTCTGTTTATATAACCAGATCTGTAATTAACATGCAAATTACTCACACAAATGAAGAACTATCCCCTCCCGGCTTTTATAATTTTATAGACTGAACACGGCAGAGACTTCAATTTATTAAAAGTGATGTTCTTCTGTATGCAACTCTGTTTCCATTATATTGAAATAGTGGGCAAGTAATAAGGACTACATGAAGTCATACACACCAAGAAATTTACTACAGCAGGGTTTCTGTTCATAAGTTTAAGACAGTTTGTGTTTTTGCTTTATATCAGGGCCTGACACCAAGTTAATAAGCCTTTTATTGAGATTCAAAAGCTATTACGTTACACACATCTTCCTCTACTTACATTTGCTAACCTACGCCGAGGCCTAGGATTAAATTTTACGCTTCACTGACAGAAAATAGAATCCTAAATCACCAATCCACACATAATTGTTAATTTCCCCACTTGTTTCTTGTGGTCACAGTACCTACTTTCTTCCTTATCATGGCCCTACTTTTTAAACATTCACATTTTTAAAACTAGCCCTGAGCTTCAGCGCAGGCCTATGAAATGTCTCATTTTCTTTAAATTATCTTTACTGAACTCTCCCAATTATCCAGACCAGTAAGGTTTACTAAATTTTGTGCAGAATGATAACAAATAATACTACCGAAGCAAGTATCAGGATCATAGATCTTTTAAAGCCATAATAAAAACTCCTACCAATATCAATAATAAACAGCAGCAGGTTCTAGTAGATTAAGTACCAGACTTGTACTCAGAAAAACTGGTTTCTTTTCTATTTTATTCTTACCTAGTCTTCTAGGTGACCTTGGGCAAATCACTATCCCTACACTGCAGTTTCCCCAGCAGTAAAAATGAATTGAACAGAGTTGCAGATCTGTCTGGAAACTCCAAATGAAACACACCATAAGAGTTAAAAATATATTTCCCTATCTGCAGATATATCTGCCTTGATAGCTTTTCTTTATCCCATTATACATCAGCAGCAGCGTAAGATTGCTTTTACTTTCTAAATACACTCTAGTGGTTCTTCAAGAATGGCTTTAGGCTACTGCCTTACTTTTTATCACATGCTTGATCTATTTCTGCTACTGTATCTACTTGAAGGACCAGGAGCATGTATTTAGCAATACGCACTTCACACTTACTTTAATATATTACACCAAAAGTTGCTGTTGAACACATTCCTAAGCTACAGGGAGAAAATAAAACAGGACAAATCAGAACAGAGAGCCAACTATCAATGAGCAGCAACTCATTCTCTAGACCCTTGCTCATGTAAGTAATCGTGGAAGTATTTGCTTCCACGACCTGCCACGGGAATCAGTCATCAGCAGATTTTTACCAGGAATACATGCATTGATGAACCAAACTGCATCAAAGCAACGTAAAGAGATTCCTCTTCTTATACACTGCTAGACTTAAGAAACACTACTTTTCATTTAACAGGAGACTGCCATTTATTATCAAATAACACTACTTCACTGCGGTGTGCTTCGCTCACTTGCCATCTTCCCGTTTCTGGGTTTGTTTGGGTTGTTTTGAAAAACGATGCAATTATGAGATGCTTTTTCACCTTTCCTATTCCAAAGCATAAGGCTTAAACAACAGTTTCTAAAAGCTCTTGGCTTTGCTATTCTTTGGGGGAAAAAAACCCCCCCCCCCCGCCCCAAAAGGCACTTACTCATAATTAATTTTTCTAAACAGAGTTAGTGGATAAAGTTGCCACTTCCCACATCGTGCCACAAAAGCCTGTTTTGCTTGACACAAACGTGAACTCTGACGTACTTAACTTCCAGTTATTTTCCTGACCGAGGAATTGCTACAACACGTTGGAAATTTTACTTCATAAGCTGACGGACAGAATAATGAAAAATCACTCCTCTACTGTCAAGAGACAACTTCTGAACATTAGCGACGGAGCCGCTGAAAAAAAAGGAAGAGACGGACTTTCCACACCACAGACACGAGCGGTGACAAATCCAGCTATTTCCTGAAATATCGCAAAAGCGATCAGAAGAGAAACCCAGCGTATTTCAGGCGTAGCGCTAAGGAGAAAAAGAAATCGCTGCGCATCCGAGAGGGAACAGGGAAGGGGGGGGGAAAGGCATTTGCGGCTCGGATCCCGGCGCTGGTTCTCTGGGTGGGAAGGCGAGCCCGAACGGCTCCGGTGCCGGCGGGGGAAGGAAGGAAGGGCCAGACGTTGCCTGCCGGGAGGGGAGCGGAGCCCGGGCGGGCTCCCCCCCCGCCCCGCTCTCCCCTCCCACACCAACTTCCCCCGGCCCGGGACGTGGCCGGCCGCAGTTGGATAGGGAGCGACGTGACGAGGCTAAAAACCGGCTGAAGTCCACAAAGAAGCCGTCTGCCTCCGGGAAACGGGCTGGGGAAGGGAGGGCGGGAGGAAGGACGGACGGACGAGTGTGGGGGGGGAAGCCCGGGGGGAATTCCACCCCGCCCGAAAGCGATCGCCTTCCCGCCCCGCGGGGCTGAGGAGAGTCACCCCCACCACACCCCAGCCCTGAGGACCGGGCAGCGCCGCCCCCAGCCCGGCCCGAGCCGAGCCGGGACGCGGAACGGGCGCACCTTCTCCCTCCCGCCTCCCGCCCCGCGGCGGGCTCCGGGCTGGGCTCTCACCTTCCTCCCGCCGCCGCCGCCGCCGGCCAGCGCGGCGCTACCGCCCGAGTACATGTAGTAGGCGATGCCCAGCACCCAGAGGAAGGCGAAGCAGAGCAGCAGCCGAGACCTGCGCCGCATCCTCCCTCTCTCCTTCCCGCGCCGCCGCCAGGCCACCACGAAACGGCCAGCAGCA
>NW_010972598.1:7261068-7373418 GCF_000737465.1 Haliaeetus leucocephalus | reverse complement strand
GGCGGGTACCGCTCTGGGCCCCGGCCCGCCGCCTCTCCCGCCGCCCCGGGCCGACCGGCGGCGAAGTGTCTGTGGCCGCGCTGAGCGGAACCCCCTGACGTGAGGAGCCGTCCCGGCTCGCAGGGCTGGCTGGTGGCTGCAGCCTCCTCCCTCCCCTGCGCTCTCCGAGGATCGGATCGCTCCTCCTGCGGGCTCTCCCGCTCCCACCGGGACTGGCGGGTGATGGAAGAGACTCCCGGGGCCACAGAAGCTCCCAGGGCTGGCCGCCACAAGTCCCGCGTCTGCCTCTCTCCCCGCTGTTCCCGCTGAAGGGAAGGGAGAACCCGCTTTGGGAAGGTGTTGTCCTCGAAGTCGCCTGAGGCAGGTCTTCATTAAACCTCAAAGGTGAGAAAGCAAAGTCACGCTGGGGGATGTCCAGCGTCCCCTGCGTGACAGCTATCTGCACCTCATTCGATAAGTCTCTGCCTCACGTTACCGAAGAGATTCTTCCGTGGCCTTTACGGGAGACACCAAGGTCCCGACAGCCCCGCCATCCCACCGAGGTCATGCACCTGCTCCCCTTTGCACTTCTGGGGTCGCTGCGCTGCAGCAGTGCCCAGCCTGGAAGCATGGTCGCCCCTCCGCAGGCCTGAAGGGAGCCGTGGGGGACTCTGCCTGGATCTCCCCGGCAGGTTGACCCAAGCGGGGCTCCGCTCTTAGAGGCTGGTCTGTTGATATGGGGTCATTGCCTGGTAAAATTACCTTTCTTTCTGCTTACCCAGTTCCACCCTTAAACACCTCAGGACAGACGCTATGCTGCTGCTAGCTCTCACTGCGGTTCACTGACTTGCGTGTGTGCAGCTCATGCTGCTGGTTTTCCATGCCACCGAGTTTCCCGTTGTTCGGCATTTGCTGCTATCTCGTCCCACTGTGAGACATCAAGAAATGAGAACGCAAAACTAAGAAGGGAAGAGACACATTCCCTAACAATTAAAAAGCCCGTCTATTTCAGAGCCACAGTATGCACTCAGAGCAGAACGTCCCCGGTTTTTAAAGGTGTTCTCTGACATCTCACCACATTTTATCAATAGGCTGGTTTACTACCACCCATTCTGAATATATCCCACATTTCTGTCCTCCTTCTGCCTATAGTGGTGTCGGACCTCTGCCAGTCTAGCCGCACTGGCGGCTACGGCGCCTCTGCAGAAGACTGCTCACCAAGCCGTGCCAGGATGTGGCAGGGGTCTGGCAGAAATTCTGTTGCATGAGCAGGAAAAGATCCAGCAGCCAAAAGAAATGGCATCAAAAGCTCACCTGCTCACAGTCACTCCACTGACAGTCTTGTCAGGGAGGGGATTTGTGCCAGTGTTGGCACCGCCAGGGCAGAAGTTGTCTGGCATGCAAAGATTTCGGTGAATAAAAGCACACCTTCCCACCTGCCAGAACCCTGATGGAGAGATAGGATGGGGGAAAAGACAAAGGAAGAAATCCCAAATAAGTATTCATTCGGGGAGTGTAAAATAAAAAGAGATCTCTTTCTTCAGAGTAAATGACTCTTTCAATAAACACAGCATTACGATTCTTGGTTTTGGAGGGAGTTGCAGAGAGACACCCAATTTGAGCCAAATACAAGTTTTGGAATCAAATAACTGGCATCTATTGAAGTGAGGTACACTGGAGAGTATGGGCTGCCAGGAGACATGCAGATGTTCGGGATGAGAGTTTTTGATTTATCCAAAGTGTGTCTGATGCAAGTGAGTGCAGTTCCTGCAAAAGCACTGATTGTGCCTGCGTCTAAAAAGACACACACACACCCCCCACCCCAAAGGCTAAATTTTAATTAGCAAGATTTTCTGTATAATTCAGAGCACTCTCAACAGGCCAAGATTGTGAACAGCCTGATAAACTCCTGCCGCTTAAGCTCTACAATCAGCTAGACATGAGATGAACAAGCAGCTTCCCTGCTGCTGGGGGATTCCTTCACTGGGCAGATCTGCTGAGGGAGAGGGTGCTGTGCATGGCTTGCTTCCCCACAGGAAACATCATATACTTACGTGTGTAAAGCGCTCCATTCTGGAGCCATAATCCCATTTAACTTTACAAAATCTGCAGGCCACTTACTCTTTAAACACCTTGCAAAGCCTACAGCACCTTTTCTTGCCCTTTTCATAGTCTAAAAGATCTTGGGACAATCCTCAAAGGTCTCCCTGCAGCCCCAGGTATTTTCACTGATTTTAGCAATGTGCTTAGATAGATTTTTCCCTTTCCAGCAAAATTAGCCAGCCGTGCATGTACAGAAAATCCTTCTGTAGCTGCACGCTTCACAAGCTTACCGAAATAATCCACTGCACATGCTCAATCACAGTTTTCAAAGGTTTATAACTCAGTCAAATCAAAACTAATTTCTTCTCAAACAAGCAAATACATGTCTACTTCGAGGAAGGCTACTTCCATGTCAGAGTTCATTTTTCAGCCTTCTGCTGATAAAGTTACAGAAATGCTCAAAAAAGGCTGTAGGAGCCTATTTAGCTCAAGAAACACACTTTTTTTTTTTTTTTTCACTCTCCTGATATTCTGAACTGGCTGAACCAGTTTTGTTCAAATCTTTCCAAAATATTCACATTTGGACAAAGTCCCAATCTGGCAGATTTCATCCTGAATCATTTATATTTCAGAGACCACAGAAGACACAGAGGTTTAGAATGGAAAATGTTACGTCGCTTTAACTCTAGGAAAGGCTGCCTGTTCTATTACAACGCATTCGCATGCACATACCTCTATGCCTCAAAAGTCCTAACGTGTTTAGTCAGCAAAGCAAAACTGAAAAAAAAAGCACTTCAATTAAAGCAAAGAATTCAAGAAAAACGTAAGATATTTTTAATGATTTTTCCAGTGCATTTCAAAAGAAAATATTAGCATATTTTAAGAGCAGCATTGCTAGAATGATTCACAGAATATAAATGCCTCTGTATCAACCACAGCCCTTTAAACAAAAGAGAGATCAAGCATGTGAGAGTACAAATAGGAGTGAAATTTGCAGAAGGAATCATCAAAACTTTGCCTTAGATCTGTAATGCAGACACCTAGATTCGATGAGTCAAATGGTGATGTAGTTAGCTAGGGTGTAAACCAGGGGGAATTTCACCAAGTTTATTTGAAAGCGGGTATAAAACCAGACATAACCATGACCAGAGTCTAATTCAGAGTGTTAGTGTTCATCTTCTTGTAACTAAAGACCACAAAAGTTGCTCATCCTTTTCCGGAGTTAAATGACCTGATCAGATGTGAACAAATCCTCCGAAAGTGTGAATGAAAAGCAGTCCTCACCTTTAGGAATAGGTGAGTCACTCATGCAAGCAATCTTGTCCTTGCAAAGACAGGAAGGATTTTCAGATCAGGTCTAAGACACAGAAAATAGGTTTTACAAACTTTAAAAGGCCAAAAATCCGATTGAGATGCCTGAACCTCTTTGATACACGGAAGCTAGTATGTTGCTGATCCAGTTTGGCTTACTGTCTTTCAAACCTATGCAGTTATGTCAGAAAGTGTGTTGTTCCTCCTCTCTCATGAGAAAGGTTACTCATTAGCCTAATGTAAGACGATTTATAACATAGAAATCACACATTAACATGAAATTTAAAATACATCTGTAGAGGATATAGGCCTATTAATGCCTTGAGAGCTTGAGCTGAGTACTCAGACTGAGCCGAGTTTGTGTTTGTAGTGCAAGAATTGTGTTTGTAGTGAAAGATCCTGATCCTGCAAACGTTTATGCAAATGTTTAACTTCACTCAGTGCGTATTCCCATCGGAGTCAGTTGGACTACTCAGACGTTTAAAATTATATGCTCATGGCTGAGTACTTGCAGGATTAAAGGTTAAGTGCAGCTAGCAGGTCTGAAAATCTATGTGGGTGTTTTGCAATTCCTCACTGCACAGTGGTAACAATGAGAAACAGACTACCTCCTCAGCTAAAGGCTTGGGAGTCAACATGTCCTTTCCCATCTGTTTAGATGCCAAGAACTATGTTTGTTTAATTTTTCAGCACAGTTTCTGATGCTACCCAGAGTAGGCAGACGTGCTGGCAATAGCATTCGAAAGTGGCTCACTTCCAGAAAATCTTGTTACCCTCCAAGAATGTTTTTCGAGATATTAAAACCCCAAGTATCAAATATCATATCATTCACATTTTACCTTGAAAACAGTGTGTCACCCTGCCTGACTACAGGGTTTGCTGTGCAAGGTCTGAATACATTCAGGCCTTTCAGAACTAAAGCTCTCTCATCCTAGACTTTGATGTCGAGAAGGCAGTATCTTCACTTTTAAAGCATAAAGCAATGGCTATTTCCTCTGATAGCAGTTTTTTAATGCTGTTTCCCCATTAGAGATTGATCAACACATTACATCATGCGATGCAGATACTGTAAACGCTGCATTTTCTCAGACGGGTCTGCAGTATCAGCTTAAGCCCTCGTGCTTCCAAGGTAAAGGATCCAAATCTGGAAGCCCTTCCTCCCTATTAAATAAAGTTTAAGGTTCAACATTCCTTGGAGTTGTTCAGTTCTACAAAGAGAGGAAACAGATTCTTTTCCTATGGGTGGTGAAGACAAAGAAAGAACAACTCAGCCTTTGGTAGGCCTCCCACTAAAGATGGCAGAAGCCAGTACAAACTGCAGTCCCATTGCCAGCTATTCTCCCTGAGCTGAGTCACTTAGCATGTTGGACTGAACTTGAGCAGCACAAAACAAACCTCTTGCAGCATTCTGCAGGCTGACGATCAGATACCAAAATGTGATACAACTCAGAAGCATCCCTCATAGGAGAGTGATGATAGATGAAAGAGAGAATCGGCCGTGGAGAGAGACTTGCTGGAACAATGACCTCACCTTTGACTGAGGTAATCTGATCCCCTTTCATTGCATTTATCTGAATTCTGAGGGTCATGCTGGATGCTTCATAGCTGCCAGAAGTGGTAAAGACTGATGATCTACGGTCTGAGACCGGGCAGGAAATTCCATCCTTTCCTCTTGAGCAAGACTATGTTGCAGTGGTGTGCAGCTGTAGTACTGTAAGTCTTTTGAGGCTAGGGGTAAACACTACATGCTAATGCATAATACAAAAGTCTGGTTTTGAGCAACAAAGACAAACGTGAACACATCACACAATGGTGCTGTAATCTCAACTGGTGCTTTGTCTATTCAAACTCATAATCCAGATCACGAAGTAATTTGAGGCGATCCATCTATGATACAGCTTTGCTACAGCAAAGCATAGAAAATGCAGCTAAATTACCCTACAATAAGATTCCTGGAGATCAAGAAAAAGGTTTCCCGGAGTCAAAGTGTTCTACCAGAAGCAGGTTTTGCTTATCTCTTTAAAGAAAGTCTTCCCTAGCGAATTGCACCATCATCAGCTCACCACAGGGAATGTGAGAGAATAAGGGAAAAAGAAAGAAAAAAATGTAAAGAGGACTGAAGGAGGTGTGGTAGGAGGAGAGGTGAGAATACAAGGAAGCAACATAGGCCTTTCCCTTTCAAAGTTACTGCACCATATTTAGACTCTCTGCAGTGTCTGAATGAAAAGACTGATAAGTGATTCGGATCGCCAGCTCCCTAGGATGTCAGACCCTGACTTCTTATACAGCCAGCAGGGAGAACCTGATGCTTAGTGAATGCTCAACCTAGGTATTGCAAATGCTTCTCTTCGGTGACTGTGTATGATTTGGAGGGGTAGAGAGAGAATACCTCTCCTTGCTATACAATATTTTAGTTTCAGCTGGATAATGGAAAGCATCTCCTTACTTCTTCCCCACTTCCCTTACAGTAGGTGTTAAAGAAAGTGCTTTCAGTCTGAGACATGGAAAGCAGGTCGCCAGTTTTGTGGAGAAGCATCCTAATCACTGACAATGACAAGTAACTTCCAGAGATGCCATAGTGGGCAGGCTGAATACAGCTCAGATGTCTTTCATTAATCTTTTTTTTTTTTTTTTTTACTATCATTTTCCATCTTCATCCTGTTGGCTCCCACTGAGATGCACACAGTGGAGCCCATGCCTCAAAAGCGATATGCTGCCCATAGAATCCTATTCACACAATTCCTCCTGGACACGGTGCAATCTGACGGTCAGCAGTGCTGTACATCCCCAGAGACTCCTCTGCGCCAGGTGAAGGATACCAATCCCCACACACCTGTCCTAGCACCATGGCTGCTTTTTGCATTACAACTGCGGCTAAACATATAAACCCTGGTGATATATTTTTATCAATGCTATAGATTGTACTCCCGGATATTGCTCAAGAAAATTTTGCACTGTGCAATTAAAAGTAGTCTTTTCACACAGCACATATAATCAATAAATATGTTGCTTTATCATGTTCATTTGCATATTTGCCAATTTGCAAAATTTGGTGTTTGAATCCCACAATCATTATAACAAATTACACAGGTCTTCCATATCACACTCAAGAGTGTATTTCATGGAAGAGGGAAAAGAGATGCTTACAGCTATTTCAGTTCACATACCCTCTAGAAGTCATATATTGATTTCTCCCAAATTTAATCTTTCAGTACTTTGGAACAGACAGTAAATAGGCTCACTTACCACAGAGGATGAAAATTGACCCCGTTTGTAGCCTTCATGACCCTTTTGGCTTCAAACCCTTATCATCATCTGTTGAAGTCATGAAAGACATGGTTTCTGAAAACAGGGCCAAAACCAGCAAACCTGGAGAAATTAGTTTTACACCATTCCTCTTCCAACAAAAGTAGCCAGATCCACTCTCTGTGTAACATGACTGAACTACAATAAACTTGGCCCTGGTGCCTATCACGCAAACAAAATAATTTGAAAGAGAAACTGGGATTGCCCTGCAGAGACCATGTATTTTTCATCCCCTTGGTTCTTTCAGGATTTTCAGGTAGAGGAGCAAGTGTTTTCTTCCAAGAAGTCAAATGGCAAATAAAAGAACTTTCTGTCCTGTTTCTGTAAGCTGAAGGTCTGTGGGTTTGTGAACTGTGGTTAAGACCCTTTTTCCTCTCTCATTCTACCAGACCATCGCTCTCTGTTTTCTCTGGCTTTCAAAACTATTTCTAAACTGAGAGAGACATGCACCTCGTGGACAAGTGGTCAAATAATGATTTTTACTTCTACTTGTAAATTCGATTCTTCCAGTGCATACAGGTGTAAACGAGGCCTTCCCTACTGAAATAACATTTTTGGCCTCAGGAATTCCCCAGCAAGGTCATTCCTTCCAAAAGTCCAAGAGAGAGGTACTTTGTCTGATTGTCATCTCACATGCACTGGTATAAATTGGGAGTAACTCTGTAGAAGGCCATGTCACTACAACAGGGAAAAACTGATGTAAGTTGAGAAAAAGAATCAGATTTCTGATACAGCTCCTTCTTTCACAGAAAGGTGGTAATATACAGTGGGGGAAAAAAAGGCATTTGCACAGAGTACTGCACTTCTACATATACTTTGCACAGAACAGTCCTGAAAACTATCACCAGAGGAGACCTTGTGCATGGAAATGCTCATGGGGCCACTCTCAGCCCCAAAGGCTTGTGTGCAGGGAGGCAATGGTAAGGAAGGCATGGGAAGAGGAAGAGGAAGAGAGAGGAGAATCGGAAAAGACCCTCTGCTTTGTTATGTACAGGCTGTATATACTGGTTGTGTCAGGAAGCCCAGCATGAGGGATGTGCCTTCACACTGTAGCCTCTCAGACGTCACTTGTTAAGGAGGGGAAAACCCCTACATTTTAGGAAATGCTTCTGGCTGCGATGCTGGGAGTAGAAAACTCTGTGATGATGAACAAGAAAAGCACTATTTCTGGTATCGCATCTTCCTAAGCGGCACTTGTACTGTATACTTATTTTTTCTCTTGTACTGTCTGAGTTGTCCCCTCTAGATGGATGTCCCAGGACAATCTTACAGGAGCAAACATCCTTGACTGTACCGCACAGTACAAAAACATTTACCAGCTATTCTCTGTGCGTCCTTGTTACAGAAGAGGTCACTAAATACTTGCCTAGGGACACAGATGTACCCGCAGAGGTACAGCGTGACAGTGGCGAGACAAATGTACATACACAATATTGACCTTGGCGGTCGTACACCATGCGGAGCACCAGCAGAAATCCTAGCAGTCCACCAGCAGAAATCCTGCCTTTAACCAGCACAGCCCCTGCCAAGCCTAGCAGTGCCTCAACTAAACCATTATTTGTCTGAGTCATCCGCCCTTTCAGGATCCTGCATGCTACATGCCCCGGAGCAGTTGAGACTCAAGAGCTCCTGCTGACGAGAGTGCAAGGAGGATGGCGGCTCGACACTGCAGACACCATCGCACCTGAAGGCAAGGATCCCATCAAGAAGAGGGCCATGTCACTGCACGTTCGCCAGGCACACGCCTACGCGCTGCAGAGAAACCCCGTACTTAAGAAACATCTCCCTGTGCTCCCACACTTCCCCAGGGCTCTGTCAAGCCACCAGTACAGGATTTCGGCCAGGATAAAAGCGACATCCTCTGTGCTTGGGTGTCATGGTTTTCCCTGCCTCCTGATGGGACCCTGCTAGAGGCTGGATGCAACGGGAAGCCTCACCTGCTGCTGGACCGCTGTTAGCTTTCATCTTTCTCTTTCCTGCTTCATTTTCAGTTTATCATCTTCACAGATTTTGTCTGTCTTCCTGGCAGGCAGACTTCTTTTAAATTCGACGAAGGGCAGGGCATTTTCTTGTTGCAATCGATCACATGTTTTCTGGCATGTGGCTAAATAACAGTAATTAACCTGGCAGCTGGAGTTTCCCTGGGTTGAATCAGGATGCTCTGTGCTGGTTTTCCACAGCGTTTGCTTGCTGTCTACGCTGCTTTCTTGGCTAGGTTACTTTCAGGCATACCATGCGCTTGAGTAACAATAATAAACAGGAAAAATGAGGCAGTTCATAAGATTATTATTTTAGTTAGATTTTCTGTTCTAAAAGCAAAAAAAACATCAGCAGGCCAAATACACTCAGGAGAGCTGTTTTTTCCCTCTACTCACTAAAACATTGAGCTGTTGTATAGCTATATCAAAGAATTTGATGGGACACCAAATTAGTTCAGGATCCCACTGGTACTTCAGCTGCTGAATTTGATCAGCCATGAGCTCATATCATCGCTCATGAAGGGAGAGAGAGAGAGGAAGCATGGGGAGTTTGCGTTTGAAGGACCTGAACAGATTCAGATCTCGAGCGCTTCTCAGGGTCAGTCTGCACGTGTCATTCTTTTAGTTCTTGAAAAATTGTACTGTGCTGCTGCACAAGAAAAAAAAAACAACTTGAAATAAAGGGGTCTCCAAGAGCCAGAAGAGATCCTGACAGGACTCCCACACCCCAGCCCTCTGGCCAAGGAAGCAAGGTCCTGGTGGGAACTCAAGGCAGTAGCTGATACCTGTCGGAGAGGAGTCGATGTGCTTCTGACATCCCAAGAAATGCAGACCCAAAGGGCTCACACCTTACAAACACAACAGAGGTCTGCAGTTTTTTTACTGCAGGATTTACCAGCTGGAGAAGTTTCTCCTTCCAAGAAGAATAAAGTCTTCAGAGAGGAACCTCTTCAATGTAGGAAACCCTGCCAGAGCAGTGCTTTTTTCTTGCACGCCCCGTGGGGAGTGACATTACCTAGAGCTGAGAAAAGTTTGAATAAATAAGTCAGCTGAGCCAAGGCCTCTTTTCAGTGTGTAACCAGTTCCCCCCTTCCCATGTAAATCACCCTGCTGAGATTTTCCTCTGCTTCCTTGAGAAAAGCCCAGAAGCATTCAGACTGGTCCTGCCACAAGCAGGCTCTCCCCGTGTCTGCTGGGAGAGCTGGCAGTCTCAGGCAGCCGGTAACAGCACGCAGAGCTCCCAGTCTCCGTTAGAGAGAACTGGCCGGGCTCCTCAGTCCCACGAAGCCATTCAATAGCTGTCCGTGAAATGGCCTGGTCTCAGGCCACTCGTAGTGGATCAGAGTCCACAGCACAGGTTATGATTAACGTTTGCACTTGTAATAGGTACCTGCGTTGGAGGTTGTTGCAGGGACCACAACCGTGCGAGTACACTGCTCTCGGTTCTACTGGGCTGAGATACACCCCAGTAAGGAAGCCTTAGTAAAGCCAGCACTGGTCCTGTACCTGCTCTATGGAAAAGAAAGGGAACATCGGTACAGAGGCTGTTGATCCGGCACCGTTCAGAACCATTAAATTCGCTAAAACCAACCGAACGAAAAGAACAGATACAACTGGTGTTTATTGCATTTTTCAGCTCATTGTTCCAGTTAGATCTCCAGGCCTGAAAACAGCACTACATAGGAAAAAACAGCTTCAAGTGAAGGCAGGATAAATACCTTCTGGAAGCAAAAAGGTGTATTTTGTCAATTGATTACACAGATGGGAAAATCATACAAGCAGTGGCAAAGTTGACAGCAGTTTAGGAGAACTGGCAACAACCCAAAGGCTAAGGAAAGTATTCCCTTCCTCCAATGCTTCTTGACATTTCCTCAGAAAGCAAATGTGCAAATTGGGCATTTCTGAGTTCAGACAAAACCTCCCAGGCTTGTCAGGAGTATAGATGCTGCAATTGCCAACTCAGGGCTGTAAGACTTCTATAGGTGTTGCCATTTTCTTTTTCTTTTTTTTTTTTTTTTTTTTTTTTTTTTTTTTTTGCTAGAGATGGCTCTTGTAACATCTTGACTCCTGAGCAAGATGAATTCTGTCACTGTGCCAATTCTTAGCACTAGGCAATGGAGGGCAAAGATAAGGCTTCAGATGTGTCCCACTTATACGTCAAAATACTGCAACATTGACAAGTATTTTAGTGCTGTACATTCCCTGAATACTAAACTTCTTCCTGGTACTATCCTGTGCTATACAATATGGCTCTTTTTCTGCTTCAGTTTACTAGCGTCCTTCTTCATTTGCAGTTAGGCTGGTAGAGGAAGAAAGCCCCTCACAAAAATTAGGATTGCGTTTTTTCAATCTTTACTCGAGTATGTAGCACATGCGAACTATTCACACAAACCAGGATTAGAAGTCCTAGAGCTGAGATATATTCACACCTTTTTCATCCTGAAGTGTTCTTTATCAGAGCTTAACTCACTATTTATCTTTGCAAGGTTTAAAAAGAATGTTTTATTACCTAGCTCAGTATCTTCTTGCCATCCTCAGAGATGATGGAGTGGAGAGTGCACTTATAAAATTTGCGGATGACACCAAGGTGGGAGTGGATGGAAGCACTTCAGAGGATGGGATCAGAATTCAAAATTATCTCCATACATTGGAGAAACAGTCTAAAACTATCAAGACAGAATTTAGTAACAACACGTACAAAGCACTACATGAAGAAATGAAAGATCAAATGCACAAATACAAAATGAGGAATCATAGGAGAGGTGGAAGGACTGAAAAAAAAAGGATGTGAGAGCTACAGTACAACTCAAAGCAAATATCAGCAAAGCAGGTAAATCTCCTGAAAGGCAAATCTCGTACTGAGATGTATTATTACAGGAGTGTCATATGCAATAGGGAATTATTCAGCTCTGCAAGGAGCTGGTGAAGACCCACCTGGCGTATTGGATCTAGTTCTGGGTGGCTTTTAAAAAGAGCAACAAGAATATAAGACATTTAGAGAATGTGGCCTACCAAAAAGAGCTCAGATAATGAGGTTGGTCACTCCAGAAGCTCCAAAGGAAGATTTCATAATAGTTTTCCAGTATGTGAAAGACTGTCCAAGAAAGGACAACAATCACTTATTCGCTTTCCCCAGTTTTCAGGAAACAATCCACTAGATCCTGCAGAATGGCAGTTAGATACTAGAGGAAAATCCAAGGCTGGCTAATAATCCATAGGGAGACTCGGGACTCTGTGCTAGCAGAGGATTTTAGGAATAGATCTGGCAGTGCTACAGGTATATTTGATCCCACTTGGAGCAGGGAAATTATCTCAGTGGTTTCATATAGCTTCCCAACATTCTCAATCCTATTTTATCAACAGCTCCATCCAGTTCTTTTTTGTTTGCAACAGCACAGAATTGAACCTGAGCTGCAAGTGCTTTTCAGTCACTTCAACACTTTGGCAGTTACAAATTCAGGATCAGACACCTTTCCTTTCTCATGCTTTTGTTGGACAAGCAGGGACCATTCTCATCATCTAACTCTGCTCCCTGCTTGCACACGTGGGTTTTCCAGTAGCGAGAGTCCTGAGGGGGTTGCATTCCCCCTTCTCTCCCCAGCACACTGCATATGTTCCCAGCTACATGCACGGTGCACTCGCGTGGTCACACATACCCCCTTTCCAATCACTCCTAGATCTACTCATAATATTTTCTAGGTCACCCTGAAGTTTTGTCCTCACTGAGGTTGAAAGCAGGGAAGGTTTATTCAGGGTTCAGCTGTCCATGAAGACCCACAGGCTCCAATCCCTACCCCAGCATCAACCCCACTGAAGGCAAAGCCTGAGCTGTGGGATGCCACAGCCCCCCAACCTGACCCGTGGGCTGCTGTGCAGGTGCTGTGTGAGCCCTGAACTGCTGCGAGTCCTGCATCCCTGCCTGCCAGGGCCCAGAAAATGGGGAATCCACAGCATTGTTCCAGTTTACCCCCTGCATGCTGCTTCACAAGGGGTCCCATAAAACAAAGGTCACCTCCAGAGCCTGAAAGCGCAGCACCCCTCGCGAATCTTCCCTCTCCCACTGCACCACAGACCTGCAAGAGCTTTACCATCCAGGGACCTGGAGGAAAGGACCAGACTCTTTCCTCCATGCAGGTTTGTAATAGAGCACAAGAGAGTGCCTGCGCAGCAAGAAAATGAAGATACCACCATCACCTCACTTGCTCCTTGTCTTAGTGGTGGGGAGCAGTATGGGCAATGTTCGTCTGGGTCTCTGCTCTCTTGTGTGCTCCAGCATCAACATGTGTGAGACGATAACTTGAAATTACAAGAAATGGTTTAGCTGCAGGAGGATGGAGCACCACGCAGGCTGATTTGCCCTGCTTCACAGTGGCTCTTTCTTACAAATTATTCCGTTCGCAGCCCGAAAACCCTAGCAATGCAATTAGCACAGAGAGGAAAGCTGAATGGCAACCTCAGAATTGAGACCTGTGCAGGTAAACAGACTAGAGATCTTCCTTGCATCACCCTGCGGTGCTTTCGTTATGGTTGGAGAATATCCTCCCCCCTGCTCCAACAGACAACCAAACCTGTGTGAAGAGGTAGTAAAGCAAAATGTAGATGCTTTCATGCAAGTAATTTTTTCTTGGAAAGTATAAAAAAAGTGCAATCTCCTGTATTTTCAGAAGACTTTTTTTGTTCAAGAAAGATTTAAAGTCAGAATAAAGGAAGGCTCCTGGTGGAACTCTGACTTGCTCATAACAAGCTGTTGAGCTTCTGATACATCAGTGTGCACCAAGAAAAGTCACTGCATGGATGCACTCATGTGGGTCCTAGCCACCACAGAAAAGCTCAAAAAAACTTCTGAAAAGGGAGATTCGCAGTTGCCCCCAAAATGCAGGGGCTCATGTGCACACCATTCAGCCACCGCCAGACCTGCCCAGTTCTTCTGCAGTCTCTCAGCAGTCATGCATTGCAGAAAGTGAAAAATCAAATTTTGTTTCCACAACATTCTGGCATCAGCCTTTCCACAGCAACATCGATTTTTCTTTTTTCTCTTACACTTTCTCAGCCATCCAATTCTCCATCTACCTTACCCTCCTGCCAGATTCTGATGCTTTCTCTCACACAGACAGGCCCTTTACTCTGCAGAGCATCCCCCTGGGTCCACTGGCTTACTCACACTGAACAGCAGGATGTTGTGTGTAAGGACAGTAAAGTCTGGTTCTACTTGCTTTTTACTTCCATTCACAGCCTATGTTTTCCCATCCCATAACTTCAACATGTTATTTTTAACATTTTTTACATCCTTCCGCATCTTCCTTTTTCTCCTTCCTTTCCCAGCTCTTAATTTTTCTATCTTCTTTCTTCCCATTCCCCAATTCCCTCTCCCAACTCCCCCTAAGAAAAATAAACACCCAGTAAAATTATCTTTTTTTCCCCCATCTCTTCTCCTTTTGTTGTCTTCCAGTCCTTTTCTCTAATTCTATTCTTTCTTCCACCTACTTCTCTTACTACACCCAGAGATATGTTTCCTCAGCCATTTACTGATTTATTTACTTATATATTTATTGCTTTTGGCTGTTGGCCTCACAGAAGCCCTCACATTTTTCACATTTCCCAGCAGCTCCCAGTTTTGGCCCATGTCCCCTGCAGCTGGGGTACGTTTCCGTACTCCACCCCTCCAGCTATGGGTACACAACAATTGCAGCCGATAGAACACCTAGGTTTACATTAGCTCAGTATTAAAAACAGTAGGACTATAGCTATGCAGGGATTAGTATGGACTGCAAAGTCTGTCCAGGATTTTAATAAATACATGGGGCTTAGCTGTGGCTCTGCTCTGTGCTGCGACAGCTACACGAGGCCCAAGCCAGCTGTAAGCACATCCCTGTGTAGTAAAGTAGCTGTAAGAGGCACAGCACGGAGCTCACAACCTCCGTGGTCAGGGCACGGCAGCCTTTAGCTACCTGTAGGTTACCCTGTCCTGTGTTGCTCCAGAACGCTCTGAGTAATGCAGAAACTCTGCTGGAGTCCAAGGGGGGATGTTCCCAGGGCTTTGCCAGAAGAAATGGTCCTGTCTAGAAATGGCAGAGGAGAAAGCTGCCCCCCTTTTCCTTATGTACCCCTTCCCCACAACTCATGATACCCCAGGACATCTCTGCCCAGAGTTTGCCTAATGCCCAGGAATATAGCCTTGTGGATGCTCCCTGCAGAGCTCACAGGGAAATAATCTTCCCCCAGAGGAGTGGGACCTTTTGTAGCCCCTCGGTGAGCAACGTTCAGGGGTCCAAGCAGGGAAGAAGGTAATGCAGGTTAACTTTTTGGTTGTGCAACACCTCACATCACCAAGTGCCCTGCCTGTGTGCTATTCACATCCAGGAGAATTTTGCTTTTGTGTTCAAAGGAATAAGAGAAGCCTTGTGGTATTTGCTTCCGATAACATACAGCACTTTATCAGCATGCAAGAAGGGGGATAAAAGAAATAAGAGAGAGAAAATAAAAGGAAAAGCAGACCGGTGTGATTTAGGAATGAGGTACTGGAATTCCCACTGCAGCTGATTTAAGTCCCAGTTTCTCCGCAAGGCCAGATCCCCAAAGGTGTTTGAATGTACAGCTAGCAAACGAAACAAAGAAGAGCTTGGTACCTAATGCACCCGTGTGAAACCCTTTGATGGTAAGCCCTGAAGATAAGCCAGTGAAAGCCAGACTCACCAGAGGACAACACGCCAGTTTAACTTGGCTGAGAGTCAGGCTCTGCATGCTTTTCCTACACAGTGTACAAAACTGAGCTCATTGGCAATGCTCAATAAATAAATAACGATAGCAAAATCTGAAGCATAACCAACAGGATGCACAGAAATTACTTGTGTGGGGAATTCCCTTAGAAATGGCACATTGCCTTCAGCACAGGGAAATACACTTCCATTGGAAGCTTACAGTAAAGTAACTCTTACTTTTCACCAGTTATTCCAGCCAGGGTGATAAAAACAATAATCTGAGACTGTGGTAGGTCAAAAAGTCTATAAATTATCAGGCAGATTATATTGCAGGTCCATAAACCAAAAGGATGGTGTTCTGGGAATAATGACTGAAGCGTTAAAGTTATCTGAATTCTTCTCTTAACATACGGTCCAACCTTTGCATCTTGATGACCTGCCAGACTTGTTATTTGTGAGAGAGGACTGGGGGAAAATAAAAAGGCTGGATGAGTGCAGAAGGCACAAAAGTGTATGTTGATGGAACAGCATCTATCTCAGAAATTGTCCTTTCTTCTCAGGTTGTTCAGAACCGCTGCAGTGAAACAAGGGATTTCTAGTCACAGGAGACTGACACGGGAGATTTTTCTGTGGATCTGTACTATTCTTTTGAGAGTGAGTGCAAGGCACAAAAGAGTAAGCTGCAGCAATAAAATGCTGTGCAATGGGTAATAGATAAATAATTCAGGGCTATGGACAAGCAGATGAACACCAGCTGGTTCAAGCTGGTATTAACTGCATCTCATATTGCAAATGGGTGTCTTGGATTGGAAGCTACTTGCTGTCAATAGACATCTCAGCTATTCACATTCAGGCACTTCAGGCAAACATTTAAGAGCCACTACCTGACCTAGTGCGACCAGAAGTATTACTGCCTTGGAGGAAGTAACCGGCCATCCCTCCAGCTCGGCTTCTGGTCTCCAGCTGTGACCGGAGCAGCACAAATCACAAGACATTCCTGCAAATTCATCCAGGCAGCTGAGCTCTGCCCTGAGCTAGCAGGACCTCTGAGCCCCTTGGTATACACCTTGAAGGGTGGTACTGATGACTTGCTCCTGCCACAGATAAGGGTGATTTCCCACAGAATTCAGCAGTCTCAAACAAACATTTAATTTAAAAATACTTAAAATATGACACAGGTCCCCTGCTGTCATGTTCTAGACCTACGGTTTCCAACAGCAAAACTGTCATTTTTTTTGTTACCACCCTCCTAACACTCTGCAGTGCTTTCTTCTGTCTGAATTGGCTGGGTTTGACCCTTCCTTATAAATAGCAGCATGGCAGTAAAAAACACTGTATTCCCAGTGTCATTCTATCTCAAAAAACCAAATACAATATTGTCAGTTTTACATTAGTATCGATATACAACTATATTTTAGTCAAATCTGCACAGTTCTTTCAGAACTGAATTTGACATCTTTTTTATGCTTCCAGGTCACTATGTCTCTACTGGGATTCATCAAAGTGCTACTTGCTGTGCTGACGGTTTGCCACATCATAGTTGTAAAATACTCTCATCCAGAAGTTTAAGTACTGTTTACAAACTGAAACCTGCAAGACGAGGCAAAAAAGAAGTAAACCTTCCTCATTAAACAATATCTGATTTTGCTTAAAACTAACTGCAGCTGGAAACAATGTGGGCAGAAGAATGTGGTTTTGTTCGTGGTGTTGCCTTCAGCTGGAAGAACATGCTCTGGGCGTGCAAAGTGATGGAGCTGAGCATGAGCCAGCACCAGCACCCGCGGGCTTCTGGCTCGCTCCCATGCTGAAGCCGCCGGATGCCTCCGCTGACACGGACACAGGGGCTTTCACAGGGAATTCTTCATGGGATTTTCGGGAAGTAGGTTACTGCCATGCCTCACGTCTGCCTTGGGTCATCAGGTGCTCCAAATGTCCTTAAACTTGGTATCTCTCCAGCCACCTTAGGCATGAAAGATAGGTTTCATCTCAGTCGCGTTCAGGGCTTGCTGATACGGGGATGTTTAGGAGAATTAAATTGATTTATCTTTGGAAGTGGATTACGTGCTGACACATAAACAGAGGCAGATTAAACACTCTTATGCAGAAACAGAGCGCCCCTAATTCAGTTTATCTTAATTCACTCCAGAAGTGAATTAGGGCTGCGACCGAAGCAACCGCCGTGCTCCCCCCCAGCCGCTCGGCAGGGGCTGCCAGCCCACGCAAAGGGTTGGGGAAGGAGGGGTGGGAGAAAGCAAGCCTCTGCTCCATCCTTGCTGCTGGAGCTCACAGCCTGCATCTTGGGGCACTGGGTCCCAGGTGGGGTGGTTTGGGGTCTCAGCGGTCCCCCCCACCTCTGCATACCGTGCCCTGGCCCGGCTGATGAGTCCCCAGACCTATCTTTGGAAATCCTCCTTTCTCCATCCTCTTTAGCTATTTCAAGAACTGAAGTTCTGGCAAGGTCAAAGAAAAGTCCAACTGCCAGATTAGTCTGATGCTGAGAATGAAATACAAAGATTTGGCATTAACGGCACCAAGGCTTTTGAAAGTTTGCCAGCAAAAAAAAACGGTACCAAAATAAGGTGACAAACCCGGCAACCTGTGTAGGCACCAGCTAGCACTGCTGCATGACCCGCGGTGGACTCCTCCTGCTCGCCTCCTGTCTCCCAGGAATGATGAGCAATTGTTATTAAAACCCAGGCTGCCGTGTTTTATTTACTTCATGCTACATACAGAAAAACAAGAGAAGCGTGAGAGAGCCAGCCCTCCTCGTCAGGCCGGGCTATAGCACACGCGTGGCGTTCTCCTGAGTGGAGGCAGATGGGGAGGCAGGAGGGGAAGATCTCTTTTGGGACCTATCCCACCAGCCATAAAAGCATGCCCTTCAGCCTGAGACACTCCAGCACCCTTTGCTAAAGCAGTTTCTCTTTTCCCTTTGAAATCCTGTGACCTGCCATAAATAACCGCTTTAGCCCAGCCGATGCCAACGAAGAGTCGTGCGGCAAGTGGCTCGCGGCCTGGCACACCCTCTCTCACAGACGGCAGTTTGCTTTTATTTAAGGTCCTCGGTTTGGGCTTGCCTTGCCCCAGCCGAAAAGCAGCTGCTCCGCTTTCAGATGCCTGCCTGTGCTCCAAGCGCGAGAGCTGCTCACCCCCCTGCCTCGCCTTTTCCAGATGCTCGCAGCAGTGCATTACGCTGAATAATGGCAACTTAAAAAAAATTGGAATCTCTTCAGACTTCAATTGACCTTAAATATAGGTTCTGTTTCTAAAATCCCTTCCTCAGCAAAAGTGGATGTCTGGGAGAATGGGTAATGGAATATAGAGGATTGCTGCTTCTCGCCGTGCTTGGCAATTACCAAAAATTGTTACTGTTTGACGGCAACTTCTGTGTGATTGTACACCCATAGCAGCAACGACGTTGAGCCTATTCCATGCTTTCTACTGAAGTGTCATTAGTTAACTGGTAATGCTCCATGCTCCTCCACTGCAGCTCACCCAAGCAAAACATCAGCTGCGTGCAGATCCAATTATAAGTATTTTACAGCCCGGGAACTTGTAGTTTATTACTAGGCAAGTTTTTATTTGTACAGATCCCAGCTACAGTCACACATGGAAATACCACCCATAACCATTTGCAGATTATTCCTGTGACATGAATTTCCATTTTGCTAACAGAAAAATTACTCACAGAAAGATGGAGAATGAACGGGTGATTTGAGACCATTCGCTAGCATACAGACGCTCGGGTTGTGGCAGTCATGGTGGCAATAGGTACTTATTTGGCGTGACCTTACTGCTTTTATATTATGTAGCTGTCTCTCACCTGAGTGAGTGCAACCTTTGTATCGCTGTACATCACCTATTATACACACATACTCACAGACACTAACACCCCCCCCCCTTTTGCGTGGCTGAATTCAGGAGTCCTAATATGCAACCTATTTATTTGTTTGATTTGATAAACCTGAAAAGCATCAGTATATGCCTGAAGTGCAGTAAGACAAATACTTGTATACCAGCCTATTCAACAATGTTATATACTCTGTCTGAATATATAGAGAATGCTTAGGCAGAAAAACGCACGCGTATATATGTGTAGAGACAGACAGAAAGACGTCATCTATATGTATGTGTATATATGCGTATGTACATATATATATATAGAATATTTCAAAACTAAAAAGGAGATTTAGTCACACAGCTTCTTGATGCTAATGGATACTATATGTCTATCTGCATACACACATGTGCACACACCGCTGGTACTGTAAAAACCATCTGTGCTTGCACTGTATAACAATTTTAGTCACATTTCCCATGGAAATAATGATTTATGAAATCATTCTCCTTCTGCCTCCTTGCTCTCCTTGCAATCCCAAACCTTTTTATCAGCTCCAAGCTTACCTGGAGACAGCTAATTTCTTACAGAATCAGTGAAAATGTGCATCCAGACAGAGGAGAAAGCCTCGATCTGTACCATGACTGAGGTAAAAGCTATAATATGAACTTACCCTCACTTTAACCCACAGAATCTGTAAGAGACAGCAAATTTGAAAGTCTAGCAACTCTAGGAAAATTTAAATGCGAACTTTCATTCAGCCACCAGACCTGAACCGATGGGAAGGCTGGCTTCATTAGTTCTGGTGCTCATGTCTCTACGTTGTTTCTGTTGATCTGAAGGAGGGTGTTCCTTTATCCATTTCTAGATTGGACCTTCAGCAAATACACTTATTCTGTACAATTTTGCTTCTACCTAACATTTTCCCGTTTGTTAAAGGGCTGAATGACTTAATTCCAGACATATGATTTCAGATTTTGGGTGAGTGACGTATACTTACATCAGAAGGAATTAGAGCAGGACTTAACTGATGAGGGAAAAAGGGTCTGAGTATAATGACGATTTCTGAGTCTGGCAGCTGGAGAGGAATTAAACACGAAAAGAATTTCCAAGTCTGTTTTTTTTGTTCCAAATCCTGAACCTTATTCCCTTCCCAAAGACATTGGGCAGGATGAAAATGATGCACACCTTAGCAGATTTTGCCCAGCACAAATGGAAAGGGAGGTTTACAGCCCCCACGAAATAGTGGAAGAGTCTCAGCTGAACTGGAGATTTATGCATCCTGGAGGTTGTTCCAGATGACGATGGGAATAAGGTGGTTTCATGTTTCCCAGCCCTTCTCAGACTCCTGACAAAAAAACATGCCAAGCTGGGACAGCACACTACGAATTGGCTCGTGCACAGCAGTTTCCACACCCCGTGCTGCTGGAGATGCGGGGGACCCAGGGACTTAATTCAGTAAGTGGCTCTAATTGTGGTTCTCTAAACTTGCTAAGAGTTAGACACCTGGACCTCCTAAGACCCCTCCTGGTGAAGGAAATCATGCACTTCCACACTGCATAAACATTCCCGTATTGTGGATTTTGCATGTGATGGCAAGATAGAGCTCATTGGGATTCAAGTCACCTCATTCCCATTAATCATGTTAATAATTGAAAACATATGTTCAGCTTGAAAGCACAGCAAGAGAGTTAGGCAACCCTACATGGAAGTGCGCTGTTACCCAATTCTAATGATACTCATTAACATACCCTTGCCAACCTCGCACAGAAAATCCTCCCACCAACATCAGGTGCAGCATTTGCTGTTAACTTCTTGCATTCTGGCCTGCCAAAGCCCTTCCCTAGCCACTTGTTTCACCTCCAAAACTCCTTTTTCATTTAAGTCTGATTCTTTTCCCACAGTGTGGACGCGGTGCTAGGGATGAGCTCTTCTGTACTGGTTTGTAAACTGCTTCCACAGAAAAGCGTTTGGGCAAGGCTACTGACTTTGCAGGGCTTGTTCGGCCACGGCCGTATCACAGGGACAGGCGCTACCCACAGCCCGGCCACCACGCTTCAGCCTGAGCCTGGGTTCTGGCCCCTGAGGAAGACTTGCGCATTTCCAGCACCAAAATAGCCCAAACAAGCTTAAATAATCACAGGCATTGATATTGCTCTCTCATCGCTCCCATTAAAGTGAAGCCAGTGTTTCCAGTATAAACTCCGTTTTGCCAGAGCTTGCATGATGTAATGATTAAAATGAATTCCCGGTGAAAACCTCCAACACAAATTCTTACCGGAGCAGTGAATTTCAGACCAAACCTCACTGCCCGTAGGCAGGCAATACTCTTAACTCAGCATCTCAGCCTTTCCCAGTCCCTGAAACAAAAAAGGGGACTTTTTGCTTTGAACAATGCAAAGCTGGGCTGTTCTTGGGCCTGGACACGCTATCAAGTTACCATGGCAGCTCCAGAAACCACAGTAACTCCATCGTGTGTTTCAGCCCTGAGGGAAGGATGAAGAGAGTAGGTTTGGATACAGGTGGAAGAAAGGATGGATGATTTTTCTTTTCAGATATGCTTCTTCCCCCAATGTGCATATAAATCACTTCTGCTGCTATTAGTAACAGGAAAGAAATAAGCCTGTTTGGAAATGAGTTTTGCAATCCTGTAACAGGAAGACGGGAAGGGGAAAAAAAGAAAAGAAAAGAAAAGAGCAAGCCTTGTTTAGGTATTAATAATACGGTTTACACAGACTTTGAAAACCTGACAAACAATCTGGTTTAGATTGCTTACTGTGTTCTCATCAGCCCTTCTCTCCTCCTACACCATTTCTCCACTTATCCATAAACACAGCAGGAGCAAATTCCTTCTACCTGGATAGCAATCCTCAGTTGATACCTACATTTGTCCTGGTCCTTACCTCAAAGGAACACAACGCCCTGCGGGGAAGCTCTGGACAAGGGGATGGAGAGTGATGAGGGTCGTACGCATGATGTCCTCCCAGGGCCGCTGCTGGAAACAGGAGACTGGGCAAGATGGAGCTTGCGGCTGACTTACTGGGGCTGTTCATATCTAAAGATGAGTCTGAGGCTCCAGCAGTGCAGAGGACATCTCCTGACCTCTCTGGTCATGCCTGGTCTCCTTCCTATCTCCTGCCAACTGGGTCCCCCCAGTAGGCACTGGCAAGGGCAATGCTCTGTTTCTGAGCTGTACAGCAGCAGGAGCATGCAGAGTAAGTCAAGACCCAACTGTTATTTCCTCTTACTTGGGGAATGGGATTTTGCAGGCTCTAATGCACTGTCAGCTCATTTCTGCCACTCCCAGAGCTCCATTTAGGCAAAGGGAGGAGACTCTCTCTGGGGTGCCCTTCGGGGCTGAAGGAGTTAATCGGTGTCAAGACTTTTAAATCTTAACGCCCTGCGAGGAGTGACCCACAGCTTTTGCAAGTGGGAGCTGAGTGCATTACAGACAGTCTTCCAGAGGGGATGAGAGCCAGCAGATACACCCCCGGTATCCCGATGCCTACACCCCTCAGCAGGGGGTTTGCACCCGGGGCTTCCCTGGGGGGCTTGGGAGAGGGGGTCCCGGCACTGCCCAGCCCGCGGACCGGGGTAACATAACCCTTTGCTGATTAGACCAGTCTGGTATTTTTCATTAGCAAATTTTGGAAAATCCTTTGGAAAATATAGGCCAAGGCCTCGAGCAGTGTAAATCAGTGTAACTCCCCTGAAATGTATCATCGGGTTCTATCACGTGAAGTGCTCGGGATTACTATTGTATAAACAAAGTGTAAAGTCTTGGGCCAGGCCCAGGGAGCTGGAATCCCAGACAACTCCATCATCCTTTCCCCAGCATTCCTGCGTCCCAGAGTGCTCAGATATTTCTCCGTGTGGTTTGCTCAAGCTGCCTGTGCTGCTCAGCTCCCACCAAAGCTTAGCAGCGTGCCCGGCACAGAGGCTTCATTCTGCTTTGGAAGTAAAGCTGAGGTTGTGCATTGACAGCGAGTCGGAAGGTATTCCAGCTGTCAAAATGAATCGACAAACCGTACGCCCTGTATGTATCCACCTTATCCCCTTACTGGGATAATATTTACATGCCAACACACCAGCAGCTACTGCTTGTGACGGGTGTCCCTCCCTACGATGCACACATTAGCTGGATTTTAGGGGTGGGAAGGGACCACCTTGGGGCTGCTGAGCCCAGACCCTGGCATCGCAGGCAATGGGGAGTGGGACCTAGGGCACAAGGACAGTCCACCCCCTCCACAATACTTCCCAATGTCCCATTATAAGCTCAAGTCTTGTAGTAAAAGACCAAAAGCTAATCCCACCGACGGCCCCAGGACGAGGGCTGGCAGACCATCCCAAGCGGTCTGGGGGAGCAGACCATGCCTTTCCCTGCAGAGGAACGTGAAACCAAATCGGCGCAGCTGACCTGAGGGAGAAATGCCTTTTAGCCTCAAAACTGGCAACGGGTTTATCTGAGCATGTGAGCAAGGCATACAAGCCAGGTACTTCGGTTATCAGCTTGGAGAAAAGCCACACTCGTGATCTCATGCACGGGGGGTGGTATTTTGCCAGAAGGAGCAGAATTAGACCCAAATTGTTGTTTCCTCTCTGCTTCCCGAAATTCTTCTCCCTGATTAAAACCAAACTTTTATAGTATCTTTTTCTTCAAGACTCTAAACTTTTTGGCTACATCTTTTCTTTTCCATGTCTGGCAAAGGTCAGGACTGTAAGTGCCAAAATGTTGAGTGAAAGTTTTTTTTTTTCCTGAGAAACTCCCTCACCACTACGGCTTATCCCAAAGCTACGAGCAGTTGAACGAAGTTTAACAGTTGAGACAGAGGTGGTGACCGAGCCAGAGACACAGATCTGGGACATTTTTCCCTCTAACCCTGGCCATGCCGCAATGCCGGCCACCTCCTGAAGACTCTCTCTCAGCCCCAAGCTGGCCAAGCACGTGAATTTCCACAGGAAAGTCACAGGACTACACACGCCAAAAGCGAAGCACGTGTGTAATTGCGTTGCCGAGCCAGAGGCCAAAGACCCCTCTTCAGCAGAATTCTTAAGTGTAAATCAATGGGACCGCTCACATGCTTAAAATAAGGGCACATGTTTAAACACCTTGCTGGATCAAGGACTTAACCCCTCTTTCTCACAGCTGAGCAAGTTTTAAAAGGCTTTGAATATGTTTATCGTCTTTTTTTTTTTTTTTCTGGCATTATTTGGAGCATCAAGACTAACTTAAACCAGTGTATATAAAGGAAACTCTAATGCGAATGCCACAAGCCTGAGGGGATAAGTAGGATGAATAGATAATAACTACATTTACCAAAGCCATGGCTTTCTCCATTCCATTCCTCTTGTCAGGGGGACCTTAAAATCTTCTTTTTTAATCTGATTTCTCCAACATCCTTGCACGGGCATCTCAGGAAAACAAACAAGATTCAAATCACAGCGCAATCCCACGTACAAGTGTTTTTTTCCGCAGTTTCGATGAGCTCTTCCCAGAAGTGAACCTGATCCTGTTTCCCCTGAAGGTCGTAGTAAAATTCCCCACTGACATCAATGGCAGAAGGAGCAGGAAGATTTGTACGTGTTAATTCAATTATTCCAGCTCTCAGGATCCTTTCTTGCCTGACTGGCTTTGTACCTGTCTCGTCTCGCAACCCTGTCCGAACTGTCTGCTCCTTGTCCTGAAGCTGGTGGCACTTCACGGGGTACAGAGGGCAGCCGAATCCAGGCGACCGCTGCCAGAACGTGCTGTGCTTAGAGCTGAAGACAGATTACAGGTTGCAAGCCACAAAACTCTCTCTCTGGATTCCTTCCAGATGAAGGTGTTTTCAAGAAATGCCATATTAATGTGACATTCAGGTTGGCGTGCGTAGCACTGCGAGGCGCGCCGCGTGTTGGGGAGGTTTGATGAGTTTTGCTCTGGGTACAGGTCTCAGAAGCCTGAAGACGATCCCACTGGATCCTATCCCACTTTGCTGTCCCACTCTCCCGGCATTTCCATGGCTGCTACAATATTTCACGGGGATGAGGGCAGAGTCATCGGGCTCAGTCAGTGCCAGCTCTTGGTGCCGGCTGGAGCAAATCGCAGTCAGGTGAGAATCTGCTATGGGATAGAGAAAGTCTTGACAGAGCCAGGCCTGGCTGCTCACTGCAGTCCTGCTTGTGAAAGTACAGGTGGTGGAGAAAGTTATTTTCTAGTGTCTTTCTCTGTCCTGTCTCCATTTTATTCCACCCAATAAGTCGCCCTACAGCACGTCTCGGGATAAGACTGGTCCTGCGTTCCCCTAATATGTGGTGACACACATGGCACAAGTCAAGTTTCCTGTATGAGAGCTGAGGAGCCTTTTGGATTAAATTATTTCTCTTTGCAGATACCCTTGGGGTTTGCTGCTTTTCCTTTTGTCCCTTTTACATTTGCTTGATTTCTTTTCTTTATGGTGCGTCTGTGACATTTTGTTCAGGGTTTCAGTGAGTGAACAACAATTTAGGATGATGAATTATGGATTAAAAGAAAAGGCTGGGCTATTTTGGAATCACTATTCAGTGCCTTCTGCAGGGACAAAGGAATTCCAGAATGACAGTTTTTCAATTATCTGTGTTGAAGAAGAGGGAGAAAGAAGAGAAAGCAAGCCAGGGAGGACAGGAAGGCAGGAGGGAAGGAAGGAAATGGAGGCATGAGAGAACAAAAGAAAGACGATTTCTTCTGTTTGGAGCACTGAGAAAGCACTCCACTCTCTGATGAGTTTTCCCTACCAGACTTTCCAGGGCAAATTCCGAAACCCACATGAATTTTTAGTGGTGCTTACAAAGGTAGTCCCTTGAATCTACTGGGAGCTACTCACAGGAGCACAAGCCACCCAGCACTTGCGAGGGTTGCAGAAGGCTGTGCTCCTCTACTGTGGCTGCGTTCCCTAAGCAGAGGACTGTGAAATAATCCATGGGGGGCTCTGCTGGAAATTTGCAGTCCTTTACTTAAAGCCACAAACAAATATTTTCTCAAGTACTCTGAGCAATATCTGCATAAATACTCCCTCCCTTGGCTGGAAGATTAGGGGAAAAACAATTGCAATTTTGTTGACTTAACTTCAACATTTGAAAACTATAAATAACAAGGCATGGGGGAGCTTCTGTCGTGGAAAAGAAATTGCCATCTAATTCCACTGCAATTCATCAAGCTACAGGCTTTTTTGAAGAACGCTGTACAGAAAGGCTAACCCTTGTCCAAAATGAAAGGACGACATTGAATAGAGGGTGCTTTAAAGTAGAAGATTTGTTGCTCATTTGGCAAGTGAGGCAGCGTGGACTCTGAGTTACAGCACTGAACCAGCACACAAAAATCCTGCTGAAGGCCCAGCTTTGCTCTCAGGTTGTGGACACAGGCAGCGGACAATTGAACCTCGCCGTCCTCGAGCTCCTGACTCCCATTTGCAAACTGCAAATGCTCAGACCAGGACGTGCTTCGAGATCTTGGGACAAAAAGTGCTTTATAGCAACATGAGGGTGGTGTTGCGATAGCTGGCTTTTGGAGGGGAATTGTACCCTTTCTGTTAGATGGCTTAATATCAATTTGTTTTGTTTAATAAATTATCAGCAATGTACTCATTTCACGCTCCACTCTGCCTGTTTCCGTGACCCTGGCAATACAAGTGTCAGGAAGACACAGTCGTGACTCTAACCGATTCCCCACTGCCCGCTCTAATCTCAGCTGAATAGTTTCATTACATGACATGTTAACGCACCAACAGAGCTGGAAAGGCTGAGCGCTCCTCTAGGTGTACACAATGTAAAATCATTAGGCTGCTTAAGAAGCTTCCCAAATGCTTTCTGTCAGCAGTTAGATGGCAACTACAGAATTAACTGGAACAGACCACGTCTCCCCCTCGCTGACCCGCAGCCTGCCAAAGAGGGGATACCATTTCAATGGAAAAAAGGTATCACCTGTCAGAAGAACAATACGAACATGAATAGCATATGGAAACCATTTACTGGCTCCCACATTATGCACTCACCAAGCACCCTGCAAATTCGAGTACTGCTCGGACCAAGCTGGGGTCAACAGACCCGCTGGTGATACTTGTGTTGCCCTTTCTCTGCAAACCGTGAGGGTGAATAAAACTGCGAGGGGACCAAGAATTCCAGCCATTTGGGCAAGGCCATCCATGGCTGAGGCAGGTGGGATGGGGCAGGGTGGTGTGGGGCACCCTGCCTGCCTGCCCTCCCCGCTGCCTGGGACCGCGCTGCTGGTGGAAGATGCCGTGATGCTGGAGGCAGGAGGCAAGTCTCCCTGGCTTGCCCCTGCGGTCCATGCAGAGCAGGGAGGTCCTCCAAAGTGCTGCTTGGAGGTCCTGAGGGACGACCCCACTTCAAGTTACTGGTTTCAGTCACTGTCCCTGCCCCTCCCTGCGTGCCGGCCACTGCCAGCCCGCCGGCTAGCCTGCCCTGAAGGGGCAGCTAATGGAGCTGTGCTGGCCATGGACGTGCTAATCTTAGCCAGATGTTTCTCAGAGTGATTAAATCCAGGGACGCAGCTTGCAATTTCATACTGGGCCACACACTTGCTGGGCTGTTACTGTCACCTCACCCTCATCCCCACAGAGTAACCGTAATCCTTCCCCAAGCCATCACACATATAAGCCAGTATAATGGATAATCTCCTTTCCTGGCTTTTTAACATTTCCCTGTCCTCTCCAGGCCTGGACCTTATGCACCACTTTTCTTTCTTTCCTGTATCACATCCCAAAGCTCCTTGTGGTTCCCACTGGCTCTGCTTTTCCCTACACATCTGCCCCATTCCTCCTAAATGCTTTCCCTTACTGTTTTTCCAGAAGCACACTGGGATGCTGCTGCCCACTCCACCTTGGTGCTATCTGTCCAGTCTCCTCCTGGCTCTGGAGCAGCTTCCTCACTACCTACTTATTCAGCGAACTCCTTAGGGGAATGGCAAGAAAACCCTAACGACCACCAGCAAAGTATGTCTTCCTCCAAATGTCTCGCTCTTGTGGGTCTTTTCCACTCCCATTATTCTGCATTGCTTTTACTTGCACCTCAGTGTGATGCCTGGAGAGGTCCTGAGGCATCCACATCTGGATTACCAAACTCATAGCTCATATATAGACCAAACACAGGCTACCAGGACTATTTACCTGGTCTACAGCCTGTTCCTGGTACCTTTCCTCTTGGGAACGGCCAAGGAGGAGTTGTCCCAGCAGAGTTAAGGCAGCTACAGCAAACAGTGCCCTGCTGCCTGCCCGCTCTGAAGGCACTTCTTGGAAAGAGGGTGGTGGGGACCAGGCAGCATTAATTGTCCTCGTGATGGTCACCTGCTGGGGGCTTCCCAGGAACAGCAAAAGCATCATGCATAGCACCCACAACCATAGGGTTGAAGGGATCCTGCGAACCATCAAGCCCGTCGAGCCTCATCGGACCCTCAACCTACAGCCCTCCTGACAGATGTTCACTTAATCCGCTCTTACAGACCCCCGGGGTTGGGGGGCTGTGCACCGTCCCCATGCAGCACGCACCGCAAACGACCCGCGCTGGTGCAACGCATTGACGAGGGGTTGGGATTTACGGCGATGGACCATATGGCGCATGGGCAGGAGATCCGGGCAGGTAGAAGAGAAATGGTTGTGGCACCCAGCCCACCCCCACACCAGAATAACAGCATGACCCACCCAGCTGGAAAGTTTGGGCTCACTGCTTTGTATTTGTCTAGGCAAGAGGCTGTTAAGTGTTTTTACACTCTTTGCTGATTGTAAAGTCATGTGAGTTAGGGGAATTGGTTAAAAATGTTCAGCTCTGGCTTGTTCCATGAGGGAAAAATACATCATTTTGCATTTTTACATCTTTTCTTTCACTTTTTTTTTCCGCCAAAGGGGAGGGAAAAAAAGACTACTGGTAGAAGGGCATTCAAATAAAGCAGAAAGATTTTTTAAAAATAAAAAAAAAAAAAAAAGAAAAAAAAGGAAAAAAATCCCTATTTGGGTTTTATTTGCCAAAGCACACTTACTTGTCTCTGTGTGACATTCATAACTACAGATGCTGCTTCGTGGTAGCCACAGACTCATTCATCAGCTGGATCTTCTGGATTACATGTATCAAACCTCACAAGAGACACCTTTTCACCTGCGTAGAGAAAGACATGACAGAGCAGAGACCATGGGCTGGGCCTGGGAAGAGGGGCAGAAAATGCTCAAGGAGGAATATAGAAGGTGCGTAGCTACTCATTCTGCCAGCATGCATCTGTCTTGCAAATATGAAAATGAACTGTTCAATACTCCAATTTTTATTCTCGCACAGGGAAAAAAGCGAAGAAAAACCAATTGCCAATCCATAGAGCTGCTAAAAAGGCAGCTGTGAAGGAGGACAGGGCTTAAACAACTCAGGCCACCTAAAATAATGAGCAGTTTAGGAAAATACAACCAGCAAGAACAGAAACACCACAGCTGTCTGGGCTGCAGCTGGCTCCTGTCTGAGGGAAAGCGACGGGCGTCAAGTTCACTTTTCAGCCTCTCCATCATTGTTCCCTGGGTGAAGAAAGCGGCCTGGAAGGTAAAGCAGTGCCAAGAGGAAAGCCTGACCCTCTTGCCCACCTCAGTCCCCCCCGGTTGCCCCAACCATCGCCTGGCCCAGGCACCCGGAGTGCACATGGGCATCTAAAACCTCTGACCTCGGTGGGAGCTCAACGGCACCCAGCAAGGCTCCGAAAGCCACCCAGGGACCAGGTCTTTCCTCATGCTGCCCGAGGTGCCCTCCAGTTCCCAAGACCCTGGGCCCCTCCGGGTCACCAGCTTGTTATCCAAGGGCATCTCAGTTGGCTCTAAACATCCACATGGGGCTTACTGGATCAAGCCCAGCAGCTTCCCAGTCCCCTCCAGCAGCACAGGCAGGTTAAGTTGAGCACATATGTAAATGCAGAGCTGGGGCTGGAGGTATTTTGCTCCCGCTGTGAGCTAAATTTTCTTATTTCATGTGTAAAGTGCCCTACACATTTTTGCTGATTCACAGACAATCGTTTTAAAAGCCAATGAACCTCCTCACCCCACCTCAGGTACCACCTTCTAATCACCACACAAAATTTCATCCTCGGTATATAAAAAAATGTACGGCAACAGACTTGTCTGCCACATGCCTGCAGAGATAATTAAATGTCTATGCCAGAAAATATGAAGCTGGAGGTTGGCAAAATTTCTCTATGCCTTTTCATCCCCGGCTTTTGAGTTCATGGAGAAGGAAAATGGGAGTTTGGCAATGACAAGAGATTTAAGGGTGTCTGTGAGACCCATTTTTTCTGTGAGCAGAGAGGGAAGATTTCATTAATCTTTTTATCTGTCAAGGTACTGCACTAACTTATTTTGCTCGGTGTGTGATATTATACTACACAACTGCCGATGTTTTTTTGTAAAATATGTTTTGGCTTATTGACTTGCTGTACCAAATCATTCACTTCTCTGTTTTCTCCCTCTTTTTTTAATAAACATCGCCTGCCATATATTCCGTAACGGCTGTCCCCATCTCACACACCACAAAGCAGTGGTGTAAATCCAAACGTGAAGAAACAGAGAAAAGAAATAAAACCGGATATAAATGCCACCAGGCCTCTGTCACTAGCCATCGGTGGAAAACGTAGGACGAGGTTAAAAAAAGCACAACGGCTAGAAAATGGCCTGTTTCAGGTGTGTGCTTCGGGGCAGAGGTGGGTGACGAGCAGAGGGAGAAGATCACAGCAGAACCAAGCCTTTGGCTGGACACCAGCCCCGCAGCTTCAGGCCCTGGCCAACGTCTGCATCCAGAGTCCGCTCTGCCCAGCCTCTTTGGAGAAGACGATATTGTTGGACACGGCACAGGAACCAGGGGCTGCTGCCCACACTCGTGCAGGGATGCGTTGGCACGATCCCGCTCTTTAGCTTTTGTTTTCCCGCTTCCTCTCCCTCCTCGTCCTGATGTTCTTGAGCTCTTGGTGGATTTCAGCAGCTCCCTTGCCAATGATATTATTGGCATCTCGATTGTTTTCCTCGTGTTTCTGCTTCCACGTGCTTTTGGTGACCTCAGCGTCATGCCTGGACTCCCACTCTTTCCTCTTTCAATTACTGCCGCTGCTTTTGGCTTCTGGGAGAGCTCCCCACAGCTCCCTCCTTCCTGCACCGGGCAACTGGGAATAACCTGCTTCTCATCCCTCCTTTCCGTCTTTCCTGCAGAGTCACAGCTCTCAGTCAGGGATGCTGCTTTCCCTGCAGACGTCTGCTTAGTCTACCGGGCTGTGAATAGCCTTTTCTGCTTCACACGTGGGAACTGAGGACTTGGAAATCATATATTTTCGGTGTTGAGGTATCACTAGGGACAGGAGTCAGCAAAGGATTTACAGGCAAGTCCTTAATAATCTGTTCTAAATCAGACTACAGGACTCCATCCTCCTCCTTCTCCTTTATCTTGGCCTGTCCATCACTCTCAATGCAGGCAACCACACTCTTTTTGTCTCCCCTGCGTGTTTCTTTCCCATCCCTTCAACTAGGAGGTCTTCTGTGTCCTTCCTCCAGCTTTTGGGGCTTCAAGGCTCTGCCCTTGGTTCCACCCTCTTTTCTTTCTGCATCATTTATTTTCCAGAATATGATGCAATCACCCAGCGAGAATCTTACCCTCTTCCTCATCATGTCACATCTCTGTTGGCCTAACATCCATTTCTCTGGCTTTGACCTGACTAAAGCAATCCTGTCCTCATCCTTTCATAAGGCTACCGCTGCAGAGACCCACATCCCTAGCTCGTAACCCTGAAGCTGCGCTATTGCTCTGACAACTATTGTTCCTTTATCTCATTCTGCTCTCTGGATGGGTTTTTATCTTGGAAAAGTAAAGTATTCAGGGAGAGGACTATCTTTTTGCTTTGTCCTTGCACAGCACGTAGCACAGTGGGGCTCCAGTCCACAGCGAGAGTCTCAAAGTGCTGTCGCTAATCAAAGTGACAAAACGATAAATACACCAAAACTGGCAGTAGGTGTAACTAGCCTGATCTAGTTTGTCTCTCCTGCTCTCACACAGGCGGTCAAAACTGACTGACAATGCTCTTGCCAGTGAGGAGATTTCAGACTTACAAGCCATAGTAACCAGCAGCGGGGACGTCAAGGTGCTGGATACTTGTGTACCCAGCCGCCAGGTCTGGTATCTCTACACTTACCTGCATAATAAATTTACACAGATTAAAAAACCCACCAGGTACCTCTCTGATAATTATATTCAACAGGCTGCAGGCAGCTGGGTTTGTATCAGCTCAAATGTCTTCCTAAGGTTGTTGTCAGTGAGAAAGCCTACCCTTTCTCTATACTATACTTTTCCATGATAAATCTCTTTTCCCGTCAGCACTCTTCCTGCGTACTTGCTAGAAATGATGGAAAACCAGTGACATTGTTTTACAAAATAGAGCAAAGTCATGTCCATTTGACTGAGCTTGAAATGGAGCTCTTGTTTTTCCTCAAATACTTCTTTTCATTTTACTGGATTTTACCACAACCACTTTTCTTAACCAACCCCCTTTTCCCATTAAATTATACTTTCGTAAGATTTTCATCGAGATGCCAGATGATGCAAAAAAAAAAAGCTGTAGCGTAAACATCTTCCAGAAGCAGAAAATGTGTTGCTTGCCTTTTGCAGGGCCAACAGCTCTGTGCCCAGTCCTCTCTCTTTTTCCTCCTCCTGGCCAGTGGCTCGAGGGGAAAGCAGCAACCCTCCACACTCATCCAGCAACCTTCAACACGAGTGTCGGAGCTATATTCGGTGTTAGGAGCAAGAGGGCAGGTAGAAAAAATGTATGGGGGAAAGGAGGGGGAAAAGGGAGGAGGAAGAAGATAGGTGTCTTTTGATGTCAGTAAATATTTGAAGTAAATATAAGATTAGTTTCGCAATCTATCTGCATATGAAACCGATGCCGGATGTGGCTTGTTTGGTTTTCATCTGCCAAATCCAACAAATCCTATCAGAGTGGAATTTGGCCATACTTACAGTATTCCAGTAAAGAAGCCATGTTCTAACTGCGGGTATGGAAAAAACCCCCAGCACTGCAATCTTAGGAGTTTATGGGAAGAAACATGAGTAACATTAGGACATGAAGAGCAAAAGGGGGGAAAAAGCAACCAAGAAGAAAGCATATAAATATTTAAAGAAAGGAAATGTCATCAATATAGTGAGGAATGAAAACTCCAGAAAAATAATGGGTCAATAAATAGAGCTCTGGGGGAAAAAAAGTGACAAAGGAACTAAATGTTTTCCTTGCCTCTGAATTAGTTAAGAAAATATATTAACAATAAACCTGTGGAGGACATGTGTGGGTACTAATGAGCTCGAACCAGACATTACTGAGATTAATGAAAGAATGCAAAAGACCTGCTCATGTAGGATACAGATACAAAATGCTGGGCAAGTATGAGTTAATCCACAGTTAATATTGGAGATTAGGGATCAAACAGTTGGACCATAAACTGTACATTCTGAGATAATTATTTATTAATCATGAGCCAGGAGAGTTTTTTGAAAGGCAAATCATGTCAGACAGATGTGGGTTTTCTCCACAAAATAACTTGCTTTCCGAAAGATGAGGTAAAAATTGAACTGGATTCTCAATAAACTTCAAATCATGTGGATGTAACAGCCAGGGGTGACCTTGAAAAGCCTGTCCTGACCGAGGGAGCCTTGGCTCACGTGAAGGTCACAGTTCAATACTACTACTCCTGATTTTCTCAGGAGTAATATGGAATGAATGAGGAAGCACTTCAAGATTACTATGGATGAATTAAAAAATAAAAACGTGATAAAACTTTTGGTGGGCCACAGAATTAAATTTCAGAGTAAGTGCCAGATCATTTCTAAGAAACAAAAAAAAAATTGTAGGTAAGTGGATGCTGGGATGAAATTCAATTTTCTTTGCAAGAATTGGTAAAGTTGAAGTCCTCTCTCTGTCGGTCAGAAAACAACTACTTTTAGAGCCACATTATGACTGATTTTGACATAAGAATGATGTGCAAAACATATTTGGAAATGATACTAAAACAGAGTAGTTAAGAGACATACAATGCTGTACATCTTAATTAGTATAGTAACCTGAGCAATAATAAAAGGCTCTGAGTTACAAATGAATAGCCATAACACCAGTCTCACTTTTGCTGCCATAAATTGGAAGTATTTCTAATGAAACCAAAAAAATTATGTTGATATAAAACATGCACATATGCATATATGGGGCCTGGTTTTTTATGATTATATAATTAGAGAACATAGTATCCCCCCAAGGATATAAAAAGGAAAACTGTAACCTTAATTATGGCATTTTTTAATTCCTTTTTGCAAACTGAATAATGATCTTCTAGTGAGTTTTGTTTTAAGGGAAGGTAATGACAGGAGCTAATGAGTTGCAGACAAGCAAAAACGTACAAAATGGGGCTTGAAGAAAAGCAAGAAGGGACAAGACAAACTGCAAGCCTCTTAGTGATGTTGTATGTTTAAGCAAGAATTTCTAATTGAGGTCATTTCACTCACCAGAATTAGAACACCAGCCGAGGGGAAGGCAGAATATGTATCTAAATAATTTAAGGAGGATTATTTTACAGAGAGAGCAATCGGGAGGTGACACAGATATTCAGCAGAAATGGAGAGGTCAGACAATGCCAATGTGAGCAAAATCCTGTTGTCCACATGGAGCTTTAACTGATGCACGTTTGAGGTTAGCCAAGAACCCAGAGTACTGCAGGGAGCAAAGAATTTGTCAGCTATCACATTTTTCTTGCAGGCTGGCTGTGCGGGGCCATTCGTATTATATTGATTTCTGGGAGTGCTTTTGCCCTTCTTTGGCACACGTTTTCCACATTTACAGGCCATAAAAACCGGATAGAGGCATAAGCTTTGTATAAGTTATTATATAAATTATATTGTTTATAAAAGGGGAAAAGAGAATTCAAATTCACATTTTCCAACCAGTTTTGTGATAGAGAAATGCCGGATCTGTTGTCAAACTCCCCCCAGCTGGAAGAAAACATGGCAGAAAGATTTCAAATGGTAGAAAACTCTGTAATTATGGAGACTTCACCTTCCACACCTAGTCCAAGCACTCTGCCCAGAAGGGCTAGTGAAGCTGTATTTCTTCTTACCTGTGTGAAGCCACCACTGAGCAATTATTGTGGAATCTTGTAGGGCTTACCTGAAAAAATAAAAATCAAATCAATTTGGATTAAGTCGTCTCAGTTCCCGGTTTACACAGTCATGAAGCAATATGAAAAGCTAATAACCATCAAAATTCAGGAAAAGGATTTATGAAATTTCATAATGAAACTTAGTACTTGTTTACTTTTCAGCTTTCATCTAGAGCTCTCCAACCACCTTCAACACGCCATGCGTCCTGTTATCCCCATTTCACAGCGCTTAAATTTAGGCAAGGGAAGAGTTCACGTGGACTGCCTGCCATCGCAGCAAGAGAGCTTGAAACCATGGGCTGGCGTGGAGCATCCTTCCCTTGGTTTCCCTGCTGCGGTCTCCGGACAGTGCTGCCTCCTGTTAGCTCTGTACATGCACGCACACAACCCGCACAGGTGCAACCATTGAAAAGAAGGGACCCCTCTCTCAAAGAACGGCTTATTGAGGCCAACTTTGCATTTAGACTTCAGCCTTCTTGGCCTCCACCCAGGGCCTGCTTCCAAAGAGCTGGGAGCCCAAATCAATATTGTCTATAACTTCTCAGCTTGGCAAACGCACAGACAACGAACAGGCACTTTGTGTGCTTCTGCAGAAAGAAACAATCCTGCACCACTGAAGATCATTTCTTCTTTGACTTAATTGAATCCTGGCTTTGTCCCTTATTGCTGTTATAGAAATAACTGAGACAGAAGTGTTGTCTAGCAGTCCAAGCAGGAAAAGCAAAATATTTACAAAATTGTAATCCTAATCCTAACATAACTTGCTTGCTCAAATCTTAATCTGGCTCCTACTGAAGTCAAAGAGTCTTCATAGATGGTCAGGAATTAGGCTGGACAGTAATCTAGTTTACTATCAGTCTGCAAGCTAGCCGTGTTTAATACTTTTACCTGAAATAAATTATGAAAATCATCGGTGACGAATTTTTTTATCTGAGCCTAAAAATAAGGGACTATGAAGCAGTGAGGGAGACAACTCATTTATACATACCAATCTGGGCAGTTTCTAGTGTAGGAGCGAGATCACATCCATAGGAACAAAGAACATGGTGACTGTTAAAAGCTGGACTACAGGGTACTGAAAAGGATGGGGATGGTCAGCCTGGACACACAGCTGAGCATCCCCTGCAATAGTACAGTTATGTGGAGGACACAAACAAATATTAAGGGGGTGGAGGAATCGTCTATATAAAGCCAGTGAAACTATCACAGTAATACTGTGCCTGTTGCAGAGACTTACTTGTGAGTGTGTTGGTTAGGTATGCAGAAGGGATCAGTGGGCCAGTTTGGTCTCCTGAGTTGTCCATCGGCTACTTCTGGAAGGTCTGTAAAAGAGCACAAAAAAGGCAGTAGGCATATGGAAATTTTTAAGAGTCCACTTTTACAAAAAAAGGTGAAAATTTCTGTTCTGGTTCGACCTTCTGTATAAAAGTCCTTTATATACTCTCGCAAACAAAAGATTTACGGTGACAAAGAATCTGCTAGAAACCTTGGGAAGCAGTTAGATGGCTAGGAACTCCAGGTGTTAAAAAGAGTGAATCTTATCTCAAAATGGAGCTTTGTAGCTTCAGCTCTAAACTGTTGGATCTTGTTAAGCCCGTAGGGTGAAGAGCCCCCTAGGATCAGATTTCTGTTCTTGGTGTAGCTATGTAGGCTTCGGTCAAGTCTTTTCTGGGGTTGCTGCTACCCAAGGCAGCATCCCCTTTTCTGCAAGTGCAGCCTACTCATCTTCCTCCTACAGGTATCACGTCAGTTTTGGCTGTGCTGAAGTACACAGAATTTGCAGGTTCCCAATTTTAAGAAGTAATTCAGCTCAGTGGCATGTCTTCTTCATTATCCTCACTTGCCAGTCTTTGGCAATACTTGTAGATTTGCTTTTAGGTCATTCATACAGCCAAGGGTTAAACAGCACAAGTCAAGAAAGCCAGCAGTTCCCTACTGAAGATGGTCCTATACATAACAGCAGGTTTGGGGCCCAGTCAGCAAATATATTTTTAATCCCATTTAATATGCCATGTTATTTTGAATAATTCCCAATAAAAAATTTTCATTACAATAACAAATACCTTAGAGAAATATGAATACATTACCCCCAACACCTCTGCCACCAAAAAAATACATGTGGTACCATGCTGGTATTGAACAATTTGTTTCCCTTAAGCCTAAACTGATTACTATTAAGCATAGTTCTTTTTTTGCCTTGTTGTTAATGAAATCATATTATTTTGCTTAGGCTCACTGTCTATGTCAGGCTGATATGCCTATAATTACCAATATCTGTATCTTCTGTTTCTCAAGGCAAGCAAGTCTTTCTAGTGTTCCCATAATTTACCAACTTTAATAGCCCACACATCTCCTCATCCAGCTCTTTAAAGCTCTTGCTGCAGCCAGACCTACTGGTTAAAAACAGCCAGCTTATTAGCTCTTGCTTCGCATATTGCCAAGTTACTGTTGGAAGGGAACAGATTTCATCTTCGCCCTCAGTGAATTCTTCATGCAGACTTTTCAAAAAAACGCTTGGAACAACAAGATATATTGAAACTATTTGACATTTCTACATTAAAAACATGTTTTTACAGACTAGTATCATTGTTAGGATTTTTTTTTATGAAGAGATATACTAAAAACTTTGGTTTACTGCCATTTGCTCTCTTGCCTTCGGTTTTTGCCTTGTGTCCTGTCACTTCACTAAGACATTTTCTGGTTTTCCACCCTTCTAATTTATATTCATTACTATCTCTTTTTCCTCTCTCTGTGTGTGCATTTGTATTCAGCTACATTTGCCTATTTCAAGCCAGCCTGGTTCTTTTTACCAGCGCAACTTTTTCTGCCTTACTTGGGCAGCCGTGTGGCTTTGGGGCATGCAATAAGCGATCGTATAAAATTCCCAATTACGCTTCCCATTTTAAGACCACGAGAACAGCTGGATGGGCCCATCCAGTGACCCTCCAGCAGTGGCCAGCTTGCCTGAAGTACAACCAACCGAGCAGCACGAACAGAGCCAGCACCTCCCCGTATGTCCCCTCCGTCCCCCCAAGCCCCTGTGTGTCCCCCAGAGGGGTCTGAGCTGCCGGTGGGGGCCTTGGCATCCCCCAGGTCTTGCTGGATCTTTCTTTCCTTCCCTTGCCCAGTCGCTTTTGGAATCCATCTGGACTTTTAGCAGCCACACAGCCCACATGACAGGAAAGATCTGATTTGATTAGAGGATGGATAAAGAAGAGCCTCTTTTTGTTCATTTTGTCTTTTCTTTCGATGCCTCCTCATCATTGCACTCAGTCATTGCCATTCACCTTTTCTGCATCATTTTCAGTTGTATTCTGTCGCCTTCCTTCCTCAATCAACTCCTTTCCAAGCTGACAAAGTCTAGTCTAGTTAATCACTCCTTGAATGAAATTATTTTTACTGTATCTGTGATCACTCTTCTTGTGCCACTCTGAACCTTTCTACTTCTCCTTTACGCTTTTCGAGATGCAGGGAAGCAAAACTGCGCAAACTACTGCGATGTCTTGCATTTAAAATTCTTTCTCCGGGATGACTTGTCTTTTAAAGTTTTTCAACTTCCTGAAGCTGGGCTTTTAAACTACAAAGTTTTTCTCCATTACTGACTCAGACTGTAGCTTCTTTGAACATAATAGAGACACTGAAGCCACCATCACTGCGCTCCAGCAAGTGGCAAGTTTCAGCTCTGTGCCCGATGCAACCTTCTTTCTGAGTTAATGCCTAATTTGGAGCTATGCGAGGCTGGATGCAGCCCTCAGGCAGGGAATTGCCAGCTATGGGTCTTGGCAATTCTAAGGAAATTTTGTGTCTGTTTTATGAGTAAAAGCAAAAACCAGAAAAGGTTCAGATGGAAGCTGCAGTTATAATCTGAAATGGGACAACCTGGCTGTATAGTAAAAGACTAACGAAGCTTAATGTTTCTAGCTTATTCAAGAGAAGATAAAAGGTGACTTGATCCTGACTTACAAACACCATTATGAAAGGGATTTCTGATGGCAGATGGATCTGTAATCTGGTGGTGTAAAGGCGTAGTAAGATGCTGTGGCTGAAAGCTGAAGCAGGACAAATTCAGATTAGAAACAAGACAAAAATGTTAGCAACAAGAGTAATTATCCAAACAGCTCAAAGGGATGTACCGGATTCTGTAACACATGATGTTTTCAAACCATAATTAGCTGTCTTTTAAAAAGATGTGCTGTTGCTCAAGCAGAAATTATGGTCTCCATGCAGAAATAATCAGAAGAGAGTTTTTAGCCTGTATTCAGCTAGAGGTCAACCTAAACGATCTTAATTACCTCCTTGGCCTTAAGATCCATGAATCTAGAAGAGTGGGGATAATGGCACATATTTAACTATCTTGTGTTTTGAATGAGAAAAATTGGGAGAATGGTTCTCAGTGAATAACTGATTCTATATATTTAGGCCAGTTTTTTGCTCATAACATATCTGGGAACAGACCATTAACTCCTCAAATCTATTTTTCAAATGTGATGGACAGCTATCTTGCCCAATATTTTACTTAGAATTTGTGAGCTGTGCTGCCTAATTGGCCAGCTAACGGGTAATGTGCCAGTTCACCACTGTGATTGATTAGCATGAAGGCAAAGCAGACAGGCATATTTAAACATTTCAAATTCAGTTCGAGTGAACATGTGTACGAACATGATTTTGAAATCCATGTTCCTTTAATCAAGCTCCACCATGTCATGGCTACTGAGGAGTAGCAGAAAAACTGTGTAAGCATCACTAAAGCAGATTCATTTATTTTAAATGCTAAGGTCTAATCAAGCCATAGTCACAACATTATTTTGCTCATCAGTCATCCAGGTCTACGTCTGAGAATGCATTTCGTTTTGAAAATGAACAAATTCCCTAGCCATTTGCTTATACAGTAGGTAGTACAGTGAGGTCCTTCTAGGGGCTAAAGTAATCGAAAAAGCAAATACTCAAGATACTGGGTATTAAAAAAAGACCTCTTTCACTTAATGCAGGTCGATAACCATGGGAGTATGGCATACTGGGAGACAAAACAAGAGCAGGGGCAACTCACTTGGGTGGCAGTTAAATATTACAAAAACAAGACTGGAGTATTAAGATAGGATAACCACAAAGAGGCACATCTGTTAAAGAAAGAAATCTCTTTCAAAGCAGATCCTCTTTTGCTAATGAAAGCCATTCAAATGATTTTAGGACCATGGAAAGACATCCCTGGTGGTGATGAGACACATCTGAGAGTGGTCCGCGGTGGAAAGAAGAAGACTCCTCCAGGACCGCAGAGCCAGCAAGTCATGCCGGTGACACTGGACCACAAAGGGAAGGCACAGCAAGAGCAAAGAAGTGGCTGTTCTTTAGGAACATGTAGCACACAACGCACGTTCTGGACAAGGCTTTTACTACCAAGCTTTGGCAACCTGTACTTGTTACCCATCTGCCTCCCCCTCCGGCGTGCGCAGCTGCCCACACCTCCGTCTGCAGAGCTCATCCTGCAGCCGGGACCCGCGGCATCAGCTCCCAGGCAGCGAGGTCAGGCCACGGCACGGGCCAGAGTGCTCCCTGCTGCCTGGCCGAACTCCAAGGGCCCTGCTAGCAACCTGGACCATCACCGTGAAACAAGAAGATGGTCCACCTCCAAGCGCTTGCTGTCTCAGGAACATCCACCCCACAGCCAGGAGGTGGGACCGTGATGCACGTAGACACAACCGAGCTGGTTGTGATCAGTTGTGAAAGCACAGGGAGGTACACAGACTGCCAGCAAGTTTTGACAGCCCGCAATGAAGCCTGTGCTTCTGCAGCATCAGGCTGTGCAGCCCACCCTGGATTACAAGCAGTCTGGGTATTGCGACACGTTCTACAATGCTGTATTCCAGCTGCAGCGTGCAGATACCCCGCGTAGGAGCCGAAAGCCTGCAGATGATTACAGAAGCACAGTCGAGTGCGATTAACAGCCATTTGGCCTGCAGTGAGCTTGCAAAATGAGCACAGTTTATATTACAGAGAGACATCAGGGAGCAGTGGGGAAAGCTGTGACAGGCAGGAGGGAGTAGCTGCCTGTGTCAGGGGCCACTTCATTTTTCACCTGTTAGATAGCTTTCCTATTACATCTCCAGCCTGGCGTGGAAATTACGCTTGTTCTATGCCTCCGGTTCAACGCCAAATTGGAGGAAATATATGGCTGCCCTATTTCCAGGCACTTTCTGATGGGAGATGTGAACATCAGTTACAAAACCGCTTGGTACTGCCAGCACCTGGGGCGAGTGGTACCCCCTGACGCTCAGTAAAAATGTGATGCTTTGGACCAGACTAATCTCTGCTCGGTCGGTATCAAGAGCTGTAAGAGCATCTGTGCTCCTGGAGACACGCCGTAGTATGCAATCAAGGAATAACGCAATAATTTCCCTTTTCCCCACCAATGAAAACAAACTTCTGAGTCATCAAACTTTTGAGATAACCGAGAAATACACGCAGAGGGCCGTGCCCAGCTCAGCGAGTCGAGCACACCTCCTGCCGTCCTGCCTGGCAGGCGGGCAAGCTGACTTCTCTGCTCCCCGGGGACAGCAGCACACGGGCCACACACCTCAGCTGCTTTCTGGTGTTTGGGAGATGCAACATTCAGGTGTCTGACCCATCGCTGCGGGAGGTTGTTTCTGCCCTTGCAGAAGGAAGCTGCTTTTACACCCGCAGAAAACCCCTGATGCCAGCAAGGTCCCTCTTGTCTTCAGTGACAGCGTGAGGGCAGACGTGGCCCCCGAAAAAGTTCTGGCCTTCAATTCTTCCCCAGCGAGGACAGCATTTACTGGCACATGTGCAGCCTGTTTACAACCCATGCATGCTTGCAGCGCAGGCGGGTAAATGCCCATGCTGTTGGGCCATACGTCACTTTATTGCGGTCTGAGCGGCCAGGACAAAACCAACTGCCTCCATGGTGCTTTTCCAGCCAGCAAAGCTGCTCTTCTGTTTCCTTCTGGATTTTGTGTTTTAATTAAGTAGAAGCTGGGTTAACCCCAGCTCTGGATGCTGAGCCACTAGAAAACTGGTCCATTGCCAAGAATAATGGTCAGAATTTAAAGTGCTTCAAAACCTCCTGTTCTGCCTTCGCCGGTGGTGGAACAGTGCTAGATTTCTCAAAATGGGTTCGGTCCCAGTCATGACTGGGACTAACCTACGTAATGAGGTCTCTAAGAAAAGTCTCACTTTTCCCCAGATGTGAGCTAACCTCAGAGAGGGCTGCAGGTGGGGGGATTTTTGTGATGGGGAGGGAGGACTGGGTGCCTTCATGCTAAGAATTGGGCAGAGGTGGTTACGGCAGGCAGAAATTCGGATTCATGTCTAGTCTAGGTCCATTACAGCAACTCCTACTTGTTCTTTCTTTGCATTCAGGAGGTTAATGCAAGTTGTCTAATAGGCCAGAAACAGGCTCTGGAAAAAGGCTGCCTCTCCCTCCCTCCCTCCCTCCCTTCCCCACCTGACTCGGACCTTCAGAGCCAGCCCTGAGCCTTTTCTCTACCGCAAGGCTGGGGAGAGCTGGCGGTTTGAAAATTTGTGGAAGTTCATGGCTTCATTTTACGGATTTTGAAGGCCTGTTGCACTTCAGTGGGCAGACAGAGATGCTCAGGTATAGCTTACTTGGGATCTGTTTATCCACAAGAACGATCAAGCTATTCCCACCAGCTGCTGTGTGGAGGCTGAGGAGATGGGAGACACGAATATGAGACCTGTTCTTTGATTAGGGTGGTTTGTACATCAAGGTTTTATTAGCTTTTACTGCCCTACTGACTGCTGCCTGCAATTGCTTCACGCTAGCCTCTTCTCTAACGGCTCCTCTGCTCTCTCTGCTTTCCTTCCCACTGCGTTTATGTGAACCTCTTTATTGTCAGCTCCGGTGAGATGATCACATTTGGCATCTGTTGCTGGACATTTCAGGTTTATTAAATCTGTTAAAAAATCTTTTAACTCTGTAACGTGCGCAGGACTGGGTAACAGCAGGGAAGCAGAAGGGGGGGCCCCAGGTTCCCTGTGCACTCCCAGTTTACACTGGTTCAGTACCCAGTACTGCGGGGCAGTTCCCAGGGGTGAGCAGGAGGAGAGGCAGGGCAGTGATTTAGAGGCTGGCTGTACGCACACATCCATCCACCTACCTTCCTCTGTGTCCTTGCCATGCCCACGGATACACACTCCAGATATGTATGCTCATCTCAGAGATTTTTATGTCTTTCTTACTTAATGCCCGTGCCTCCTTTTAAGTGTCATTATTCAATGTACTTCTCTTATCTCAGTCATTGTCCCCAAAGCCTTTGAAAGGCCAAGGTTAAGGTGAGGACTAGGTCATCTCTGTGGTTTCTTCTTGTCCCTTTCTTCTAACCACAGCAGCTCTTGGTCCACTGTTCATGAGCTCTGGGGACTCCAGGAGGTTTCTTGCCTTCTCCTGTTGGTCTCACATTGAACTTTTTTTCTTATCTGCCTGCACTTAGACTTCTGCCTTCTGCTGAGCTGTGGAGAGCTCTCAGCTCTCCTCTGCGGGGGTTTGCCTCGCTTTGCTGGATGCGCAGGACCTCACCGCCAAACTGAGTTTAATGCTTAAATAAATATATCACCTCCAACGTCTGCCTGTTGCAGATCTTTTGGTCCTTTTTGCCACAGCCCCATTCAAAAATGTGTGCGTAGAGTGGGTTTCTAACATGGGAAATAAATACATTTTTCCTCCTCCTTTCTCCTCCAGCAACTAAAACCTGGGATGAAGATAAAGAACTGGGATGTTTTGCTCCAGCGTTCCCAGAAATTTGCTACTGAGCTGAAAAGCTGCATGAAACTCTTCACGTCAGGAAAAGCGTGTGCTCCAAATAGTCGTGAGAATGTGGAAATGAGAGATAATCACGGAAAGTGCTTTAAACTTCACACAGAGTGGTCACTGTTGGCAATTTGCATAATAACCCTGGGAAATAAGCTATTACGCTTCATGACAGCAGCAATAATTAAATGCCAGAGCTGGTCATTACAAGAGTTAACCACTGATTAATTAGTCTGTTTATATTAAAAAACAGGGTTGGCTTCACTAACTAATAAATTGCCTGTGTACAGCTGTTACCAAAAAGATCACTTGTTAGATAATTGCTTAAGTCATTTTTAAATTGTTTTAATTAAGCTTCAGTAATTGGACTCCCCCCAGTTTATTTTCCACTTTTTATGGAATGGGGAAGAAATAAACAAGCACTTTGTGTGTGTAGGTAAAATGAGGGAACAAAAGTGTGATTGGAAATCTATAGGAAAACAAATACCTGTTGTGAACCTCTCGTCCTCCCAAAGGCTTGTAGGAATCTAGAGAAAACTAGATTTTAATTTTATTTTATTTACTTTGCCTCACAGAGACTTGGCTCCTACCTTATTCCACTTGGTGAATTCATAATACAGACAGAGATGCTCAAGCTGGTAAATGTTTGTGTGCTCATTCAATTTATTATGCGTGATATTAGCCAGCCAAGTGATGTTGTGGGGTGCAGTTTATGGCTTGAAGATAAAGCCTCACTTACGGCTTCATAGTGCCAGGTCCTCTCTGGAAACTTGCAGTTGCCTTTCTCTGCCTGTCCTCCAAGGAGGGCTCACCCCGCGAGGCTGGCGAGAGGCAAGGGCAGGGGAGCAAGAGGCGAAAGGGCACCAGCGCCGATGGCGACGGCAACAGGGCTGTCTTCCCCGAATAAGCCTCCTGACATTGCCAATGTGTCAGATCAAACAAGCCTTGGCACGAGAGAGAGAGAGAAAAGTTCTTCTGTTCCTGGAAATTCAATTATAGGGGGGATGCCATAAAGGGCCTCTGTAATATGTTGCCGGTCTCTGCATTACCAGTCATTACTGTATAGCCTGCTCTTAAAGAAGACTCTTGGGCATCATGTCACAGAGCCTCTGCATTGTCTCCCCTATCCGTAAGGTCACTTTGTTAATGACTTCATTGATCCATACCTTTGCGTGGTTCAATATGCTATTTTCTGCCACACTATTTCAATGGCATGGAGCTTAGCTTTGGGACAGAGTCACCCAGGCATGACACTAAGTTTTGCCGAAACACAGTTGTTTGACAGCTTACAGGCTAAGGTTCAACCTTTAACGTATTTGCAGGTTCCATGTCCAGAGGAACAGTAGAGTAATGAGGCCAGAAAATCAGAAAAGCAGGAATAATCACATTCTGTTATCACTTCAAGAGTTAACTACCTGCATCACATCTAAAATACAGACATATATATATATATATATATACCTCCCTCACCCAGTACACAAACAAAATCACCTAATCCATAAATTCACATCAAAAGTTTCCTCCCATACAGAATATTCAATTACATTCAATTTATATTGTAATCCACCTGCGTGGCTCTGCTAATATTAGTTCTTAGAGCCATTTTTCTTTCCTCTTAAGAAAATGAGATTGCTTTTTAATTGAGAAACAGTCTCACTGGGGAATGGCAAACCCAGAGTTATATCCCCCCGAGATTTCAAAGCATGCCATGCAATTGCCAGTGGTGTGAGCAGTGTAAACGTTGAGAAACCTTCCTGCTCATCCCTGCTTTTCTGAGCACGTTGGCATACCCACACTCGCACCTCCCAGCCATAGCACCCTTGAGCAGAACAGCTAGGAATACACCAGAAAAAACACAGTCGGGTTTGGAGGGGGAAGAGGCGGACGCTTCAGGAGAAGAGCTGAAGGGGCACCTGCGGACGGGACCAGGGGCTTGGTCTCCTGCCAGGGAAAAATCCCACTTGCCCTTTCCAGCCACGCATCGGAAATTCTCAGCGAGTGACTCCTGCTCTTTGTATTCACCCTAGAGGTCAGACCCAGCAAGAAGCCCCTCGTTCTGGTGATCCCATGGCTGGGAAGAAGACCTTTTATTCTGTTGGACTCAGCCCTTGCCTCCCGGCCTGGGCTGTGACATCCAGCGAGCCAGAGTGCGATGGATTAGGGGTGAACGCGATGCAATGTCTCATTAGTAACCTTGCCGCGGTTGTTTTCGCCTCCCTCGTAGGACACCCGCACCCAGTGCCCCCGCTTACCCACCGACACTTTTGCCCTCCGTCGGGCTCCTAGTTGTCCTTCTGTTTACAGCACCGTGACTAATCGGTGTCTCATTTCTCCTTCTTTACCACGCTGCCTTGCAAATGCCTGTTCTTACCGTTCCCGTTTCCCAGGTCTTTTTCCGACACCCCTGCCTCCAGCAGCCCTGTCCACCTCCCACAGAAGCTGTCTAGACAAATTCATGAAAACTTGGGGAGCGCTTGGATGCTACCACAGGAGGTTGGGCAGGAAAGTTAATCAGGAAATTGCCATCCATTTCCTCCACAGCACAGTTTGAATCATGGATTGTAAATAAGGCATGATACGCACTCTGAATAATGAAGAGAAATGATAAAAAGTATGAAATAGCTGATCATGAGATCACAATTTATTTTGGACGGTGAATGTAGGAGAGGTTCCCTGGGAAAAATTAGTATGCAAGTACGTAGGTACAAGATGAAAGATGGTATCATAATACATATGGAAATGGGAAACAAATGAATATTGCCCAGACAATCCTAAGTCTAACCATTCTTATATTCCAAGAGCTTAATTTTGCCGTTTTAAAATCCTCTTACATTCAGAGGATCAAGGCCTTATTTTGTTAATCGCTTGTATGGAAATGCTCCCAACATGGAAAAGGAATTCAGTGACCAATAAAATAGCATTTCATGGTTTTGTCATTTTATTGAATTTGACTTGTCTGTATATTGAAGTGTGGGGCTTCGGCCATTTCTTTACTTAAGAGAAAAAGGTCTTTGCTGAGCAAGATAGAAAAAAAAATCCCAGAAAAAACCCTAGTCACATAAAAACTACTCTTTACTTTTGGTATATTCAGCACTTTTCCTGAGTAAAGTTCACAGAACACTCACATGAATAAAGCAATTTTTTTTGTTTAATTGGATTGAGCCTGGAGAGAAAGGAAACCAAATAAATCTTTAAGTGGGGGCAGGGAGGGATGGGGGAAAATACTTCAAGGTACATTGAGAAATAGGTAACGCTCTCACAGAAATTTCCGAAGGCAGGGCATTATTTAATGCTGGGTTATTTTCCTGGACTCACAGTTTTAAAGGCAGAAGGTGCCTGATCTCGTTCATAACATAGGTCATAGGATTTAATCCAGCTGGTCCTGCTTTTGGACCATACCTGAGAGTGGTGAACCAACCACAGGCCAGTGACCATAGCTCCAGCTGCCCAGAGAGGTGGGATGAGGAGGATCCTTGGGGCAGGCAGCAGGATTTCTGTGCCGTCCCACCAGCTTGGATCCATCCTAAGTCACCACCAGATGTTTCTTATTCGATTTGTTCCCCAGCAGTGAATCAACACAGCCAGAATCCTTTTCGGGGTTGGAGGCTCTGGGAGCTGATGGAAGACTCGGAGTCCCCCAGTAAGGGTACCTGTTGACTTCAGCGCTGTGCTGGGAAAGACCTGATGGGTGCTGGGGTGCAGCTGGACAGACTGCAATCCCTTGGTGCTTCCTCAGAGCTGGAGGTCCCATCGCAGCCAAATACAGGCTAAGTACCAGTGTCTTTACATGCACTCAGGATAGCTTCAACAAAGTTGGCTCCGGTATAGATCAGGATGAAACAGCGGTGGTCCAGGCTGCAGTAAGTACTACGGTTCCAGGCACATTTTTACACGGCATCCTGGGCTCTAAGCTGCCATGATTTTGTTGCTGGTGGTGCACAAATTAGCTGCATTAAGACTAGCTCCATTCTGATGGCTGCAATCGCGGTCCAGTAGCTTTGCAACGATCCCTTTTGCTCCTTTAGATTAGCAATGAGAAGGGAGAGCTACCTGCTCTGAGTAGCCTTTCTCCATGCTGTCTCACAACTTGACCTCATTCAGATACGTTAAGGAGAGCTGGAGAATGGCAGCCCAGTGTGTAGTTTGTAGGCTGGGTGTTAAGCACCCCCACACTCCCATATTTCTGTTCGCCAATTCATTTCAGGGCTACTGACTTCTGCGGGGATTTAACTGCAGGATCAACATGAGAGCTGGTTGAAAGAAACATTCATGTCGGTGTGCTCTTTTGAAGGGCTGGGAAAGGAGACAAGACTCTTTAGCGATAGCAAGTATTGTGACAGTGTTGGCAAACGCTGTCAGTCAGCAGGCAGCTCTTGGCCCCAAACGGAGCAGGGGAGTGAGTGTGACAGCAACACTTGCTTGAGTGCTCTGCACCTTTCAGTTACTACCTGTGAATGAGCTGGTGGCTCTTGCAGACTGGTGTCCTCGTTACAATGATCAGAAACTGCCAGTGTGCATGTCATGTTGGTAATCCCGGGAGAGAAATCAGAAACTCAGCTGGAACGAAGAACACTCTCCTCTGCAAGAGGATGGAAAGATAGAACAGGATGGAAATACACTGACGGCATGCTGTGATTTGACACAGTAAACACAACTACTGCCCAGGCTGGATGTGAGCTGTGGTTGAAGAGGAAGTCAGGATGTGGACTTGTTAATCCAGCACGTCTCAAAAGCGCTATAAAAATAGACTCGGAGATAGTTTATTTACAAATGAGATGTTATTTTTAGCATCGGGGGGAAAGGAAGTGCAGAAGGCTGTGACACTGTTCTTCACACTTGTTCATTTACCCAGGCTTCCCCCAGAGAGACCGGCAGCCAACACAGGCTAGTAGAGAAGGTTTGCAGTAGGAGAGCCAGTTTACACAATTTGCTTACAGAAAGAAGGCCTTTTGTGGCACTCAGTGCAGCACGAAACATGTTGTTCTTCAGTACGGGGCGAGCTATCTCAGGCAAACGCTACCTATTCAACAAGGAGATGAAGAGGACCAGATGGAAAGATGAATTTCCTTTTCTAGGATCCAAGAGAGTGGGCTGACGCTGTTGCAAGCGGAGATGAAGGCTGAGTTGGAGAGTAAGGATCTGGCTGCAGATCTAAAATTTGTTGGGTGGAGGGGGAGAGAAGCGCTGGCCCAAATGTTCACAGAGAAGCAGTAGGATGAAGAAAACTAAAGGTACTTTTAGTGTAGCGCTGACCTTCAGCACAGTAACACCTGCCTTCCATTTGTGTGTTTCTGAAGTCAAGATGCTCGTGCCTTAAAGAAACACAGATGGGAACAGCCCACCCCACATTACGGTGAGAAGACGGTACTCACTTACTGACCATGGCAGTCCAGCTGCCAGAACATCTTCCTGCCAGCACTCAGGACCATCTTCTCTGACCAGGTCTGTCCCTCAGGTGAGGACAGTCACAGCTTACAGATATACCAGCATTTTATTTGCCTGTGATGCCCCGTTCCCCCCTGTCCCTTCCTCCTCCCATACATCAGATCTTCTGAAACCCTTGTCCCTTCCCACCTTTGACTGCTCCTTGCCTCTGCACCCTCCTGATGTGAGTGCATCCTCGAAATCTTTCCTCACCAGCTCCTGTGTCCACGCAGGGTCATTCCTATCACTCTTCCGCGGCTGAGAAGCGTTTTATTCCACCCTCCCACTGACGGGTAGTGCATCCGTGCTGCCTGCCGCTCGGCACCCACACAAGTTGGTCTGCTCCCCTCCCTCTCTCCTGAGATAGCCGCATTTCAGAGGCAGCTGTATGGCTTTTATAGATGGGACTTAATGTCACTTGATGGACCACAGCACTATTTTTGTGCCAAGTTAGCACAGGCTTAGTATTCTGCGCATGTGAGTGCTTCACCCAAGACTAGTTGCTGAAATATAAATACCACTCAACCAAAGTTATTTAGAACTTCAGTCAGATCGACCTGATCTGAGCCAATTATTTTCCCCGACAGAATTAATTAAACTGCATATAAAGTGAGTGAGATGTGAAAGACAGGTCTGCGGAATTACTTATTCCATTAACAGTTGGTTTGGAAAAAAAAAAAAAGAAAAAGAGGCTCTGTCCTTGACTTGGCTTTGCCATGGCCTTGTCAAGAAGAAGGGAATCAGGGTTTTCGCATGGGAAGCTGCTCTGCTGGCAACCACAGTTCACTTGATGTTAGTTTGCATCAACAAGCTCCCTGCTCTCTTATATTCGTGATGATAAGGACTGGCTGTTTAAATGTTGTCGCAGGATCCATATTCCCTCCCTGCTCAGAACAACTGTTGCTCAGACCTCCTCTGCGGAGCTAATTTATTGCCAAAGAGAGCAAAATGTAAATAGTTTGCAGCAGGTACGCGAGCAGGCGTTTCTTCACTGAGTATTACTTGGAGAAGAGCCAGTCGGTGCCTGTACGCCGAGCTGGGGGGAGCAGCTTTTCAAGCATGGGAGAAAAGTAGGGCTGGCTTCAAAAGCAATGATTATTTTATGGGCATAACTCCAGCAAGGTGAGGAGAGATTAAGAAACTCATTTTTTCAAGCTCAAAACTCATGGTCAAGTTTCCTTGGGACTTTCTTCTCCTCCACAGCTCAAAAAAAAGTGAGAGCAGCTTTGCAGCTCCAGTCATATGTGAATACTTCATTCTGGAGTGACATACCTCCCAGTACCTTAGGACAGACAAAGCCTATTTTTCTTTTAAACACAGACCATGAGAAAAAGGTGCAACTGAGACATAGGGCCGGGGCCAGCTTCCCGTCCTCTGCACAAGGAGAGAAGTTCACGCCATCCCACTGAGCCTCCCTGTGACCACGCCACGGCTGCTCCAGTGCAGCAGCTTTCATGCGAGATCAGAGGTCTGGTTGTGCACGGGTTTGTAGGGACTGGGGAACCGTCCCCAGCCCCAAGAGCTAAGAGTTTACGTCTCACAGCCAATAAACTCTGGCGCTCTGCATTCAGCATCCTCTCTGACAAAATCCACCTGGGCTCTCCCCGCATAAAAAACCATCCCTGGTGCTACAGTCGGACAGGGGGATCGTCTCCAGCGGCAGATGAGTCGCTTGTGCGCTCTTCTTTTCCAAGATCAACTTCTTTCCAATGTCAGGGCTTAAGTGCCCAGCCTTGTGAGAAGGGAGGCTGGGAAGCCGGGGAAGTCACCACCTTATCCTGGCAAACAGCTTCACCTTCGATGCAGCTTCATCCCAGCATGTTTCTTCCTCCACCGGCTCTTTGGACGTAACTCCTCACAGGTAGGTTAATATAAACAAAGCAGTGACCTACAGAGCATCTGCTGGTTGTAAACTATATTGCACATAACCCCACAACACCCACGCCAAGACTGCAGGGCAGAGCCCTTCGCAGCCCAGGGCTGCCACTGCCACCTCTGCCAGGGACAGATGGACCTTGGGACGCTGCTGTGGGACAGCAGAAATGAAAAGTATTACTTCCTATTTTGTGGGGTTATTTTAAGCACTGTTATCTTGTTTCCTCAAACACACTAATGCTTTGTAGTTAACTGTGCTTTGCGGAGGAGGAATGGACTATGTAGTCTCCCAAAATCTCTCCCCAGTCCCATAGCCTGGCTTGAGAAAGAGATCAGAGGGACCTTGCGAGGTGTTTGACTCCATCCCCTATACCCTCTCACCTGCTCTGGAGAATTTTCACTGAAGGCAATTCTGCAATATCCTTCCTCCCCCCACGCCCAGGGCTTACATCTCTCTACAGGCTTTTTTTACACCTAATCTAAGGGTACGTTGCTACATGAACAGTTCTCTATGTATTGAAAGGTTTGTGATTCCCCTCAGTCATCTGCTTTCTAGACAAAATCAAAGTCCTACTTAACCCATGCATTCTGAAACTTCTCCTATTTTTGCTGCTTTGACCAGATTGTCTCTGACATGATATCCAAATCTGGACACATTGCGCCAGGTGGGATTTCAGCAGCGCTGGGTGGAGTGGCATAAGTATCTCTCATACTGCCTGCCTGCTAACACCTCCTACCCAAAGATTCACCTTTTTCAAAACACCAACACATTATTGGCTTGCTCAGTTTGTGGTACGCCAAAACCTCAGCTCCTGTTCTTCAGTGCTGCTGTCTCAGCATTTATTGTGCAATCTGTTTTTATGCATTTGATTTCTATGTGTAATGCTTCCAACTTGTCTCAAAATAATTCCATCTCACTGGGTCCAGATCATTTCTCCAGCTTATCGAGATCACTCTTTTTCTGATTATATCCTCCAAACTCATTATAGCTCCTTCCCAGCTTGATGTCGGCTGCACATGAAGTCTTTTCCATCATCCACCCTGATAATGAAGACAGTGAACAGAAATAGTCCCAAGGAAAAAAATTCCCCTGTAGAATCCAACGTGAAATGCCTTCTCATTTTGACAAGAGACCATTGCAAACCAGTCAGGAAATTTTTTCAACCACTTGAACATGACTTCAGGGTGATTTCTTTTCTAATGAAGATTCACCCAAAAAAGCATTGAATACTTCAAACACCTCTTTGTCATGCTTTATTTGTTCTCTGTGTCCATTAAGTAGCAGAGTTACAATTCCCTTTGCCTTACTCCTGCTCCTCATGTATTCCGAAGAACTGTTTATGTTGCCTTGTTGCCTTGTTTTCACTCTTTGCAAAACTCCTTTTTTTGGATTTCAAGTAATGAAGTGCTCCTGATGCACCTATATAGGGTTTACTGTAAACTCTGTTGCTTGTCTGCACTGAGACAAGCTGCTGATTTACTTGTACTATAGCCACCAGCTCTCTGCACTTCTTCATTTAGAATTTCTTCCCAAGAGACTCTGCCTGTTTCCTGAATTTGCTGAAATCTGCTTTTTTTTTGAGGCCAGGTCTTCATTCTGGCACCCTTAGACCCTGAAATAGCCAGTGATTTGTTTCCCGTCCCTGGTTTCAGCAGAAGATGAAACAGACACAGAGAATGTCCAATTCTCATTTCATAAATTGGCCTCCTCCAGGACTGAGATGGATGGGCAGGATAATCTGAAAACTGCTGCTCTCTTTGCTGTGCTTGATCTGTAGGTAAAGGCCTTTGACTTCAAGAGTTGTAAATCTAGTGGCCTTTGTGAGCACAACAAAGAAAAGGGAAAAAAAATCCTATCAATCAAGGCGGGGGGCAGAAAGATATAAGGCCTTAATTGACATATGAGAGAGTTATGTTTTAATTTCTTCTTTGAGAGATGGGCATGACTAGTGGCAAATTAGGATTACCAGCTACTTTGGGCAGCTGCCAGAATGGACAGAATGTAATTTGATATATCCAAATCAGCTATCAAGGGACAGGAAGTTGGAATTAATCTAGTGGGATCAGAAATCATCCAGAGATTTTAACATTAAATGAGAAACATTTATTCTAACATAGCATAAAAATCAGGAATGAAAACTGCAAAGCAAGTCAGGAAATTCACTGACCAAGTCCCTTCAGCTAACTTTTCATATGAGTGGCCTGAGAGGAGGAGGCAGGCAGCTTTTGGTGCCTGATAATGTATGACCGTCACTGCAACTGTGAGAGAAGCTCTTTGTTTGGGAGTTCAGAGGAATAAGGGAAATGTTGGCTTTTCCTTTTTCTCAACAAATAAGGGTTAAATACTGCAAAAAGAGGTGTAGAAATATTTCAAAAACTAATTATAGTATTTTATCAACTTATAGAGGAAAAATTACATATGTGACTTTCTCAGGAACACTGGCAATGAGCCACATCACAAAAATACTTCTTTGAACATACATCAAGAAGAGACCAAGTGCATTTATGATACATATATTAATTCTTCCTAGATACCACAGCCACTGCTCAAGCAAGGATCACAAGCCTGACTCTGAAAGCTGTTGAGTTCCTACCAATAACTTCAACAAACTTCAGGAAGAACTATAGATGGTCGGTGACTTAACTGCGTTACCTGGGAATTTTGACAACTGCTTAGGCACCTGGATACCTTTATAAACCTATACCTCTTTCTCCATAGCTCTAGCACCAAGCTTTGTTCAGATGAGGGTCTCAAATCTCTGACCAGAGAGGGGTCGTTCCACTTCAGGGAGGATTTCAGTAAGTGGAAATGGTGGTCTCCTCCAGATTTGGAAATTACTGCTTCAGTGGTGACAGAGAACCTTTAGCCAACTTATCAGCTGAGCTACAAAAAGGTTTGTCAGGGATTTTCCAAGCAGCTGTACTAATTTGGAGTAAGGTGTAACCTGGCTTTCTGAAGTAATTGCTTTTCTGTTCTGTCTCCCTATCTCTTTTTCAGAGGCCAGATTTGCAAGCAGCTTGGCCTGTTTCTCATTTTCATGCCAAGTTGCTTCTTCAGGTCCATCCCCTCCTCCAGGCTGAAAGAGGAGTATGTGGAGGAGACCGTCAGGCTGATGTTTTCTGACAGCGTAGAGCTCGGGGCTTATTGACTGCTTTCAAAGGAAAATAAAGCCCAGCCAGGCTGCCTTTCGACCAAAAGCCCTCCCTCCAGAGGCTGCCTGCCCAAAGGATGGGGTAGAGCAGAACTGGATCCAGCAGCAGCCTGCCGCTTCCCTTAAATGCACGGGCTTAACTGGAGCAACACCGGAGGGAAGGAGCTGCAAAAGCTTAGACCAGCCCCAAACCATTTGATCCGGCTGCAGTTAGGCAGCAGCAAGTTGTTCCTTCAGCCCAGCTCCTCAGGCCTGCCCAGAGACAGACAGCAAGCGGACAGAAGGACACATTGCTCAGAGCTGGTTTGAGGGTACCCTTGGCTCTGCTTGCAGCTGGAGCATGCTTGGTCACCCGTCCTGCTAAACCAACTGCCAGCCACGCTCAGCCATCATTTAATTTATAATATAGACAGGGCCACATACACCGTGAATGTACACTGTGAAGCCACAGTTTTATATTTGGACGACTTTCGCAGTGGGTTGGTCTGAGGACACAGACCCCCAGAGAAGACGCCAACCCATAAGATGAGATATGAAGTTACAGTCATGTGTGTGCTTTCAGACTGTGGTGGGTGTGAGGTATTTATCTGACCTTCCTTTCGCCAAGGAGTAAGGGTGTGAATGTGGATTACGGCCACAAAGTAGCTGACAGGCTTTAAGTTGACTCTCCAGCTTGTTCCTGGTAGGATGCTCATTTGCCCTTATCCTCTGGGTCCTTGGGTTTGATGCTTGCTCATTTGTAGAGTAATTTGCATTTTGGTATATGTTTCCAAGAAAGAATAATAGCATTTTACATGTGTAAATGACTATAAAGTGCAGCGGGGAAGGAAGAATTAGACCCTTATCTTTTGAAAGAATATCAAAAAAAAGGGGAAACTTTGGACTTGAGCCAAAGGATATTTCCTCATTTTGAATCTAAAATACTAAGAGAATTGTATTAAAAAACATAATTATGGAAGCAAAAAGCTTTAGCTAAGGCCATGTTGCTAAATATTCAAGATCACCTTCTGCACAATATCTTACCCCTTCAAAAAATCCTCTGAAATTAAGATAATGTATTCATTACAGTACTCAAAAGATTTCCATTTCAATTTATTGTCAAGGTTGAGAGGTTCTGAATAGGACTCCTGGGGAAAAGGGCAACTTTACTACTAAAAAGATAGCACTTTACTGCCTGAAAGCGATTTCCAAACACTGACTAGTTCAGCCACAGAATAAGACAGTGGCACAGGATGGCTGTGATTCCCCTTGCAATTCCCATTTCATAGGTGGGAAGCTGAGGCACAGGTGTTGAATACTTTCTCCAAAGCAACAGTCAATGACAAGGCAGGACTTGGACGGGATTCCTATACTCCAAGTATGAGCATGCTACGGAGACTCCACACAGGTTATCAGGAACTTTCCTAAATGCCTCCTGTGCAGTCAGCACAATCCTAATTCTGCCTTTCTGGTAGTGATAGGGTGAATAACTGTCTCAGGGGGAGGAAGAACGGTTTCTTCATGACTCATATGGACCATTTGGACTCAAGTGGTTTTATTTATTTTTTCGCATTAAGGAAAAAAAAAAATATCACCCACACAAAAGCTGTAATGCCCAAAGAATCCATTTGACTGACTGCAGTATCCATTGCTTCCCTTCCGCTCATGGAGAAGACTCAGCCTAGCTCCTGAGCAGAGGTTTCTGTGCAATAAACTGTGGCTCCTCCTGGGTCTTTGAGCCTAGAAGTGCCAACTGAAGGAAGACTGTGGCCTCAAATGCAGTTCCGTGAGGAGAAAAGGTTGTGAACAGCAGCTCTGGAAGCTGCTGGCTCAGTCCCCCATGCATTGGACAACGTGGAAGATGAAATGAAAGTTGGAATTTGTCCAAGAATCTCGCAGCTGCTGAGCACTGAGAACAAAATCAACCTGCAGACAAGGAAAATGTGACTACCCTCAAAACCTTGAAAGGAAGACATGCCATTTTAGGTCAAGACAAAATTGTGGGACATGTATGAGTGCGGCTTCACCACATAACCCTCTAGTTAAGGTGAACCCTCTATCTCAGTTCAACTATCATTACATCAAGCTGAGGAGGGGAAAGGCCCAAGACATCCTGCACCAATCTTTAACAGTAAAGGACACTTGTGCAAGTGACTGTCACTAGGGAACAGATTCTGTGGTAATGTATTTTCTCCGGGAACAGAGAGGAGTTTTGAATAGAAAAGTCCAGACACAATCTTGTTCTTGATGGATCTGAACCCCAAACAGTGGAGGATCTTGATCTAAGCCAAGGGGATGTCCTACATAATCTTACTTGTGGAAAGGAAGAAAGGGGTTTTCCATCAACTCCTAGAGTTTAAGGTTGGAAGGGACTCTTCCAGCCGAACCTCCTGCCCATCATGGGCTATGGATTCTGCTCAGTTCCCATCTACTGAGCCTGACCATGTATGTCTGTCAGTGTAGGCTGTGTCCAGGTAAGGCTTCAGTTGACTTTTGACATGAGGCAACTATCTGGACAAGTCAGATGAAAAGTGTATATTGTTCTTTCCAGTTTTCTAGAGGTAAAAGGTAGGGAGAAACACTCATGGCCTAAATCAGCAGAGACTCACTAGCCTCTGAGATAAAAGTCTGCTAAGAAAATGACTATAAACAAGGAGGACTGGAACACACCGAATTGTGTTTCCACAGATATTATTGTTTAGCTAGATACAATCTGACTTTATGAGTCACAGCCAATTCCATTGTGCAAACAAATGGCCAAGCAGAGCTCATGTAGAAGTAGATGCAGTTCAAACGGCTTCACTGAGATGAAACCGACCTAGCCCAGACTTGGATTTGACTAAGTGCACGAAACATTGATGTCCTACAAAGAAAATGCTCAGCAGCATTAAATTGCTCTGCCAGATCTATGATGAGCACTTGATCAAAGTTGTGCATACTTAAAAAAATCCATTGAAAGAATGCTCCCTAACAGGTAGAGGGTGCATTAGTGAAAGGAAGTATTTTCCTCAAATCATGCCAGAGGAGAAATTAATTACTGAGGGAATGGGGGAAGAAAAGGATCTCCACCTTCTGCAATCTCAGAGTACTGTGCTATTTTTGCCTCTTGAAATCTAATTTCCATGAAACATTTCTGCAGAGTGCATATTTTCTGAACATGAATTCCTTAGCAGCCTTGCTAATATAAATGCCATAATTCCAGAATAAAGAGACAGTGCCCTGTTCCAAAGGCCTTTGACTGGGAAAGGCTGTATTTCAAAGGCAACCTCCAGCTCATGCCATGGCATTGTAAGTAACCACTGCCCAAGTGGGAGTCAGACTGGCAGAAGGAGGCTTAAACTCCGTCAAGGTAGGTGGTGGGGAGGGTACATATTCTCTCCAGTGGTATAGGCTTAGTTCATGCCCAGAATGTAAATACAACTCCACTTCGATTTTAATGTCCCCTGCCGACTCATGCTGATGCCAGATTCTGGTGCAAGACTGAAAACAGCATTTGCTTGTATCTGGTTTCAGTCGGTGGACGTTACAATAGTAATGACATAACTTGCAGAGCGTTCCTAGAAGTATGTGTATGCTTTGAGCAGTGCTGCTTGAATGCTCCCTGCTTCTTCAGCTCCCCTTCAAATCCTTTCCATCCCATCTGCACCACCCTCCCGACCTCCTGCCACCCAGCAGATGATATCAGAAAAACACTTGCGCTTTTCCCAGCCAACCTCATGTTCAGAAGAACAAGTGTTTCAGATTGGCATGCTGAGACAGGATCGGCCCCAGTGAAACATCTGCCAGAATACGCTGGGAACAGCAATGGGCTGCAGGTGAAATTCTGTCCCTGGGAGGTGGGACCCAGGCTCAGCATCTGCTCCTGAGACCACCATGCCAGCATCACTCCCAGCAGGAACTCTGAGCCTGCTGCTGTGGGACATATTGGCTCCCACCTCAGGGTATCTGTGGGGTGGGCTGGCTCACAGACACCCTGGCTTTGCCCCAGGAGGATTGCTGCTAGATATCTGCAGTGAAGAACAAAACATCCAGGGGTTTTATCATTGCCACCTGAAGATGGAGAGAGATGCATGGCAGAACCCTGTTTCTAGCACTTGTTTTGGGGGGACCTGAACTCGTGATCCTGTCCCACACCATCAGCCTGTGGTGCCATCCCATGCCTTCTGCCTTGGGAACAGAGGGGAAGCCAGCGCAGGGGGACTGGTATGTGCTTGAGCAAACATCATCACCCCATCATCCCTCGTTGTTTTAGTGCAGCACGCCTGCACCTACACAAGATTTGGGCCTGTCAGCGTTAGCCAGTCTTCTCCCCACAGGTGGAAGCCCTTCTCCTGGCATGCACAATATGGCAAGGGGTATGGCAGAGGTGCCGATTTCCACAGCGGGCACATTTCCTCACTCATCCCTCAACCTCTGAAGAGCCATTGGCCAAAGGAGGGAGGAAGGAAAGCCCTCTCCATTGCTACTGCAGGAGCAAGAAGAAAACAGAATTTGGTGGTGCTTGTTCTCTGAAGTTGGTATTACCCCTGGCATGAGCAACGAGCCAAAGCTCAGGGCCCTGCAGGTTGTTTCGGTTCTTAGGGGAAGCTGTGGCAGTCTTCTGTGTCTTTGATGGATCCCTGCTCATCGACTAAGGCCACAGAAATGTCTGGCTTTCCTGGATACCGTAGGACTCAAACACCAGGAGATTGCCCTCTGCCCACAGCCTTGACTGCGAAGTTCCCCACCTCTGCCATTTCTTTCAGTGCCAGGCTCCCACCACCTTTTCAAGAGATGCTGAAGACTTTCTCCGTTGCCTCCGTTCCCAGTTTCTGTGGGCTTCCTGCTCTCCTCTCCCAGGCATGCAAACTCCCCTTGCTCACACCATGCCCTGAGCTTACCCTCCATTTTGGGCAATGAATGACCACTGTTATTTCAGCTCCTTGACTGTGAAGAGGCCTTATCCTCTCCATAAAGCTCTTGGAAGAAACGCCTTATGATCCTTATGCCAGAAGAAAATGTGAAATATTACATATATTGAGTTAATGCCTCAGAGGCTCATTTACAGCCCTACTTTAACTGCACAGTGGTAGGCTTGACCGGCATAGAAGCACAACTGTCATCATTGGCTATAATGTGCTGAACTTTGCGAACGCAGCAGTTTTTCTCACTCTCCCTGAAGCACAAACCAACAGCCTCTGTGCAGAACAAACTCAGAGGTAGTGAGCATGGCCGTACCCCGGCGCGATGTCTCTTTTCTCCTTTGGGGTGAAGGGAGGGAAGGCATACAATAAAGGGAATTACCCATCCAGATTCTTCTGGCCAAGTGTGCCACGTCCTCAGAAGCATCCTCCTGCCAGGCTGCGCCAGCAAGGTCCGACCTGGTTCCACATCACTCGCATCCAGGACGAGTCGCCAGGCCCCCTGTGGGCACGTTTCCACCCTGTCAACCAGCCATGGCTCAGGCTCTCGTTAGCACAGAACATTCCCGGCTTCACAAACAACCCTCAATGTGCGACACCACTTCCTTTCTTTGGGAACAAATAACTCGGTGTGTGGGTTCAAAGTGGGACGCTTGAAGGCTCATCAGTGGCTTTGCACAGAGCAGGACTGAGCTCGGTGGCTCTGACTCAAAAAAGCAGGATGGTGCGGTGGGTTTTGCGCTCAGACGGTTGCCTTGCTCCTCTCTGGGAGGTCCCTGGCCCCACTGCAGATATCTCAGGTGGCCCCGAGGTGGGTCCTAGACCACCATAGTCTGCACAGCAAAGCACAGAGGAGAAATGAAATGGGCATCAGAGTGTAAATTGAGTTGGGAGCCTCCTTGGAGAGGACTGCAGTGGAAGGTAGAAGAGGAAACCAGATGTCCCGAGGACACTGTCCTCACTCACAGGTCAGAGCCCTCGCTGAGAGCAGGGTCAAAGTGGTAGCAAGGCCCCCGTGAAACGCTCACGACAACATTTCTAAAGTCTTCACATGTTATGCTTTCACAGTTCAGTTTCTTGCAAACAACCCCATTTAGAGGCATGAATTGTAAAGTGCCAGGGGAGGGCTGCTGGAAAACAGGATTTTTGAATTTCAATGGGCTTTCAAAGCAGACTTAGTGCTCAAGACAAACTCACAACTTTCCTCCACTGAAAGTTGTATTAGAATGAAATCCAGTTGTCAGGCAGGCAAGTTGGGGTGAAAATGCCCTCAAACCCAGCCCTCAGACTCAAAACTACCCACAAAAGTACCTTTATTTTTCCTTTTATTATTGTTTATCATCTCAGCTATTAACATTCTGCTGGTACCTCCATTAGCATATGAACTGGCCATGTCCCTTCTTTTAAATCTTTCTGCAGAAACAAAAGAAATACTCTTGCTCTTCGTAAATACAGCAGAGCAGGTGCTCCTTGCAGATAAGGTAAAAAAGCAACTTCAAACATTAGTAACAACTTACGAAGGCCACGGCTGAATTTTTAGTAGCTGAGTACCAGAAACAAGTCCCGGGATATGAGTACGTATTTCATATTTGTCTTTATTCGAGCACAAAAATCCAGGTTCAGAGACAGATTAAATGATGGGATTTCTCTATTGTAAGAAAAGACGGCACCAAGGTTATGTTCAGGTCTATCGGACATGAGCATCTGGTTTGTTTTGCGTCACAAAATCAAGCAATATCAAAGGAGATGCCCATTTTGGGGCTAGCAGCTGAATTCCAGCAACTGCAAGAGGCCACTAGAGAAACAGACTGATTTCTGAAAAAAACAGAAAAATGACTGCTCTGAATCACTCAACACCTCAACCGAGGCAACGAGCTGTGGCAGGGTACAGCCATGCCACAGCCATCAGCCAAATCACACACCCCCAGCACGGAGGAGTAGCACCAAACCCACCCTGGTCCTCCATCCCACCTCCTCCCCACCAGGTCAGACACACCACAGCATCCTCAATCTCACCGGCAGCGCTCCGCCACGTGCCGTAAGCGCTGCCGAGGTTTAGTCCCTCTCTGACGACGGGTGCTGCAAGAGGGTAAGCCAGACCCCTGCCCCTCGTGCCTGAGCTCTTCCCACATTGCCACTTCCCAAATTGTTCGGTGTCCAAGCACGGAAGGCCACACACGGAGCTGGCAGCTCAGCGTTATCCCCCCAGGTTGGGACCAAGATGGAAACCAGGTTTCCCGAAATGATGCTGCTGTGGAAACCTCACTCTCAAACCCCACGTCCCTGTTTCCCAGGTCTGGAGGAAGGTGAGGGGTAGCAACACTCTTTGAGTGGTTTGGGGAATTTCAAAGCTTTGTGTGAAGACGTCTGCTTCAAATTGTCTACCTCTGGGTGACCAGGAAAGTTGTCCCATGAATGACTACAGCACTGGTTCTCCGGCCAGTCCCTAAAGGCATGTGACTGGGAATTTTTAAAACTAATTAGCTACAATTAAGTGTTTTACATTTCTGTCAGCCTCACACATTGAATTATAGTTTCCCAGATCTTTTATGTGTTGTAGTTGAATTTCTTTTTCAATATCAAAGACTGCATTCTTTTTCTTCGTAATATATTTTTAAGAGTGACAAGAGATCGATAAAAACATGTAATTTAGGGATCCATAAAACCCACATAATTTAGCTCCTTATACCATGCTTTAATAAAATAAGGCATACCAGTCAGTCGGTTTGCACACAGGTATATACGTCTACGTCTCTGGTTTGGTTTATGTTAGGCTTTGTGCTTTTAAGCTCTGACAGCTATTTAACACTTTATTAGGAAAACCAAAACGTAATTAAAGTATTGGAATGTGAGTCTCCTCTCCTCAGCTTCAGTTAAAAATAATGGCCTGCTCCCATTTTTCACATGGGAAAGAAAGAGAAGGAAGTGTTAATCATTCCTCATCCCTTGCATTTTTTATGGCATTTGTTGCAGTTGAACAAACGAGCAGCATTTTTCTATAGACTTTCCTCTATAGACCTGGATGACTGTGACAGACAGTCAGCAACCAGCCTCAATTATAAATAACTTTTGGTTACTTAACGTGATCCTGCCTGGAAAGGGAAAAACTGTGAAGGAGAGAGCCCCGATGCTTTCCACGGGGATCTCCTTCCCCGCATAAAGGACAGAGCCACCAGCTAGGCAGAGAGCTCAGGGCTGCCCCGCTGCTCGACAGTGACTCGGTGTGAAAAATCAACCAGCCACACAAATACATCTCTCGATCGCAGCCACAGTCACACCAGGCCAGTGGAAGAAGCCAGGAGAAAACTTCCCTTCTGTAAAAGTGAGTGGCAAGCTGCTGAATCACTCTGGCAGGCAGGAGTCAGCATGTCTAGGGGAAGGGAAAGTCAGTGTCTCCTGGAGGGAATATTAATAATAAAAAACTAAGCAAGGACATTCAGGACTCAAAAGGATCTTTACATTTAATAAAAAAACATTCCAAGAGTGGCTCCATGCACAAATTAATATTTCAGGAACTGTAAAACAATATTCATTTTATATTTATGGTACAACATTATTCATCCACTAGGGTTTCAAAATATTTTACGGCCGTGCACTGAGAAAGCATCTCATTTGCTGTGAAATGCAGCCACCTTGTCACGGGAGCACAGCAGTTGACGGGACTGTCTGGGGCACAAGGGAAAAAACGCTGTCATCAAGGGAATTTGACAGAGCTCAGCACTGCTGCTCCTCTTTTTTCAGTCTAGGATGTGCCTATGTATTTGCAGGAGCTGGGCTTGGAGAGACAAGTGGGAAAATTAAGTACGGCAACCACAGTTGAACACAGAAGTTTTCGACAAGCCCGTGTTGAAACCTGACTGGTCCGAGGCAGGTAAATAAAGACATAATAACTTAAGCAAAACAGATTTTATTGTCCTTCCTCCCAGTCAGGTCACAGCAGAAACTAGCAAGGTCTGTCAGGAGCAACTCGTGTTTTGTAACCCAGGGCAAACCCATAGGAGGCACCACCACCGCTGCAAAATGACCGGGGATCCCCTCCCTGCTAGGGCTCATCCTCTCCTCAAAAATTTGAGGGGGAGCCTCCATTTCTTCTTCTCTCCATCCCTGGCAGCCTTCCCCCAGCAGAGGAAAAGGGATGCAAAGTTAACCCTTTGTTTACGGGGGACATGCAGTATTCACTAGCCCACATGCATAACCACACACTCCATAGATTGAATTTATGTGAACAGTCCATTTAATCAGTAACAACCAGTAATACCCTTCAGAAGAAAAAATGCAGAATGCAACACCTCTGCCACCAAACTAAATAATCCTGCATGCATAAATATTCTTGAAATACAGAATTTGTATCAGAAGCAACAGAAGTTGTGATATGGGATGTGCTTTGTTACAGTCTGATGTAGATTAAAAGTCAAATAATGCACTCTCAGAGACAGACACAGCTCCAAATCCAATTTTCCCCTCCAAATAGAAGTACAATAAATAAAATAGGCAGCCAAAAGTGTCTACATAACTCCAAGCAATGCCATGTGTTTGGTTTTTTATGTGTTCAGGTGTATATATGTACATACACATGTACATACACATGAATAGGCATTTTTATTTACTCATGGATGGAGTTTGCTTTTGGTCTCTCTGTGAAGACTGAGTATTTCTAAGACAACCATTAGAAATCAAAACACCCATTAGAAATCAAGAGAGAAGGGAAAGGGAAAAAAACCCTTCAATTTTCATTTTGAAAAAGCTTCTGCTTATTAATAAGGCTTCTCTGCTACAAAATTTGCTAGGAAAAAGAGGAAAGAAAATGTTAGCTGCAGCTTACCTAGTGCAAATGCAAGCAAAATTTGGTGGAAACATGTATGTTAATGGGCATTGAGGACTGTTGATTCAGAGCATGGCAAAGAGCACAAAACCTCCTCTAGCTCTTTGAAAAAATGACGACAACCAACATGGGCCACTGCAGGGTTTTCAACTGAGGTACGCAGTATTTTACACAAGTCTTTCTAGCTGCATACGGTATCTCAGACAGCACTTGTAGCTTCTTGAGGAAGACCTCAGAGCACCCTAGGACAGCAAGTCAGGTGCTAGGTGCTGGCACTGTTTTACAAGCTGGGGGAAGGAGGCACCGCAGAAGGACTTGCCTTGGCAAAACCTCTCAGCCAGACCCTGCCATTGCTGGGGTCAGTAGCTTGCTCTCCCAAATCCCTCCTGCCATGGGCTTGTTGCCCCCCTCATACCTGAAACTGCTCCTAATTTTATTGCACCGCTTTTATCTTTAAACATATACTCAACACACACTTTCCAAAACCACGTCCCCCTACACCTCTGCGTACACTGGAGTATAAATCGGGTGAGCGCTATGTACATGCTTGCAGAGTAGAGTGGAGTATTTGGTGTAAAAATATTTAAGAGTCCAAAGATGAGTTAGAAATACATCAGATGAGCAATCCAGGGGAAGAGGCTACTTCAACAGGGCTTAGCTGGGACTGTGCAAGCAGCAGAGAGGGATTCTAGCTGTATCCGAGCTCCCAGCAAGATTATCTATTTAGTGGTATCATATTGCCCTAGCAAATTTCCATTGGCTACTCATGCCTCAAAACTTAACATTTCCAGCTTTCTGGGAAAATAGTAACTTTGGTGGGTGACAATTAACATGTACAGTAAATCTTGTATGGATGAGTAAAAGGATTGTAAGTGGTCTAGCCTGTATTTCAGTCCCAGTCCCAGAACATCTGGTAAATAACAGGAACGAGCATTTTCCAAGCTCAGTGCTGTGATGCTTTGTTACCTGGGTGCTTGTATTTGTCATGACACTCACATATCCAGGCACCTTCTGTAAGGTGGGTCTTTCAATTCAAACATGAAATTCTTTTAAAAGCAACCCACTGCCACTCTATTATAATAATGTTCTCTGCTAGTGAATCTAAACCAAGGACTCTGGGGACAGTGAACACCTTAATGTTCTTGGAAAGTCATTTAACATCTGCCTTTTTCTATTTAAACCCCATGGACTTAATTTTCCCAGCCATAAAATGAGCCAACAATATCTACTTACCTGGTTTGTGGATAGAGATGTCTGCAGTAAAGTACTTGAGTGAAGTAATTAATGAAGAAGACTTTTCTGTCTGCCACAAGGTTCACCATCTGTGTGAGGACATAGCGTGAAGATCAAGTTGGGCAGCTGAGATATCTGATAGACTGATTTATACAGACAACTGAGTCGACCGCAGGCAGAAGGCACCTGTTGAAAGGCACTGCGGGTCGATGGGACATCTGTTGCGCTGTGTGGGACAAAAGGAGGAGGTGGATGGGATGCAGTGGTGGGAACAGCCCCTCTCTCCAGCACCAGCACCAGGGTTTGGGAGAAGGCTTGATGCAGGGCAGGACTTGCAACGGGGAAGCAGACCAGAAGTTTGTGTTGAAGGACAAGTCACTCTCCTATCTCAACACTATTAAACCAACATGAAAAATGCCTCCATCGCAGAGTCTCTGGTCAAGCTGCAACACAAGCACCGTAATCCAACCTCTAAGCACCTCTCTACCCGCGGCTGCTCGCAGCTGATGCTTCTTGCACGACAGGGACATCTCTCTCCTGTGTCTCCCAGGGTAAGGGCAGGGAGCAGATCTGTGCTGCTCCCCTGACGATCATAGAGCCAATTAAGGACTGCCTTCCAGTGCCACAACTCAGGCAAAAATCAAGAGGCCACGCTTCACTCTAAGTATCTAATTGCTTTTTCCTTGCATGGTGCTTAATCATCAGTAAATACAGAAATAAAACATTAGAAAGGACAGCTCTGATGTACCCAAATAGCTCCCTGCTCTGGTGTCTGGTACACCAGTCCCTTTCCTGTTCCCTCGCCTTGTTCAAGGTGTCACCTCCTCTTTTAGGGCACAGAACCTCACGCACCCTCATCCTCCGCTGCCTAGAGCTGCTCCTGAGCCTGGTCCACACAGCCACCAACACAGGCGGCAGCCCACATCATTGCCGGGCTTACTGAAATCTCCCCCTGAAGCACACGACGAGTGCAGCTCAGCTAACTCATGCCGCTGCAGAGGCTCCCGATGGCATCTGCTGAGCATTTATATACTCTTCAGAGGAGGGAGGATGGGCTTCAGCTGTGTAGGATGGGCTGGGATCACAGGTAGGTTTGGCATGGGACTGGTCCCAGGCAGGGCCAGATGGCACCGCAGGGCTCAACACAAACACAGATCCCCGCACAGACTTTCTGGTTATCCAACAAATAATTACCATGTCCCTTTAGGATGTGTATAGCGTGTGCCAGCCCAATTACAACGCGTGGAGCAGGAGGGGACGGTGCCATAAAACAGCAGACAATAATGAAAATTAGCCTGGGGGGGAGGCAGGGAGGGAGAGACCTTAACTCTTCCTTTTCTTTTTTCCTTTCCCGATGTTTAGTTCTTTTCCCTTTCTCTCCCTCAGCTTCTTTTGTTGTTTTTTTTTTCAATCATTGCACAATTTTTTCACAGTCTATTTTCAGTGTTTTTGGTTCTTGATGGATGCAGGCATCTCCTTCTGCCAGGCAGGGGCAGAAATGCTCGAGGGCAGAAGCGCTGCCCCTTTCAAGCCGGTCACCCATGAAGGCAGCTCCACATGACCCGCAAGCTCTACGAACACAGCCCCATCTTGGAGCATAACGCTCTTGTAAGGCTGCTTATGGTAATAGAAACTCAGCATTCCCTATGAATAATCACAGATTTTATTTATAGTGACAAAACGAGAGGGCCTTTTATGCAATATTCACTCAGGTTACCCAGGTCAATAGCAGCCTAGTCATAGTGACTCATACTGTGGAATTAAATATTTTAAACATAGCACAGTTACAGTCTGAGCCCAGCTTGCCTTCAGTAACTGCCTTGATCTCATTTTCCTCCTTCCCTCCCCAAAACAGACTAGAGAATTCAAAGTATCCCATGCGATACAGCACCTGGTTCTCCTTACCCTGTCTCAGACTTGAGTCGGTGATCAAAGACACAGAAAGGGGTGCTCACGCTGTCTTTTGCAGGAGTTTTGCCTAGTGATCTGTAGGAAACAGGGACACATGTGTAGGATGGGGCACCCCAGAGGCTCCCAGCTGTGGTGCCAAAACCACCAAGCTTGCGGGGTCATATTGTTGCTGCTCTTACAGTGAAGTCACTTGAGGATGCAGGTAGCTGAGTGATTCATGCAAGGTCCTTGAGAAAACCAAATAGAAGAGCTGGGGATGGAGTTTTAAAGTTCTGAGTGCAAGGCTCTACCAGGAAATTGCCTGCAAGTTTTTACAGTTCAGACAACTGAAGGGAGAGTGATGCTTGCTCAAGCCTTTTGCCCTCCCTTGACATGCGAGGAAGGGCCTGTGCCTTTGGTCCAGGCACAGGTCCTGCTGTCCAAGTGTAGCTTCAAAGGAGAGGTGCTCAAGCATCCCCCACTGGAGGTGCAAGTCGGTACAAGGGCTACCCTAAAGCGAAGGCTGGAATAAAAGCACCAGAGAAACAGCACCATTTGGGCTGGAAGACTTTACCCACCTGGGATCTGCAAGTTCTGCTGTGAAAAGCTCAGGCCAGTCATCAGAGAGGATTTGAGCTCTATACGGTCAAAACCTCTAAAAGCAACTGCAGGGAGCTGCTGTGCATTGGTGTGTCCCCAGAAGATCCACCCAGCCTTGTCCACTAGGTAGGAACAGAGAAGAACCACTGCACAAATCCACCAGAAATGACGGGAAAGAAGGAATGTAATGGGGACACAATTTTTTGTGATTATAAATTACCTTCTCTATAGGCTTTCATGCAAGGGTAAACTACCTTTTTTTTTACCTTATGGGGTTAACTTTGGCTCTCACTGAATACATGGACCCAAACTAGAGGCCTGAAACACCTTACAAGTCAGGACAAATTGGGAACAACCCTGCTGAAGACTGCAGCGCCTCAACCGCTGGAAGGCAATTCAGACTCTGGTTGCCTCACATCGCGTTGGGGTATCGATTGACTCCCACGCTGCCAGCACATCAACCACACTCTGGCACAACAGGCACCGGGGCAGAAAGTTCAGTGGCCACATCAGCCCCAGGAGGTGATGTGTACTCTGCAACTGGTTTTTAAATAAGCCATTCAAAAGGTTTCCTGAGACCACGCTGCATGCAAGCTGCCACCATTTTTCACACAAACGTATTTTCAGGGTGTCTTTTATTTTTCCCCCCAATAAAAGTGGCCAGAAGACAAACTACACTGAGACAAGGACTAAATTGCTCTGATTCAAGTCTTTCCCATTTGGAAGGGGCATTATTGGAACAATGGATATAATAAAGTGATGCTTGTTTACATGACTTTTCCATTAGCAGAAGAGAATTTGTGGGAGGTGTAAACTTTTCCAGACATTCAATTTGAGCTGTTTAATGAAACATTTTAACTAAAGCATCAGGATATAAAAGGGTGATTTACCACAGCTTATTGCTTAGTTAGAGGAGAACATTTTAAGTAAGTGCGAGTAAGAGATCAAGCCTATGGTCTATTTCTACACACTGCAGGACTTAACAGCACATGCAGTCTTCTCTGCGTTATTACCCAGTTACAAACCCAGACCTCTGTCACTATTTCCAGGAGGTCCACGACAGCCCCACTAAGTCTGCTCGGGGAAGGAAAAGCTTCACTCAGCAGTCTTTAGTCACAGGGCTGGTCCTTCAAGGGCAGCAGTGTCTGTGTTGGTGAAGGCATCATTGCTATGTGTCACGTAGCATCTTTGGCCTAAGCAATGGAACCTCTTTTATTAAAAAAAACCAAATGCTCAGTTAAAAACTGAGGTCATCTCTTTCCTTTCCAGCAGAGCCATTTCTCCAGCAGGGAGGTGCAAAAGGACTATCCATTTACTCTGCAGCCAAAACATTGTTTACCTCTGAAGGAGCAACAACTCCCTATGGCTGCCCTAATGTGGCCAAAGTGGTGTGAAAACAAAACTTTGTTGTAAGACTTGAACCACAACCTGTCACCCACCATCCGGGGACTCATCAAAGGGATTTATTGTGCTCTCTTCTGTCCAGCCAAACCTGTTTGGCTGCTGAGTAAAGACAGCTCTTTGTATTTTTTGCATGGATGTGATAGCAAGAAAGAGCTCTCTCCTGCAGTGACAGCAGTCATCTTACCGGGCATGACTGCTCTCATTGCAGGGAGGGATACATAAAGCAGGAGAAAGTTGTAGTTCACCATATCGATAAACCTGTTGACAAGCCAGCATGCTCTAGAGGAGCCCAGTGCAAATGGAAATGGAGGTTAGAGCTGGTCGGGATGCTCCCCTCATGGTCTGAGTATCAGAAAGTAACTGATAGCCACTGTGCTGCTACATGGAAGCATCACTTGCTCTGAGTTGGTTATTGATCCTTCATATAGCCGCTTCTTGTGTAATTAAGTCTCTAGAGAGGATAGGGGAGAAAAATAACTTAGGAAACAAAAAGTATCAATAGCTGCAGCTGAGGTTCTGAAGAGTTTTATGGATTCAGGATGCTGGAACAATCACCGCGAGCTTCTCTAGTAGAGAAGTGACGTTCTTACACAAAAAACCACCTGGGAGTCAGACCGTGGTAACTGCCACTTCAAATGGGGGTTACAAAAGGGAGGAATTTGCACCCTGGAGTCTAGCCTTTGGACATATCTTTATAAATAACAATTTCTCCTGGGGATATACTGGGTACAGCAGCCCATGGCTGGCCCTGCTCTCCTGGGAAGGGCAAAGGTGCTCTGCTCTAGCACTAACACACATTTCAGACCCTCCAAGCAAAAGTTCTGGGGCCTCTCTCAGTTTCCCACTGCTGTAACTCACTGCTAATAATGAACTTGCACTGCATCATCACCAGGCTGAAAAAGAGTGCATTTCTATCCTAAAAGCCCCTGCTCTTCCACACCAGTAGGCCAGCAGCACTAATAGCTGCCATTAGCTAATAGCACCTGGAGCATCTCTATGGGTCACCTGTGAGTTTGTGCATGACATCCATACATGACATGAGGAAAGGAGCTCCCTGTACATGAAATTTAAAAAAAAAAAAAAAAAAAAGAAAAAGAAAACAATACTGGAGGGAAGCCAAATATGAGAAATACAAGTGATTAGATGACACCAACATGGCCAATGCAGTTCTCACAGTTTTGAAGGACCTGGTGACCCCACAGTTCTTACATTTGGCATTACAAAACAGAGCAACTCTGCCACAGGAAAAAATCTTAAATGCAGTAAGATGTCCTCAGAGTATATGTATGAATAGCTTGATTTGTCCTGATGGATGGATAGACTGTCACAGTTCACTTCATCTGACAGGACTAAGACTCATACATGGTACAAATTGATTCAGAAAAGAGAAGACTGCCACGTGCTATTACTGCTACATTTGATCTTAATAACTATGTACTATAAACAGATTTTGGTGCATGGCTGCTTCAAGGGAAAAAAATGAAAAGCCACCCAGCAAGAATCAAAAACTCTCCTGAGATGCTTCCCTTGACTTTGAAGGGTGGGAAGAATCAAGTTAAATCTTGTCCTGCTTTCCCTCTTTTGTCCTCTCTGTCCACCCCATCATCACTGCACTAAGTGCTCCTAAAGGATTTGCTAAAGGCAAGGGAAGGAAGGAACTGAATCTGCGCTGCATGTGGCTTCCTGATGTTGAGTCCAAACACTTACAGCTGTTAATTCTTCTTCTCCTGCCCTGTTTACAGGAGAAATTCTGGTTTTGTTTATTCTTGGCTGTTGTGCAAGACAAGCAGGGCTTTAGGATTCCTATATGCTCTAGTCACTTGTCACAGTTTCATTGCCTGGACATACAGAATGGCTGCATCTCTGAGGAAGGGGAATTTAAATAAGAGGTATCGCTGAAGAGTAAGTGCAAAGCAGTTAACCCTTCTCTTGAATACAAAATTTTTAAAAAAGGAAAATAGCCAGTGGTAGTGCAGAGGTGACAGCCTCCGTTCCCTCACCCACTGTGCAGCATGGCAAAGGCTGGACAAAACATTCCCCAAGTTCTGGAGCCGGTGATGCCAGCTCACTGCTGGGAGATGTTCCAGCAGCTCAGGAGAAGCATCCAGCCTGGCATGCAGAGCCCTGCCCTGCGTCCCAGGAGAGAGGGCTCTGGCCCCAGCCCTGCCCAGCACTTGCAGTGCAAGGTGATCCTGGATGCATCATTGCCTGTCCCTCCGCCAGCAGGAGAGCAGCCTCCCATGAGGAATGGGGGAAAAAAGACTTATTTGTTTACGTGTGATCAGTTACTGAATATATTTGCGCTTCCTCCCCACCCCCCCGCCATGAATAGCTCTTATTTCTTCTTAGGCACTTCCTGCCAGCCAGAGCAGAGGAGAAGGGAAACAAGATATAATCTGGGTGTTAGCAAAGTCACCCCTTGCAATCATAAAAGCCCTAAATTCTACCTTTTCCTTTTTCTTCCTTTTCTCTCTAAAGCAAACAATCAAACGCAATCCACTGGGGAGAGTGATTCATCATAAAATCTCTCTGTCTAATCAGCATGCCCAAAAAGATTTTTGTCTTCTTATAATTACGTGGAGCACAGAAGTTTTAAGCAGCACTTCTTCCCAGCATAAATGAACCAGGCGAGAAATCCCTTGGAGTCCCACAGCCCCTTATCTGCTGGGCAGCCTCATTCCCCGGTCACAAAGCAGAAGTTAAAATTGGTTTCATTACTGTCAAGGGCAACCAGTCTGATACCAGATTATCACAGTTCTTCCCACCTCCTTCTCCTCTCCTCATCCCAGCACCTGTGGGCATAGGCACGTGCACGCTTGCACACACTGAGCCCAACTTCCTTATCCATGTGGCATATCACTGGCGGCTTTTGACAGCTATACAGGTATCTTTACCGAGAAAAATATTTAGCTGTAGCACGGCAAGCTAGAAGGCGAGGGAATTAGAAGGACATAATGAAGAGAGCGGCAGCAAATGAAAAGATGGAGTGGATAAGTAAAGAAGAAAGAGGCTCTAACAAAAATGCACAACAAATAGAGGAATGCAAAAGATTGTTTCTATGGCAATGTAAGTAAGACTGCAAAACTGCTGTCTGCAAGCAAATGTATTTAAAATGAAACATGAGGTAACTGAGGTAACAGAGTCTGTGTCACTAATGGCAAAGCAATTTAGCAGCATCGGGACTCCAGCACCCCCCACCATCACCACCGCTTGCAACTGGTGAGAGCACTGCCCCAGATTTCGGTGTCAGGGACCTTCTGCAGGGGGTCGTGTCCCCCCTCAGCGACCAGGGAGCACCGCTCGGGTCGCAGGGCTGCCCCTTCCCACCGGCACACGGCCACCCAACGCAGGAGGCCCCGGAGAGCGCGGCGGCCGATCCTTGCTGGGAAAAGCCACGCTGCCCTGCTACCGCTTCCCCCCAGCACCGCCCCAGTACCCCCACGGCCCCCAGACTGCGTGGGGGTACTGGGGGGTCAACACAGCAGCTTCAGCCAGGCCTGTCTGCCCGACTCCATCCACCACGCGGGACGGGGCCGGCCTCCGCGTGGGACTTGGGCTCCTCTCGGGACTGTCGGCCTCCCGGCCGATGACAGATTTTTGGCAGGAAGGTGTGAATCTGGGGAAGGGACCTGGAAAGCGGTCACTTAGACCAAGGAAAGGCAAAGACCTGCCATATCCCCTTCTGAAGCAGAGACCTTAAGAGGAGGCAGGGGACAGGACGGGGTTTGCCTGCCTCGGTCAGCGCTGAACCGGGGACATCGTGGGAAGGCAGTGATGCTCGTGGTGGGGTTTCTTCAGGCCGGTGAGGCACTGAGGTGGCTGTAGGAATGGACAGGAGCGAGGTCTGGGCTTGGCTCACGGCAGGTCCTCTGCACGTCACGTCGCCGCTCCTGTTGATGCCTTCTCTGCCGCACCGGGCAAGGCAAGGCTCAGGAACCGCGCGCCCCTCACATGGAAACCAGGCTCGTGGCTTGGTCCAGCCACGCTGCCTTCTACGTTCCCTTCCCGCATGGTTTCTGGCAGTCTTAAAAACTGAGCACGTTAGACACACGCCGAAGCCCTGGCTGAGCTGCGTGATGGGGTTTGCTCCTCTCTTTCTGCTGCTGCCTGCACCTCGTCTCCAGGGCTGGGGAGCCTTTCTGGAAAGGGGTAGCGTGCCGGGGCAGGCAAGGACAGGCACTCGAGGTAGCCCCGTTGCAGACATGAGCTGCCCCCCTCTCACGACACTGGTGTCATCAGCTCACCCGTGCCCCGTTGAGCCCTCCCCTTAGCTTGGTGACACGGGCTTGTTAAGACCTTCAAGCTGTGTGCATAATATACTGTAAAATAAAACACGTTACTTTGTTTATGGTAAATTAGAATTAATTTTTATGTCAAATAGACTGAAATAAAAGCTTAAAAAAGGGGGAAATGAACTCAAATACAGCTACCTGGCTGATAAGCCTGTTTCTAATCTGCTGCAAGGAAGGCGATATTATTAAAAAAGAAATCAGCATTTCCTCCACATGACCTCTCTCATAGACCCTGGCTGCTCTCTCCTGGAGACATTGTCGTGGTTTAACCCCAGCCAGCAACTAAGCACCGCGCAGCCACTCACTCACGCCCCCCCCACCACCCAGTGGGATGGGGGAGAACATCAGGAAAAGAAGTAGAACTCATGGGTTGAGATAAGAACGGTTTAATAGAACAGAAAAGAAGAAACTACTAATGATAATGATAACACTAATAAAATGACAACAGTAAAAATAAAAGGATTGGAATGTACAAATGATGCACAGGGCAATTGCTCACCCCCCGCCGACCGACACCCAGCCAGTCCCTGAGCGGCGATTCCCCCCGCCCCCACTCCCCCAGTTTATATACTGGACATGACATCCCATGGTATGGAATACCCTGCTGGCCAGTTTGGGTCAGCTGTCCTGGCTGTGTCCTGTGCCAACTTCTTGTGCCCCTCCAGCTTTCTCGCTGGCTGGGCATGAGAAGCTGAAAAATCCTTGACTTTAGACTAAACACTACTTAGCAACAACTGAAAACATCAGTGTTATCAACATTCTTCACATACTGAACTCAAACCATAGCACAGTACCAGCTACTAGGAAGACAATTAACTCTATCCCACCTGAAACCGGGACAGACATACAAGACCTTCCTTTCCAAAGCAGGGCTCGAATAAGAAACTGTCCGGGTCCCCACCACTACGCGGAGGCAGGCAGCCAGCTGCCAGCAGCCCAGGCTCTCCCACTGCGGGACACCAGCCCCTCTCGCTCCCCCCCAGCAAGCCATCTGTGTTATAGCAATGTTAGAAGCAACAGGCCAAAGATGACAGGTACACTTGTCTAAATTAAATGTTGCTGAGTGGTTCTCAAGTAAAGGGCTCGCGGCAAAGCGTAAGATGTAAATTCAAGTCCAAAGAGATTGCTTCAATATACGTTCTTATCAGTTTTGCTGTTAGATGCCCCTCTTTCAGGTATGTGGCATTTCAGTTCCCCAAACTCTATTATGCCCTATTTATTTCCATTTTCTGAACTGTAAAAGCTGTAACCTAGCACCTCAGGCACTGGGCTGAGGCTTTGGAGAGTTGAGTCTGGCTTGTCACTGCGCACACAGCCATGGCAATGCCTTTATTGAAAAAGCAGGGATAATATGTCCATGCTGCAAGTAAATCCAGGTTATAAGAGCCACATATGAGGGTCTGTTGAGTGCTGAGGGCTTATGCTGCTACATGTATTGCCTTTGAATCAAATTCAGCTTTGTTTTTTTCAACATAAGACAGCTTATTTACTCTTAGTGCTCTTATTTGTGCTATGCCACTGTCATTTATCAAAATGCAGTTGGTGTCAGCTGCATTTCTCTGCTGTCAACCTGAGCAAAACAGCAGTGAATGAGGCCCTTTCCCTTTAATTAGCCACCTTTGCTCCCCCAAAAAGCTGTATCTGGACAGGGTTTCCACTCTATTAACCAAGTAGTACAGCACCTTCCCACTGCAGCCTCTCTCTCCAAGATGTTGCATGGACACCACTTACGTGTTTAATTCTGGCCATCCCCTTTCTGCTTGTTACAGGAATATGCCTATGACCAGAAATGAATTAGGTATGCAAGGAAGGGAAGCCATGCTGGTGCTTGAAACACTCTCAGGTCGTGATACCTGCTTTTATTTCTCAGTGATCCAGGCTTCACTTCACCCATACTCTTCCTTCCTACCTTCAAAGGCAAAGCTACCCTCAGGCAGCTGCCAGGATGGGCTGAAAGACACCTTTCCTGTTTACAACAAACACCCCAAATACTCTCTTTACTCTCCCCTTCAAGTTCAGGGTTTGTTTTGGTGGTTGCGGGTTTTTTTTGTAAAAATGGTCCTTGTGGAAGCAGCCTGCCTGACAGCCCTGCTGGCTAAAATCTGCTGTTTATCCACAGAGTGGGAACGTTTTGTGCTGCCGAAGCTTTCTTATTCTCATCACCTACATGCCGCTAGTCTGCTTTGAAGAAGCACCTCTAGGGGTGAAAGCATACTTCTGTCTCTAAGCTAAATTCAATCCCTGATCTCTTTGCAGAGACTAACAACAAGGGAGACATTTGGCATGATTGATGGGAGCCAAATGAATAATTCATGGCAGATCATTTATTTTGATGAATTTTAGCCTCTTTTTCTGTTTGCAAATTGTCTGCAAGTAGCTTACGAACATCTCAAATGTATATGGGATTTGAAATTAACTGCTGGATACTTTCCGCAAATAACTCCTAGCCTGTAGATTGCTCACGAACCATTCAGCAGAAGCATTTGAAATTTCAAATTCTAGCTACGTCGATTAGCTTTGATTGCTCTCGTGAGCCAGAAGCTCATCTATGATGCTGGTGTAAATGCAGAGGAACTCCACAGGCTGCACTGGGGCATGACTCCAGGTTGACTTTGGTGTTACCAGACTCCGAATCTGCCCAGAAAACATTTCTGTTCTCTAAGCAGGTAGGTAACATTTAAAATCAGGTGTCCTCAGTGACCAGGAAAGGAGAAAGTAAACCAAAATAATTTTACGTTTACATTTATTTTCCATGAATCATAAAATGTTTTGTTCCAGTAACTCTCCCTGCCAGTAAACACCCATATCTTTAACGTGCCTGGCTATCAGTCAGAAACCTGTCATTTCTTATGTGATGCATTTCCCATCAGTTACCATGACAGTCCCGCTTTTAGAAATCTATTAAATGAGTTTGCTAAAGCAAATGCAGGACCAGACTCACCATCAGGCTGTCTGAGCTCCACGCCAGCATCGCTCCACTAAAGTCAGCGGTGTAAAACTGGAGGGATACAACAGAAGACTGCAACAGGGGGAAGTAACTTTTGGTTTAATATTTTAACAACAGTCTTGTAGTAAAGCAGACCAAGAGAGGCCTTCACTTGATGGGACGCTATTTTTGGGAACTAGAAGGCGGCTCTCCCATTAAACTGGACAAATCTGAATTACATGCCCATTTAGCGAATGCTTAAGTGATATTCATCTGAGCCTAGTGGTCCTTGTGCGGAATTCCTGCTGGCTTTCTAGGGACCACCACATCTATTTTACAGAAGGTCGTAAATGGCCAAGCAGCTGGTAGAGCCTGCCAGAGCCTGTCAGGCTTTTTGTGTGGAGTACACCCGAACAAATGCCCCAGCAGTGAAAGGCCAAGTCACCGGCCTCCAGACCCGCGGCTGTCAGCTAAGCGGGCAGATAAGAGTCTGTCTTAACTTAAAGCTGAAAATCTGACTGAAAATCCTTTCCGATCAGGTTCTCTGGCTTCAGCAAGACCCCAGCTACTCAAAAGTCAGGACACACTATTGCAAACATCAGGACGCAACCCGTCCGAGCTCTGAGTGACAGCTGGATATTGGTTTTCTCCAAACTACTCTGCCTGCAAACAACCCGCAGCACAGCGAGAGGAAGAGGGAGCTCTTCATCAATGTGAACTAGCAGCTGATGCTGCTCTGTCTTTACCTTTCCATACCTCTGCCCCTGAAATCTCTGCTATCAGACCTGTCGCCAGCCTCCCAGCGCTTTCTCCATTTGCCACGGCCGTGCTTTGCCAGGCCTGCTGCATCATACTTGTTTTTGCACTCCGGTCCTATTGCATCAGAAATCCCGGGACGGAGGAGGAGGCAGGATGACAAACATGAGCACCTTTCGCTGCAACGCCAACAGAGGCGGAGGAAGGTGCCGTGCCGGGGTGGGGGGTGGCATTTCCTCGGGGCAGAGAGTAAATTGCGTGGCACTCCCAGCCCACCCCACATTCATGTCAGCCTTTTGCTGAAATACTTGTAAGCTTGTCATTGCTGAAGTCTTTTTGGCAGCCGAGTCTTAAATATAGACTCTAATCACAACTGCACATGTTGTACAATCAGCCTAAAGACTGATTAACTTTTATATAAGCTTATGTTCAAGGGGCAATTCAAGATGTGGGAGTTGGCACCAGCTCAGGGTCTGAGTCTGTGTCTCTTTGCCATGCATACCGTAAAAACAGTGTACAGCATACTTAAAAGAGGACCAAATTATAATATAGAATGGGAAATTAAGAGGAAGAACCATGGAACAGCCTTCATAAATCAGGTGGGCCATCAGGCTATGTTAGATATACATACATATGTATGTATAATCCAATGGAACGAACTGCTGTGAAAATGCTTATTTTACTGAAGAGTCTTCATGTGTTTTATTATTCAGTGGTTTTATTTCATCAACAGGGGGGGTTCATTTCATTTCATTTTGAGAAAAGTGCAGGAGGGAAAAATAAACTACTCCAGCTCACATCGTTTCTGTAGAAGGAAAGGGATGGCGTGGGAGTAGGAGGTATTTGTCAGTGTACGTATCCAAACCCATCACTGAGGTACCCTGTGAGTTCAGCTCAAACACTTTACGGTAGATGTCTGTAACACAGCTAATGTCATTTGGGACAGCAGTCATACCTCAGGACATAAGCTGATCGAGAGCAAGGTCTACAGCTGAGGTCCAGCAAAAAAAATTCCCCTCTGGAACTGAACTCCAGAGAAGCCTATACCTTTGCTTCAAAAGATGCAGCACTCACTGTGCTGGGAGGCTCAGAGTTTGACTTGATGGCCCTTTGATCTCTTCTGGTCTTTTAATTGTGCACCGTGAGTTTCTGAGCAACTGGACATGATTTTCCACGCAATCCTCCCTACAAAAATAATCCCTTTATTGGTCTGTAGTCCCCACTGGTCATATTTCATAGCTCAAGTCCCCAGTGCTTCTCACTGGCTCCTGGTGCACCGAAAGCGAGCTGTAAAGCAGCTAGTGTTTGAACAGCTGCCAGGAAGCGCTCCTACTCGCAGGGCTACTGGCTTGCTTTCCCAGGCAGTGGGTTCTTCATCTTTAAAATCAATCTGATGCATTGGCACAAGCCCAGGGAGTGTTAGTCCATCTGCTGCCTAACTCTCCCAGTTTGTTTGCAGAGGCTTGCCGTCAGCTGTTCAAATCCCTCTTTTTTCTCCCTCCAAGGAATTTCCCCCCCCCCCCCCAACCTCCACCAGGATCCCAATAATCCCCACTTTACTTTCTCTCTCTTAATCAGCCTCCAGAAAGCCATGGAAAGAAGCTTAGGAGCACACAGCGCAATTAACACGACTTCTCATTTAGCTGGCATGGCGAGCACTGTACACCGGGGTAGGTGAGGCGGGAGAAGCTCAGGTTTCCGTGACGGTATTCGGCACAGTCAATCCCGGAGCCGAACACCATTTCTCTGTGGGGCTAGAGAATAGGATCCTACTTCTCATACTTTTCTCCCGGCTGTTGCTGTCAACAGCAGACTGCAAATCACTCCTGGTAAGAGACCAAGGAGAAGACCCCACCAGTCACCCGCTGCCTGGTGGTGGTCTCAGCTGAACTTCCACGGCTTTGCTACTTGTACCAGAACTACGGCGACGAGCAAGGAGGTGAGGGACTGTGGGGAAAATAACGCCGCTGGTGGCCACAGCGACGTGTTCTGTGTCTGCTAGCTGCCAGGCTGAGGGGACGTGCTTCTCCCAGCCCAGTGAGCGCCTGGAGTTCCCTGGGGAAGGGCTTCCCAAGCCTCAGGCCCCTGGAAAAGGCTGTCAAGCTGAATGACAGGTCCAGCGCTAAGCCTGTCCCCCAGAGTCTGGAAGGGGAATGCCAGCCACCACGTAGCACCTGGCTGAACTCGGGTGTCTGCTAGAGGAACAGGGCTCTGCACCGCACTTCACACTCCGTCTCCATCCCCACCCTCCTCGCCGCCTTCGGACGGCCTCATCTAGGGAGGAGACCCTGTCCCAGCCAGGTAAGACTTCGGGCTGTTCAATCTCTTGCGTGGAGCCCCAGCTAGCTGCAGGAGCAGGACGCACCTCGTGCACGGCCTGGCTTGCTCCTGCCTGACCCTCCACAACAGTCCCCTGGGATGAGCACCAGCCAAGCCCTTCCTCCCCTTCTCGGTGCAGAGCAGAGGTGAACACCACCGCGGACGGGCATTGACCGTAACCCCGCAGGGGAGCCACTTGAGGATGGCACCATCTTCCCTTTAGCAGACGCCTCCCCTGGGACAGGAGGAGGGATGGGGTAGGCTTTACCAGCAGCCAGCTTCTCTCCCTTCCTCCCCCCTCGCGCTTGTGGCCACGCAGTGCTTCGGTCCCGATTCGCGGCGCTCCCGCTGCTGCAGCCCTGAACAAAGACGGCCATTCAGCCCAGCCCGCGCAGCGCTTTAGCGCTACGGATGAACATCTACCATTGTTGCCAGCGCTGCAGCCCAGAGAAATTAAATGCAAATTGCCTTTGTTCCCGAGCACAGACCCCCGTTTCTTCAGCCCCAGGAGCCTAACAAACACCCTCTGTGCTCCCCGTTTGTTCTCTGCCCATCACCTGCTTGTCAGCTAATACCCGGCTAGGCTGCGGGATTTAGCCTTGGGCGCAGGCTGCTCGTGTGCAACAGCATACAGATAATCTTTCAGGGCTGTAGCTACGCATATATCTTGTACGGTGGGATGTGTTTCAAAATAAAAATGTCGAAGATCAGTCAGCGGGTCAGCAGGCAACACAGCTAAAACGCAGCAGGTTTCCTGCTCGTAAGGGAAAGGCATCGCTTCGAAGCCTGGCCATCCACAGCTCCTCCACAGCTGGGGCAACAGCGATACCGTGCCTCCAAACCTTGATGCAAGAAATCCTACTTCTCCTGCCATTGTCCCTTGTATCCAGGACTAAGAGGATAAAACTGAGCCAATGAAAGCCAGGCTTGAGATCAAAGAAAAATTTCCATGACATTAATCTTTAAAGGTAGGAAATAACTTCCCGAGGATACTGAGAAGGCTCCATTGTTTGGAGTGCTTAATCCTATGACAGAAGAAAACAAACAGCATGAAAAAACCCCAACTTTTTGACAGTACAGGTGACACACCACATCATTTAATGAGCTTGGCTTGCCAAGACACTTCTAACGTACCAGAAGCACCCATCCTGTGAGGCCCCTGAATACGCAAATCCCTGCCGCCCCCCTGAGCTCCACTATGATCAACTGGATTTCCTGCAAACACAGTCTGAACCTCTGCCTACTGCAGTTCTGTCTCCTTCTTGTGGCTGGATCACAAATACTACTGAGACAGTTCAGTCTCCTAATAAGAAGGATGGGCCCCTCAGCTTACAGTTCAGATACTTGATTAGTTGCTACAGCTCAGGAAGACACTGCTTATCTGCCGAGCTGCAGTGACGGACCGCATACACACTTAGCCTATCACAAAAGTGAGATAAAAATGTATTTGCTTAAATCTTTTTCATTGCAGCTTACGCAAATACGCTTTACCTCAGGTTTGGTCACAGTGCACTTGCCTGCCTGAGTCTCCAGCTCATAGCAGTTTGTGCTTTTAGATCCACAAATCCCAGGTTCAAGCCTAGATGATGATGATGATGCCTACTGCCATGATGTTACATCAACACAGGACACAAGATCTGCACAGAGCTGACAGCAAGACTAAGGTTTGTATTTTATATCAGGCTTATCACCATGGCATCTGATCAGCTCTATCCACTACCAGCCATGACTTACCTCTACAAAGCAACAACATTCAGGTCTCTAGCTTTGCAATTTGTGAGCAATGAGGCAGACAAATCTCTGATTTAAAATAGATGACCCTCCAATCAGCTGATGCATAAAACGAGAAGCTTTATGTAAAATAGCTTAATATGGGTTTCCCCCCCACATTTAGAAATCTTCATCATCTGCACATTAGCTCACTATCTTCCTCAAACACACACAGATATTTGCTCTCCCAATGCAGTGAGGGAAAACTCCATTTCCATGAGTCAGTTCCTGGTAGAGAGCACAGAGCTGGGTAGTTCTCTGCCAAGATAAAATGATTAAAGCCACACATCAGCCAAAACCATATGGCAACAAAATGTTGGGGTTCCCCTCCCTCCCCATAAGGGCAGGGTTCTTGCAGATGTTGAGAACTGTTCCTTTGCCCACAAAATGTAGATGAGCCCATTTGATCAATTCTTAGCTGTAGAAATATTCAACCCAAGACAGGAGGAGCAAAAAGGTCAACACAGTAGCATGGCTTCATGCAGATGGCACATAAAAGAAAAGCAGTCATCAGACTGACAAGTGTCAGGGCTTATGATTTTCATGCTGTTGCAGAAGACCCCTGGAAACTGTTGTCAGCAGAATCAGAGCAAGAGAAGGCATTTCAGAAGATGCACATTGAAAAGAAGAGTTGAAAAAAATTGAAACGTTTAGAGCAAGTGAAGCTGCTCAGTCATCTGCTATAGAGGCTGGCTTCCCCTCAAGTGGTCTTATGCACCACATTCATTTCTCAGACCAGTTTAACATCTCAGAAGCCTGAGAGTTATGGACATAGTTACCACATCTGACTGAGGGAATATTTCACACTCAGTACTGAGCTGCAGCTTTGCTTTTCTTTAACAATCACAATAATAGCCTGCATTTCTGGAACCTAAGGAATGTTGTACAGCAGGCAAAAATTATTTCTGTAATCATTACGCAAACAGAGGAAGTGCATGAGGGGGTGAAATACTGCAGATGCTGGGATACAGCACTTAGCAAGGAGGATAAGCAGCCTGACAGAGATCACCCTGCCCAGCACCGAGGATTGCAACCTGGGCAAGAGAAGGCTCGTGAGCCTAGGTATCCACAAAAGCTGAGCACAAAGCCACCTCAACCTTTGATCAGTCAAAGAGCAGTAGAAGACATTACCTTTAATAATGGCTACAACACAAGGAGCCCACACTTACCCCATCCCAGCTTATTCTGCCATTGCTAACAGGCCATTCCTGTGGGAATCCAAGGCAAGGAGAATGGAACCACCCACCCTGTAACACATGCCACACAGTCTTCAAGACCTGCTTTCCACAGCTCTGGCAATCCACCACTCCAGCTAACATCTGTCAGCTGCAAATTACTCTCATTGTGGCCTTGTTCACCTGCAGTCTACACTGGCTCCAAAAGAAAAGGAAGGAGGGGCTACCACCGCAGTGCTTTTTTGTCTTAACCTGTCCTGTTCCATGCTGCAATTCCCATCCCAGCTGCCTCTTGTAATAACAAAATAAACACATTCTCGAGGTACTCTAAATAGAAACAGCAAGGCAGACCTTGCTTTGAACTGAGTTGCACTGGGGATTTCTACTTTGCTGTCTTCCTGCATGCTTTCCACTTGAACATTTCCTACTAGCTTTGAAACAACACCGTGAAACAGACTTGCATCTGAACCTGGGAACTTTTCTTTTTAAGATTGTTCCAAAAGGATGGACTCCCAAGCTGTTTGGTTCCCAAACAACTGGGTGTTATCACTCCACCTTAAAGTAATGAAGCCTTAGTGGCTCAGCTTGTCCACTGAACCAGGTTGAAAGCTCAGTTCTGGCTACAGAGAGGAAACTGCATCACAAGCCCTGCAACCATAAACTTCATTTTGCTCCAGTCCAGTTTCACTCCCTCCTTTCTCTTTCTTGCTGCAGAGTCTGAACAACTCCCATGCTGCTGTAAGAAAGAGAATCCATTCTTTTGCTGAAGCCCAAGGCAAGGCTTTAAAGCCAAGGCATGTCTGCTTTGCCATCAGAGGCATGACTGCAGTGCTTCTCGCTATGCTTCGGCCAGCTTTAATCAAGGTAGTTGTGATGGCAGTACCTGTGGTGCCAGGGTAATAAGGGCTAAAGGGAGTACCCCCATGCAAGGCAATTAGTAGCCAGGATTGAAGCCTGACTTTTGAGCTCTGGCACCCGTGGGAAGCCAGCTGAGAGGTAGTTTCCCCGCTGGTGCTGTGAGTGCCTCCGTCTGCAGTACAGCCATACCACTGGGCAGGGTGGGAGCTTCGGGACAGGGTTGAGCTCCATCCTGAGCATGCAGGACCAGCAGTGCCCTGGACTTCAGGGGCAACGCTGTCAGACTTAGCTGCATCCCTTTCAGGTACTCCCTTGAGTTTCACCAGCCACGTTCGTCCTGCCTGTGTGCCAAAGACCACTGCCCCACAGCAGGGACCAGAGAGAGCAGAAGCATGTTAGCTTCTCTGCAACTCGGTATTTTATTTCAAAGCGTCCTCACCGGTGTTTTGGGGTGATGGATCAGGCTCAGAGCTGCAGGGTCTGAGGCGAGACCACAGCTCTGCTCTGCTGATGCTGCTGTGGGGAAAGTAACTTCGAAGAGGGTGCAGTGAGATTGATAAAACCCTGCACTGCTCCAGTTAAACCAGCTGAAGCTCCTCCATCCGAGGGCTGTAAGAAGGGACTGCCGGTGGTGGTGGGCACTGCTCCTATCGCAGCAAGTAAATCCCGGTCACTTCTCAGTGGATGCGTTCATCTCCCGCGCTGTCTTCGCAGCCTGCAGGCAGTCCGTGGCAAACTCTGCACAGCCAAAGGTGCCAAGGGGAAGAGATGAGCTCCTCTGACAACCAGGCAGGTGGATAGGAAGGATCCTTCCATTCCTATGACCCCGCCCTGTCACAAACACTTCTATTTTAAGTCAAGGTTTTCTTCCTTTAAGATTTCAGGCTAGGTTAGCTTTTTCAGTAAAAGAGGATGCTGACAAACATCTTCCCGGTCTGACGGAGTTTGAGCAAAGCTGTGGGAGTATCAAATCCACCTTAGCTGAAAGAATTCTTACCAAAAAAAAAATATTTGCTCCATTTGGCAAGCCACTTTCCATCAAAGTGGCATAGGCAGACTACTGGAACTTTAAATTAGGAATTAAGAGATATAAGAACAGGGCTGATTCTCCATGTTTAATAAAATCTACATTTCAGATTCATAGCATTTATCCTGTATGCCATCAGCTGCAACATTTTACTCCCTTACTGCTGTATGGAGCTCAATAACATAACTATTTGCAACTTAATGCAAATCTGCGTGGCCAGAGAACAGCTCCTAGCTATGTTTTGTTTTTGTTTTTTTTTACAACCTCCTCCACTGCATTAAAGAGCCCTCCCAATAGCTGGTCTGTTGCCCTGCAGAAGTATTTGCATATCAGAATTGAAAAGCCACCTCTCAATCTCCTTTCTGAAGGCTACAGTTCATATATAGTGGCTGGTTTCACAGTTTAAAAAAGAAATCTTTGCAAGCTTAACCAATAAAATATTAATAGATTCTATTATAATTAACATTATTGGTATTACCCTTGTTGTTGTTTTTCTTGGTTAATAACACTGCTGAGAAGCTCTACTTAAAGCATGGCTAGAACACAACTCCTGCCCTGAAGAGCTTAATGTCAAAAATTTGGCTTTGTGGAAGATATATTGCAACTACCCACAGGTTATTGGGTTCGCTACAGCAGTAACTATATCAAGCTCAATGGACTGTGATGTGATACGCAAGAGGTCTGGCCAGATGATCTAGTAGTCCCTCCTGGTCTTAAGCTTGTGAATCTAAATAAACTAGACAGGAAGAAGACAGAGGTGAAATCACTTAGCAAACGGCAGAGCACTGCCTAAGATGCAAATCACTAAATTCACAGTGCAGCATCCCAGCCACTAAGTCATCCAGTCTCAGAGCTTTTTTGGGGGCATGTCCTTATTCAGAGAAAACATTTTATGTCTTTCCACCAACATTTACTGTGAGAGTAGGAGCAAACCAGCATACGTATGGTAACATCCACACACGGTGTATTTATGTGTGCTTTGAGGGCACAACAGACAATGCTTGAGGGGTAAAGATGGAGAAGGAAAGCACGATTTTAATTTGCTTTAGATTACAGTTTTCAATGCCTTAAACTCCCTGACGTAGCTTTTCATGACCTTCCTCCACCTCCTGGGTCTGGCAACTCACCCACTGTGAAATACTCTGCTAGATTATACTGCTTCTTATAGAAATACCTAGGACATTGTAAGCATATGTGAAAGTCAAACTTTCATATAGGCTTTCTTCACCTTGCAATTGCAAGCTATTTTCATGTTCTCCTTTCCTGCAGGTCCCAGTCATCCATGACATCCTTTTTTTGCATTTGTGTGTGCTAGCATAAATGTTGCATAGATGTTGCACAGATGTGCGATTACATGTAGGTTAGGGGAGACAGAAGCAACAAAGACTGCACAGCTGCCAGCTAGGGGTAGGTGGAGTTACACCTCGAATGAAATTGCTCCTCTCCTTTCATAGTGCAGCTTTATTTACCTCGGTCTCTTGTTCTTCTCATCATCCCTGTTCCCTTTCATGTCTTTGCTATTAAAGTTATTAGGAAAATTATTCATTCAATTGCTTGTAGAAGCTGCCCAAAGATAAATACATTCAGCTTAATAAACCTTGTTAGCAGGAAGGAAGGGGAGAATGCCTAATTAATGTATTAATGATTATAATGCACTTTGAAGATGAAAAGTGCCATGAGCTCTAAGGGCACGTTTCTGCCCTCCGAAGTCCCGTGGAATCGTGTGCAGAAGCTAATTCTAAACATTACCACTACTACGGTGTGGCAGGGAGAAAGATGCACATACCACAACTATTCCTCAACACCCTGGATCTGCATGCCGAGGTTAACCCATCTTCCACATACCACCTGTGTTAAGACAACACAGCTACATATTCTCCTCCAAAACCAGGAATGGAGGAGTGCCAGGAGGAAACATTTAATGCAGTTCATCCATGCTCTGTGGATAGACGGCCCAGCTATAATACCATTATGCTTACTTAGAAAGAACAGATTGAAACTTCACGCCTTGGAAGTTGAACGCTACCATTTCTTACCACTCACGCTAATGGGTTTTCCCAACTCTCAGTATGCTAAGAGTCTCCCCTCAAACAAGAGCTGCTGGCACAGTCCCCTTCCTAATAGACGAGATGCAACAGGTCTGGTGATGCTTTTAGAGAAATAGCGGCTTAGCGCAGAAGTGCGGGCAGAAGTACCGTGACAGATGATAATCCCTAGCTATTGCAGGGAAAGGGCACGTGGGTCAAAGGAGATTTCCATTTGGTGAAGTTTCCATGGCTCAGGAACTAAAGTATTTCTCCTCTCCAGGTTTCTCCTCATCCAGACAATACAGCGCAGGCTGAGATCTGAAGAACAGATTTGCCCCTTGCTGCAGTAAGAAATCTGCCTTTACAGCAAGGGAAAATAAGTTGCTTAGAAAGTCTCTTAGATGTCACTGCACAAACAAAATACGAGCTGCTAATAACAGGTTTCTTAGACACACATTTCCTTCACATGTGGTACCAGGAGGCACATACTCTAGGCTCTCATTATTATGGGTTTAGGTTATGAAAACTTTAATGAACATACTTTAAAATGTCAGTCTGAAGAAATCAGGTGCTAGCAGCTCACATTTGCATAGCTGTCTCCTGAAAGCACTGAGCAATCTCAACAAATCTTGGAAAATAAAGTAAAATGCACACTAAAACAATAGCAAGTTTCACATACGTCTGGTGGGAGGACAAAAGGGGCAGAAATGATGCTGAAAGTCTACATATTTTCTGGTTATCACTTGAAATAATGTGAATAAATCGAATAATGCTGTATCGCTCACCTCTGTAGCATTACAAAAAAAATCATCTCCGTTCACCTAGGTACCCACAGAGCATTAAACATCGTGCAAACCTCACGAATCCCCTACGGGGAAGACTCATGTCTGTGTCAGAGGCCAAGGAAGGTAAGGCCTCAGCAAGCAAAGCACACAGGTGACCTGCAGCAGATGCAAGAACAAAGCCGCACCAAAAAAGCCCCGAGCTTTACTCCCCGCCACGCGTGCTCGGAATCAACTGCACCCCCGAGTCTCGTGAACAGGAACAAGCAGCAGCCACTTGCGTTCGGACAGACCAGCTCTGCTCAAGTGGCAATGTTTTTTGCCAGGCTAAAATCAGCATCATTTTGTTCTAGTGTCTCTTCTCAAGTGATAAGCATGGATGGCTACTTTCCCTTCAGGGGATTATGGGCTGACAATTACTGACTGGCTGGAGTAATAAATCAGCCTTCTCTCCACGAGTGAATACACTGTCCGATAAAGCTGAGGCTTTGTTTGCGCAGGCCACGTAATTTACCGCTGGCAGTAGTTGATCAAATTGTTTTTTATGGATTTGTCTGTTTGTGCCCCAACATGAAAATTTGATTTTTTTATAACATGGTCATTTACTCTTCCTTTCTTTTCCTGGGATATTAACAAAACCCAAACCCAACAATAGTATTCCCTGAGGTTACCAAGAGGAACTCGCACACGCTGCTCTAAAACCGGCATGAAAAACTAAATAGAAATCAATCCTGCAGTGTTGTTTCTTCTCCCACCCACCGTCTCTCACACCTGGCAGTGTGTTAGGACAGCGAGTGCTCGCTCGCAGTTCACACTGCTGCACACAGGGAGGACCGCCACTGAAAGAGGTTTCTAGGTGCTTGGAGTACATCAAATAAAGCAACGGATGTTTAAGATGCACTGAAAACCAGGAACAGCCTGATTTTCAAAGCTGCTCTGCTTTCAGCTACCAGGAGTTTCTTTCCTTCTTGTAAGCTGCTGATTCCTACCCAAAATCAGATCGTTAACGAAGTCATCTCATCAACAAAGAGCTCTGGCAGTAGTCTGACTGCATCCCAGACCGCCATTCCTGCTCTTTTTCTTCTCTCCTTTCCTACAGCAGAAGCAGCTCACGGTTCTCATCCTCGGGACAGCAATGTTCAGCTTTGTGCACGTTCCTGAGAAGCCCCAGCACAGCCCTGTGAAAACCTGCAGAACCAATCCCTCAAGTGGAAGCTGTAGAAATAAAAGCAGGGGTGCCTGAACCTAACAGAAAACTCAGCTGCTCAACAACTTAACAGGGGACATGTGCCCGATTTCCCTCTCCTTGTATTCTTTGCTTGCTTTCCAAATCCTCTCCACCAGCAATCAGGAGGAAGAGCCCTGTCCTCTGGTTGTGGGGAAGAGCTGAAAAGGCATTACATTGACTTCCCTGCTGGAGAAAGAGAGCCCAGGCTCTGCAGCAGCCTCCACAAGATGTCTAGTTCAGAGCAAATCATCTGCGGAACTTCTCCCTTCAAGAAGCAATTCTGAATCCAACTTCTACAAAAAGTAATCAAGCCAATGACAACTGCTTTGGGGCAGAAGTTGGTCTCCATCAATCTTAAAAGAAAAGCCCCAGAACTACGTGTCAGAACAAGGCTCTTCTGACACAAACAGCTCTATACCTAGAAAGGATCAAGCAGCCACTGCTGGAAAGTCGTTGCAGGGCTGTACCTCTTGCCACTCTATGCTTGCATTAGAACATGCCTACAAAAGACAAAATGGATTTTGCCACGTTCGTTTGTTACCATCTTTAGAAATAAGTACAAAAAAGTCAGCGTCCTGCTTGAGGAGGAAAGGGATGGCAATACAGCTTAGGCACTTGGAGTGCCTTTATTTATTTTTCACAAATTCTCTTGAAGAACTGTCAAGGGGTTTGCTAGAGGGCTCTCCTAGACTAAAAGCTCTGAGAAGGTCACAGGGACACACTTCCTTTCACAAATTTTCCAGGCTTTAAAGTCACACAAACACCCCCAACCCTTTCATACTTTAAAAAAAGTATGCGAATACAAAAGAGTACTAATCTATAGCAAGTCAGGTTTCACTTCGACTTGCCTGTGACATAAATCTTACAGGACAGATACATTAACAGCAGCACCTTGCATTTTGGAAACTTTAACCATTTGCAGAGTACTTCACTGATCATACAGCAGCAAATGTCAGCACTGTCAACAATGATACAATGGCAGTTATGTATGTTTCTTACTGAAAAAAATCAAGCAGTCATTTCGCTGAAAAAAAAAAAAAAAAAAAAATCATTTCTCCATGCTTGCAAACACCATTTAGTTTGTGTTTGCACAAATGCAGTTCTCCACCTGAAAGGCTAGAATCTACTTCAAGTAGAAAAGCAATTGTTACACCTCAAGGCAAGTGTCCTTACAAGTCTGTAACACACAAAGATGATAGAATCCCAGTATAGCTATTATCACAGGATCATAGAATACTGGGTTGGAAGGAACCTCAAGGATCACCTGGTCCAACCTTTCTTGGCAAAAGCACGGTCTAGACAAGATGGCCATGTCCAGCCGAATCTTGAAAGTGTCCAATGTTGGGGAATACAACACTTGGGGAGATTATTCCAGTGGCTGATTGTTCTCATTATGAAACATTTTCTTCTTGTGTCCAATTGGTATCTTCCCGGGAGTAACTTGTACCCATTACCCCTCATCTTTTCCAGTTGACTCCGTGTAAAAAGGGAGTCTCCATCTTCTTTGTAGCCACCCATTAAATACTGGAACATCATGATAAGGTCTTCCCTATGCCTGCTTTTCTCAGGGCTGAACAAACCCAGTTCTCTCAGCCTTTCCTCATATGGCAGGCTTCCCAGTCCTTGGATCGTCTTTGTGGCCCTTCTCTGGACCCCCTCCAGCCTGTCCACATCTTTTTTGTACAGCAGGGACCAAAACTGAACCCAGTATTCCAGGTGTGGCCTGACAAGCACTGAGTAGAGTGGGATAATGACTTCTTTATCTCTGCTGGTGATGCCCTTGTTGATGCAACCCAGCATCCTGTTGAACTTCATAAGGTTTTTGTTAGCCCACTCTTCCAGCCTATCCAGGTTCCTGCAGGGTGGCTCTCCCTTCCAAAGTGTCCACCTCCCTACTCAGTTTGGTATAATCAGCAAACTATTATCACTGTAGACATTTAATGGTTCAGTAATTATGATATAGGAATCTCTCAAAGTACTCCTTTATTCATGCTATTTTGTTTTAACCCATAAGAAGCTTTGGAACAAGCCTTCTGTTATCCAGCAGCCCCTGACCCACCTCAAGAAGTAAACTAATAGGAAGTTATTAATCCATTTCAAACTCAAAGGAAAGTACTCAGTATGTTGACTCCTCCCAGCAAGTAAGAACAGGAAAAATAACTTCTTTCTAAACTAGCAAAATAATTTCTACCATCTTACACCATCATTTCTTCTGCATTTCTATCCACAATAGCAAGATAAATCAAGCATCAAGCCCCACCCCCAGATAAGCAGAAAAATCAGCTGATTTTCACAGCAGCTACACAAAACCAAGGGATAAATAAAACCAACGTGATCTTTGCTGGTCATGACTGTTCTTCTTGCCCATCCTGTCTCTTACTTTATATCTGAGCTAGTTTTGGCACAGCAGACTTGGGCACTGCCCGGGCACGACTAATGAACGCCATAGGCAAAGTCACAGGCTGAGCCTGCAGCACAGCCAGCAGGACCCTGATATCCCAGCCTGCAAGCTCTGGCTGTGGGACATATTTCTGTTAGTGCAGCAGCAGCAGCAAGAGAAGGCCTCAGAAGAGATGCACTGCATCAACAGTTGGAAATTTGGCCAAGATTAACTGTTGCAGAAGCCTGTAAGCTCAAGTGAAACAAAGGTCGCAATCCTGTTCTTTAGCCCCGAGATGCTGCTTCTTCCAAACCCTTTACCTTCCTGCTGCTCAGAGCTCATAAACTAACGCAGCCTAGGAGAAAGGACTCCAAAACTGTGATTTCAGATGGTGCTTTTGTACCCTTGCAGGATGGCTCCATCGTGTGACAAAAGAGGAACACTGCACCCACATGGGAATGGACTCAATAAAACAAAGCCTGCTTTCTCAGCAGGTGGTCCTCTGCCAGTGACTTAATTTATTCTAGCTAAAAAAACTCCGAGCAGTTCTTGGACAAAGACCTAGGATTAGCAAGTGAAATACAGCCTTCTTTTTAACCCCTTTGTAACTTCTACACAGAAATGCTGCCTTCTGTTTCAGAACTCCCCTGCTTAGCCTGGAGAAGGAGGAGGGATGTGGGATAAGTGGCAGTTGCACAGCGTGTTTGAAAGGATGGTTTAATTGTGGCAGGGTTTCAAGTTTTCATTCATTCAAGCACTTAGTTCTTTTTATAGTAGGAGTCTGTTATTTCCATCACCCCTGTCCATGTCAGTCAGTTACACATTTTCATTTCCAAGCCAAAAAGTTAAAATTGGTAAAATCTTAGAAGTTAGTATTAATGAAATAAAACTGACATAATTTCAAGTAGTTTACCTCCTTCAAAGCGATGACTAAGATGTTATTTACTCTGTGGTCTACACTCAGAAGCTTTTGAGCTATGTGTGTGGCTTGCAACCATATGGCTAGCTACATCAGGGGAGTCTTGACACTTACACGCCAGAGATGCTACCTCATTTCCTTCCTCCCCCGCTCCAAACCTAGCTCTCCTTTTTAAACTGTTCTTTCCAGACCCTCTCCCAGCGCTCATAACCTTCCTTCATTTTACTAGCGTATTAACTGTCTTCACCCTGGAGACCTCCTTCCTTCGGTGCCCCTTTGGCTGCACACAGCTCATACATGTTTCCCTTCTGGGACCTACTTCACTGTCCCACTGCCTGGTGAGGCAGCAGTAATTGTCCTTCCCAACGCTGGCCCACATCAGCATTTCAGCTTTGAAATAAAACACAGGGTCCAGCTTGGATGGAGTTAACTTGCTTCGTAGCAGCCCATATGGTGCTGTGCTTTGCATTTGTGGCTCGAACAGTGTTGGTGGCATGCCACTGTTGTGGCTACTTCTGAACAGCGCTTGCATGGTATCAAAGCTTTTTCTCCAAGCTTCTTGTTCAGGACGTGAGGAGGATCATCTCCAGTCCAAAGGATAAAGTTTACTCAGCACAGGAGGCTCTGCATGGCAAAGATGGAGGAGGTGAGCAGGCACCAGTGTGAGTTGCAGAGGTAACTGCCCACCCGTGGGCATACCTGCCAGGGACCTGATGGCACAGCCTAATCAAGGTCCCAGCGGAGGTCTGCGATGTGCCAGGAGTGCCCTGCCAGGGTCACAGCCAGCTGGACGGTGCAGGGGGAGCATCTAGGGCTTTATGACAGACAGCGGCTGCCATGCCATGCCATGCCATGCCATGCCCCTGCCCTACCTGCCCCGAGGTGCAGCTCCACCTGCCTCGGCTCCCCCACAGCCCTGCTCACCTCCCCTGTCTGTGCCACATGGAGTCTCCTGCCCCAGCCAAACTTCAGCCTTTGGACTCTGCTATGAGGCAGACGGACCCAGTAAAAGTGGTAAGCCACACTCCAGCCTTCCTCTGCCCAACCCCTACCTATCGATTAAAGCAGATAATCATGTGAGAGTATCGAGTTCTTACTAACTGCGTACACGTGTGAAGATTGTTTTACCACTTACATAAAAGTTTAAATCTTTAGTCTCTATCATTTTCAAGAAAATAAACTTCTGTAGTTTAGCTAACAAAAGGGAGCTATTTGATAAAGCTTCTTACAGGCTCAAATGAGATTAATTTACCACAGCTTATTAAATTACTGTCAGCTGAGTTGCAGTAAGTCCAGGGCTTGCTCTTAACCTAGAGTGAATGCAAAGCAACAAGGCTCAGCTTAGACCAAAAAGGTCTCAGATAGGTCTTGGTACTTAACATTTATCACAAGCTAAAAATGTACACTGAGACCGACCACACCTCAGATGACTAAGTGTAATTGCTTAATGACAGTAAATCGACCAGAGCTCTAAGTAGTCAGTCTTTTTGATTATCACGAGATCACAAGATAATACGGTTGGGAAGGAAATTCAATAGGTCAGACCGTGTTGCCCAGGGCTGGACTCAAGAGCAAAACCAATCAAGCAAAGAGATACAAACTTTCAAATTTTTACTGTATTTCCAGAGTTTTGCACAGTAACCTACCGTGCAGCTGTGTAACATTCACAAATTTCTTCAGTAACAAAATGTAAAATAACAGGGTACAAAAATAAGCACTTTAACTGCTTTAATTCTGCTTACTGTGTAAGCAAGAGCAGGAGTTATAACCCTCACTGGCTTTTACACCAGACTATTGATTCCATAAAAAAACCACCATGATGTGCCAAAGCCTGAAGCCTGACATCTGCTGCCAGACTGCAGCGAGCTCCCCGGGGCTCCCAGTGAGTTCACCGGGGGTCAGCACAGGTGCAGCACTTGTGCCATTTGTGGCACACGGCAGGACCAGACCTAACAGCACATCCTCCCTCCCCGTTCCCCTTTTCCCCATTATGAAGGCTGGCTGTATAGAGATAGATGCAATCCACGTTTAGCGGACCCTTTTCAGATTTGATCTTGCTAGTCATCCCAAACCAAACAGCAGCTGAGGATTTTCTGAGCACTGCAAGATCAATTCATAACTGACCATGCAGCACCGGGCAGGATTCATCATGCAGTATACTTTTCCTCCCCCTGTTTTTTTGTTTTGTGGTAGTGGTTGTAATCATTATACAGATCCTTAAAGACTTCCCTTACACCTGCTGGTAGCGACGCATTTAAGAACTTGATGTCACGTTCAATGCAAAGGTCAAGGATGTGATATATCCCTTCTGTGAGATGGCTCTTCACAGCTGGGTGCAAAGTCACCTACAAGAAGAACAAAACTGCATTAAACTTGAAGACAAAAAGGCAAGAAAACTGGATTACACATTTCAGCAGATTCTGTATGTCTGGTGTTAGCTGTATGCTAAGTCTCAGTTTCAAATGAGCACTTCCTTTAGGCTACTCTACCATTTACATTGGGTAGTCAATCAATTTTAACTGATCACTTAACAACTTGATATTTATCTAACAATTTGTATCTGAGGACTTCAAGCCTTAATAAAAGAAACCTTCAAAAAGCTCAGGATGTGTGTTTCCTTGATCTGTTCTAACATCAGGAATCAGGTACCTTGCCTGAAGTCATGCAGAAAGTTGAATGAATACAAGGAATGACTCAGGACTCAGTGACCTGCTCCTGCCATTACCCCTGCTCAACCCCACAACCAGCAGAACCCCCGCTACAACCAGGAACATCAGTACTGACTCTGGAGTCCGCTAGTGCTCCAGGCTAACTGAAATTTGTCCTGTGCTCACAAATCACTTGCTAAATACTTCAGCGCCTGAGGCGGTGCTGGCCTCTGGCATAATCACATTATTTTTGCCACAGAACCCTGTCTTATCTTTGCTGAATCCCAAAATTAGCTTTATGCCTCCAGACCTAAGCCTCTGCACTCCAGGCCTAATGAAAATTACATAAAAAGCTGTCATTAAAATTCAGACTTCTTTCTTCCTGAGGCAACTAATAAACTTTCTGCTAATGAAGTGCACTCCTAATCACTGTGACAGGCTCCTGCTCTCTTTCTGCCCTAAATGTAAAACAGCTAATATATTTTATTGGACCTGCTAACATAGCTGGGAAAAACATATAGCAGGCATTAAGGCACATAAGCCTCTTCGGATTTGTGACCCTGAAGAGTTTGCACGTCCAGAAGGTTGTCATTTTTTCCCCTTTATGTCAGTTGATCTATTGGCTGGTTTATAACAGATGTTATTTCTCCCTACACCGTGCACTAAAGTAACAGAACAGTTGAGCATCAGAACTCCCAGTGAATGCGCTGGGCTGGGCTCTCCCGTCCTAGGGCAGAGAAATGACTGCAGAGAACAAGGACAGGAAAACCCACAGCTATTGACAAGATGTCCCACCTGGGATAAGCAGATACCTCAGAGCTGCAGTTACTGGAACTGCATCCCTCACATCACAAATTATTCTGGACCCATGCCTTATTTGGGCCATTCTTGCTTTGCAGTGCAGTTTCCTATAAACACCCTCCAATAACACTATGGGAAGCAGAACCAAAGATTTAAACAGCTGCCACAACTGGCTGACAGTTAATTATGCTTGTAAGAGTTTTATGGTCTATATAGTTAGCACTACCAATTTGTCAAGCATTACAGAGCTCTTGATGTGAGACATTAAATGTGTGAAGAGGTATTTCACTATTGCTGAATTAAGCAACAGCTCATAGACAACAAGGGAAAAGCGCTGCCAACAGTATGAAAGAGGCTATAGATGCTACGCACCCCAGCAAGGAATCTTTCTAGATTAACACAACATAATTCACAAAATATTTTATTTCCTGGTATAAAAAGGAGCACTGAGGGAACTGTTACACAACTACTTTAGGAGTAAGTGACTGTTTAGGCCAGTAGCTTTCATCAGTTTTAGTTTGCAGACCCTTAAAAGGGTTCCAGTAAGCGTGCAGATGCCCATATAAAGACTTATATCTACCAACACGTTGTTCTCAGTTACCTTGGACGGACCCCCAGGGTCTTCAGATCACAGGCTGAAAGCCACTGATCTGGACTCAGAAGAGGTGAATGGTTAAAGGAGTTTTTCTCTCCCTCTGCAGAGCAACATGAAAGATGGGTATGTGCCCCCCTTAAGACAGGCATGCTGTGGCCTCCCCTTCCTCCGATATCCATCAATTCTCACCAGTCTAATGAGCAAATAAATCATCACCTACTTGTGATCTATCTATTCTGTCAGACAGAAAACACCCCTTTTTCACAGCATCTGGTGGCTCGCTAAACCAATTCTCCTTTCCATGCCCAAAGGTTCCATGCACACATTTAGTGATCTGTGGTTTCAGCTATCATCTATCACCTTCCACTTCCCAGTGAAAGTGTTGCACAAAACCTTCCTAGAAGTCTCATGAGACTTTGTACTCCTGCTAATACTGAGGTAAGTGCCCTTTCAACTTGAAAAGGTCATTTGACAATTCAAGTCAGGCTTTCTGACTTACATTCAGCGATGAACAGATTACAGAGTTCAGAGATAGTTAAATAGAACAGAAGTAGTCTTAACAGTAATTTGTCCCTAGTATTTGCTGAACTACTATGTTTACTATGTAAACAATAACTAACTTACCCAGAACACTAAATAACATGGCTAAAAACTGATATATCCCATTGTTTTGCTCTCAAACCTTGGAAAAAAGCTGTGGTACAGAGAAGGCAGCTGAGTTTAAGCTCCATAACAACCTTCATGGTTAGTGCCACCGGTTACACCATAATCCTTCAGAAACATATCACCAGTTAGGACATTTTTGTGGTAAGAAAGCCTAAAAACAAAGCCTAAAATTCCTTTCTGTATTTCAGCCCATGCCCAGGCCAGAGCCACAAATAATCAATTTGCAGGTACTTGCAACACAAGCAGCATTCAAACCCTGGTGAAACTTAAATCCATTAGGCTCAACAGAATGACAATTTGAACTTAGGTCTGGATGTGAGAAGCTACTGACCTGGTTCTGGCACCTGTAATAGCAGGAGTAGCTGTTTTCAGTAAGGATCGGAATTATATCTTTGGTTCGGAAGGAGAATTACTGAAAAGCTAACAATTCTCCGGCTTGGTAACGCTTTTTCCATTCACTTACTCATTTAGACCAGATTAAAAGATATTTTCCAGGAGAATTTTTCTCCATTACTTTGCCAGATGGGGCCCTAACTGCTATCAGTCCTGGACAACTGAGACTAGCTGGAAGAAGTACCTAACTACCACATGAAGAAAAAGCAACACCCAACATGACAGAAAAGCAGAACAGTTCTGTAAATAGGCATTGCATTGTTTTGCCTTAAAAAAAAACACAGCCTACACCTTTAGAAAGTTTTCAGGAGCTGGGTAAGAAAGATTCTTAGGAACTCTTGCTCAAAATAACAGAGAGTCTGGATCAAACCTGTATCCCCATGAGGCTTAGCAACTTTTGTAACTTCACAGATTTTACAAAACTTAAAACACAGTTGCCTTTGGAACAGGAACTCCAAAGCCAACTAAACTCCAATACCATGGCACTTTCAAGATGGATGAGAACATGTTACCTTCTGCAATTCAGTCACATACTGAGCCACAATGAAAGCAGAAAACACTGTAAAGTCCTCCATTTCTGCAGCAATATGAGTATACATCCGTTCCACCAAGTGTGCACACTTCAGTATATCTTCAAACTCATCTGCGTTGCCTAAAACAGAAAGTGAGTTGCAGTCTGGCATCTGAGGCTTAAAAACACTAGGGAAAAAAACCCAAAGAATCACCCAGTCTTCCATGATCCTTGAACTACATGAAGCCAACACCAGCTTGCCCATTTTATCTTCTTTCCATATCAAGCCACAGCTGAGAGGCCTCCCACACCCCCACAACACCATATGCATCTCTTACAATGGTTATTTTGTAAGAGCACACTGATTCCAACTCCATGTGCGCTGCAAGGCAAAAAGTATTTGTTACAGGTGCTGAAGTGCTAAAAGCAGCAGCTATGGTCCCTCCCATGATTCAGTCCCAACTAGCACTGTGGACATGAGAACAAGGAGACAGAAAAATAATATTCTCTATCTACAGAAAATCAGAAGACATCTCTTAGAAACAGCAGAGTAAGAGAGCTTTCTGATGAGATCTGTTATGTGGAAGATAGCAGCAGAAGCCACATAACTGGAGATACTTAAAGGGAGACTGGAGAGATCACCTGACAATTTACTCAGTAGGCAGTGAATGAAGAGAACTAACACAAACAAAGGAGAAGAGAAATTTAGAAATTACTTTCATGTTATCTGTTAGGAAAATAGAACAATCCTGCAAAGATAAACAGCATGTTTTTCAACTTGAGGATGCCACGTACCTGTAAGTTTCCTGTGACCCTTGCCTTGTGTAAACATATTGCAGAATGAAGCAAATTCTCAGAGTTTGGCACCAGTTTAACATACCTTTTCGTCTATCACTGAGCCTTTGTTAGTATATTCCTCCACGATGCATACATACACTTACATTTGCCCACGGTTGTGTGCAACATATCACCTAAGATAAATCTGATCATGGCATAAGCTGTAGGACATCAGTGGAAAGCCAGGATACAGTCAGTTGCAGGCCATGAGGTCAACTTGTCTCAAAAAGTCACCACTATTAATGACAGGGTATTTTTGTCCTGACCAGCATAAAGCACAGGATGATTACCTTAATTACTGTGAACATCTCTGACTTGGCTACTTTAACAATGCAAATTCTTTAATAATTTGCAGTAATAAGTCTTTTTTTTTTTCTTCCTTTTGAGATAATGAACTACACTAATTCCAAATCCTTGACCATGCAGACATACCATCTAATCCCAGTTGATGCTTCAGATATGTGTAATGTTCAGGCTTTATGCTTAGCATAGAATGGTGACAATTCAGGTCTGTAGTAACCATAGTTCCAGTCTCAAGAAGCTCCATTTACTAGGATCGATTTGGGGCCATAACTCAGGCATATTAGTCTATATCACCAGAGTTCACAGCCACCATACTTTCAGGCACAGGGGTTGATAGGAACTGGGCACAGCAAACCTTACCAGTTCCTGTCTACTTGCCAGCCAGTCAGTGAAGAATACCTTATCTACCTAAAGAAGTGCTGTCTGCATGCAGCTCCTCAGGAGCCCCACTTATCTTCGTAAGCCCACAATACTACAAAGCTCATCCTCAATTTTACATAAAGGACAGATAGGGCTAACGGTTTCAATGCCACAGCTAGGTTTTGGGGACTTTGGTTCTGGTGTCAAACTGCCCTGTTCTGCATCTCCTCTTCTAGAATATACAGAATTACAGTGTGCATGTATAATGCAAATGTGGAAAAGATATGGTACCTCTGTCTCCTTTCTGACGTCCTTCATGCATGACAGAAACAACCAGACGATGGAAACTGTTCAGAAAAGATGGTGCTGCTTTCAACAGCACCTGCAAAGACATGAAATAAAAACATCTGAGATTATGTAGTAAAAGGAATAGAGAGGATAGACATACACCACCCCATAGTCTGAGGGAAATTAATTCCTGTGAAGGAAACAGTATAGCTTTTAGAGCTGTCAGGAGCAGAGACTATCTTTTCACTCTGCATCCATACAGAATCTAGCACAAGAGAATCCTGGAGCAGGACTGCAGTCCTGGCCATATTCAAATATAAATAACAAGTAAACATCACATTAGAGTTACTTCATCTCTCCAAACCAGCATTTCATTTAGTGTCCTAATGTCTAGGGAATTTGTTCTTGCTGGTAGAGAACCTGTGTAGCCAGACAGATTCACAGAATGCAGGGTCCAATAACACTACAGATCACTCTGTGAAAACAGCCTGGATAGGCAGCTTTCTACCACAGGGGTTTTGTAAGGGCATTTTAGCAATGTGTACTGCCTTGCTTTTAGAATTTTCCATTTCCCCACCTTTAACTCTCTTCATTCTCAGTCCTAACACAAATGCATGAGGCCCCTTTCCTTTTTATTCTACCTCTGCCTACATATTCCACGTAGGAGTATCTCCAACCCTGTGCAAGTCCTGGCACATCTTCACTTTCCCATGCCAGAAGGCTGACAAGAACACCAGGATGGTACAATGTTTGAAGGTCATCAACTTCTGACATGTCTAAGCACTGTTTTCAAGGGCCTGCAGAATCTTGATCTCCAGTGAGAATGAGGTCCTAGAGCCTGAGCCATTTGTGCTTCCAGAAATCAATCATGAAAAAAGGGAAAGCTTTATTCTAATCCAGCATCAGATGTTGATAAGCAATCTGCTGCCAAAGACCAACAATGCAGGCATAAAACAAAGCAGAAGAGCAACATAAATGATGTAATTTTGAGATACCCAGCCTTTTAAATGACAAGCGGTACAAAGCACTTTCATACTATCAGGACAAATTATTTCAAAGCCACTATTAAAAAAAAAAATTCTCATCACTGGCCTCTGTGTTGGTTCTTTCTACCTCTTTCCCCTTCTCCCACCCCCTCACAGATATACCTTCGGATGACACTGCACAATAGAGAAGAGCACTTCATGGACTCCCAGGAAGACATTGCGATAGTCTTCTGTCTTCAGATGATCCAGAGGGACTGTTAGGAGAATGCTGAATGCCAATGACACATGGTGTGGATTCAAGAGAACCCCTTCTCCTTGCCTTAGCAGAGCTGCTACAGTCTCTAGAATAGGTACAACTATGGTGGAAGTCAGTGACTGGTCCTGACAGGCCTCTTTGGTTTGCATCTACAAGAAGACAGGAAACAGATAAGGAGGAGTGCATTAGCCACCTATCACTAGAATTTGCACACCACGGAACCATAATGCTCTGACTTGAGTCACTGCAACTAGACTGGTGCAAGCTGGACTGGCAGGGAGACTCCTGCACTTTAGCCATTTTTGTGCAACTGCACCCTGGGCGAGGATGCATATGACGCATTTCAAGCAAGCACTGCTGTGAGTGTGGAATTGCAGCTGGTCCCCAGTCCCCCGACAACCAGCACCTCTTCATATGAATGCATTGATGCAGTTCTCTCTTTTACAAGCATGCAGACCTACCAAAAAAGGGCAGAAGCTGCATGCTTACAATTCCCAGGCATTGCAGGGCCAGACTGACAAATTCTGGTCTAGAGACACCATCAAGAAAAACTTAAATCACTAAGTTTGTATGCTGTACAGGAAGGACAGGAAACCTAGGTTTGGTTACTTTCAGTTAAGTTTCCCATTCATAATTCAGTGAATTTATATTATTATTTTTTAATATGAGCACTTTCCTCTTTTTGTTTTGCTGCCGTTGGCTTCTGCTGCGACATGTGGCTGACAGTTACCTTCTCCTTTGGACAGGAGGAAGGACAGGAGACTCAGACTCTTTTCTCTGCAGCCTAACAAGTTTCTCCCAAGCTCCAGATTACATGGTGCAGTCCCAGCAAATTACTGATAATAAGAAATGGATGACCTACACGCTGCACTCACAGAAGGAGATTTACTTGAGGAAGGAGGAAAGAAAGGGTCTAGACAAAAAAGTGCAGGTGAATCTGGTATGGATTTGTCTAGTATGCACAACTTTTTTGTTCCTGTGTGCTTCTGTGCATGTTAGATGTAACGCCTACAGACTCCAACAAATAAAAGGGATAGGTAATGAAGTTACAATAGATACTTACAGCTAAAGCTGTGATTATCTGTGGGCTGACAAACCAGAAAGCTTTCTCTTTGTCTCCACTCAATGGGCAGCTGAGCAACAATTTGGTTAGCGTAACAGCTGACAATACTTCCTGCAGAAAGCAGATTGATGATCAGTCACGGGTACAAGATGCACTGGCTCCTTTCAAGTGCAGAAGAGTTTTTTCAAGGGCAGTGGCAGTTTTGAGCATTACCAGAGCCTTGACACATGAAAGTCCTCCCACCAACACATCTCTTTGGAAACTGTGAAGTAAGCAGCAGCTCAACAAAATTCAATATGCTGAGCAGCTCTGGCCGAAATGTACTGCATGCTACATTTATTTTAGAATCAACTTACTGTACAAAAACGCTTACATGATTCTTAAGGAAAGCCTTCTCCTTCAACTGCCACTAGATAACAGAGGGAAGTGGGGGTAATACAGAGACACCAGCACACTATATGCTAAGAATGCTGCGTTTGGCAGCAGGGGTTTTTTTACTTGCTGGCTGTTATGACAGACTAATAAAAGAAACATTACAAGCTATACTGAGGTGGCAGGAGTTACATGCACAGTACAGGAATTCCAGATACACTTTCAAAAAGCCATATCAAGAATTGATGCAGCATATCTGTGTCTATTTCTGACAAATAAGACAGAACCAGACAAACCCCCAAGTTTCATTCTCAAGTCACTGAGCTTTCTACAGAGGGTACAGCTGGCTTTTTTGGCAAGTGTTCCATATGTCACCACTGCTGCTTAAGCTGCTCTGGAGAAAGGCATAGTATTTAAAAAGCTACTGAGTGATATCTGGTTATTATAGAGTAAGTCTTTATAGAGACAAAACCCAAAAGCACAGGTGCAGTTTTGGTTTTACTTAATGCCAGCATTTCTAAAAGTGCCTTTAATCCTGTTAAGAAGAGCCACAGACAAACAGTGGTTAAACTCACTGACTGCTAGCATCTGTTGTGCAAAAGCTCTGATCAGCAAGTAGAAAAAAAAATTCAGCATGGCCTGTAACATCACAACTGTGTAGTTTCTGTTGACAACACAAAGAATTAAGAATGCTGTGTCCTTAAACTGGACAGAAAGTTTTTCCAGTAGGTTTCCATGATCTCTCCACCTCTCTCAATTTATATCCAGAACATAGCACAGTCACCAAGCCCTTAACCATGTAAATTAATTTGAACTCACCACTGAACATAAACCAGGAAGAGGAAAAAAATATTTATCAGATGTCATTCAGCCAACAAAATTTTTTCAAGATGCAGAAGACTGAAGAAAGAAGTTGACAATAAACTAAACTCATGCCTTACTTTAGCCTTCTGTTGCCAAACATTCTTCATTTCAAGTCCCTGCAGCACAAGCCTCATTATGGTATAAAACTCCTCAGCAGAGCAGTTTCCCAGCAGCTGGACAAGCACCTCCGTCAGCTCCATCTCCATACTTTGGATCACCTGGGTTGTGATTGCAGGACCTGCACATTCAAGAGACACAAGCATGTCTAACCAATTCCCAAGACAGGGACTTCCACAAGTAAGAACAAGGCGAACTGAACCTTAAAACAGCTCTGTGGGTACCTTTTTAACACTCAAATGCATAGAGGGCCCCACGCTTTCCCTTTACCTCCCTCCCCTATAGCACAATGAATTACTGTTCTCAAGTATTTCCTACCTGAGGGTTCACAGAGCAGTCATCATACCAATGAAAAGCCTTCAGTAGTATGAAGTACTGCAACAAAGTGTGTGCACAAGCCAAGGGAGCAGGCTAAACAAACCACAGGGCTTTACTACAAATGATGACCAGAGAGCCATCACAAATCACAAAAGCATTAAACTGACAAAGTTTAGGTCTCTGCTGATCATAAGTCACACTCCCCCCTTACTCAATTATTACTACGTAGACAGTCGTAGACTAGCTTCTGTCTTAGTTGATTCTGAAGGCTTGTTTTTTAGTTCCACGAGTACCCACAGGATCTGCGGCAATGCTGAAAGTCTTTTTCAACAGGAATCCACATTTCATCTTATTGAATACTTTACTTATTCATCAGAAATTCTTACAGATTTTCACAGTGGTTAATTATGTCTCCCGGCTAAAGCACTTTACCAATCTTACACTAGTGAAGTGAGGCACAGGAGAGAGAGAAAAGCCAGCAGAAAAATTACAACAATTGACATATCCTCATGGTTCCTAGTTCTAACGTGAAATCCCTGCTCCCAGTGCCCTTACTGAATCCCACAACACTGAAGGATCAAAATGCAGGCCAGGGAAGAGACAGACTAAGGCTGTACCTGTATGTAAGTTCTAGCTCAAATTCAACTGCGCAAATTCAAGATCAGATTTTCCATGGAAAGCTGTGCTCTGTTCTTAACTACCTAATGCCAATACAAACATTGAGATCATGACTGTAGTTCACTTGAGCAGTAGCATCCAAAGTGGGGTGCGCACACCCCAGGGTGCGCACAAGACAATCCACTGGGGTGTGGGAATTATAAATAAAATATCTTTAATAAATAAGTAAAAATAGTGTTTATTTCATCTTTACCTCATGCTTTTTAAACTTTTTTTGTGTATGCTTTGTAATGTACGTAGTATACTAGTAGAGTAGCACATGCATATAATTTGTAAATAAACTCTTTTTTTTTTTTTCAACTGATAAGTATGCGCAATTAAAAATGTTTGGAGACCACTGCACTAGAGCATGTTAGTAGCAAGTTTGACAAATTCCAACTGTTTGAAGAAGTCAAAGAGAACAGTTATGCCTGTGCTGTGTTTTGTTCCTCTTTCTGAATGAGACAATTTAAAGGAACCATTAGGTCATACAGCTGGCAAGAGAGGTTTTTCATGTCATTTCTAGCCCTGGCTCTTTATTTGATGGGGATAAAGGGACTGATCTGCCACTCTCCCACAGACTTTATCAGAATTACAGGTGTTCAGCACCCTTAACAGTTAGGTGACTTCCATTGTTCTATAACCTCACCTATCAGATACAAAAACAGATAAGTATTTTACTGCAAGGTCCTCCGAGATGCTCAGATAAGACATACCAGATCTGACCTGGCGCACACCTGCTGCTGCAGTGGTGCCTACCATACCGACAACAAGAGTAGGACACTGCACCTTCAGCCCTACAACCAGAAGTATTACCATGTTCCAGTTACTGTCAAAATGCTGTCCAGGGATGAGTAACTTAGGACCTCAACTTTGTTAAGATGCTTACATCTTCCAGAAGATCATTACCAAATTAGATGGTGGCTGTGGTCCTAGTACCACAACATCGCCTCCGTGAAAATTTTCCTGTTACGCATTTATAAAAGGATAGCCTACTGCTTTAATGCAAGTAAATAGATACAGACTTTTCAAAAACATGTATGTTTTGCTAAATGGCTTTTAACTTGCCTCTGTGCTGCAAAATTAGCAAAGGAAGTGGAGAAAGGGTTTTTCATACCAGTGAGCAGCTTTTTTATAGCAAAAACAACCATGACCGCAGCTTCTTTTCCAGGATACAGCTCTGGCACTGAGCAAAAGACCGTCAGGAACTGCAATGCAGACTGAAGGAACTGCAGATTACTACCAGCGAAGGGCAGCTCTCTCAGTATCTGACAGTAAAACTTTTGGTACAGTTTAATACGGGGTTGCTCCAAAAACCCACTGGGCTCCTTCTGCCAGCCCTTCTTGACACCATGGCTCAGATCTGCTTTGAGAAGAGTAGTGACAGATGGTATGAATGCTACAGGCAAAGGCTGGTTTTGGGTGTTACTCTGAAGACCGTGTTCAACAGTTCTGACCATCTGCAGAACTACTGGCTCCAACAGAGCAGACAGTACATCTGCAGACTGCAGCTTCTTTTCTGGCAGCTGCTGAAGGTAGAGTGTGACGACATGACACAGCGTGGTGAATGTCATGAGCAGTAACTGCCCAGCTGCAGCATTTGAGTTTTTGCTTTTGGCTGCACCAACATCTGGCTTGCAGCTCACCAGGAAAGACATGAACTTCTCCAAGTTGAGCCTCACACTTTGCCTTCTTTCAATAATCATCTGGAGAAAATTTTCCAAAAAGGCTTGGACTTCCTGGAGATACTGCGCCCAAACAGGAACCGTCGAGACATCAGTGAAATTTTTGCTAGCTGTAAGCTGGGAGGTCATGACAGCCTCAAGAACATCACTGGCATGAAACACCTTAAAAACGGAGTTGGCATTCCTGCCAGCTTGCAGGCACCTCAGGAGGTGGAAGCAGGTACTTAAAAACTTCAGCAATAACAGCTTGCTGCAAGAGACACTAGCCCTGGTATTGACTAACAGGGACAGCAGCACCAGAAAACACCGGGTACAGTCAGAGGGAAGAAGACTATCTAGTTTCAGAAGAGAAGCAATTTCTAGCAAACCCAAGCAGCTTTCTAGCTGACTTTCTTTCAGGATGACAGGGCAGTCATTTTTTGCTAACAATACTATACATTGGGCAACTTTCTCCAGTGTTTTCCAAGACAAGCTGAGCTCATCCTTTAGCAGTTTGTTTTCGGACGGTTCTTCCAACGGGTCAACAGGTCTGCAAGGAGCCAGGATTTCTTCATGCCAAGGAATATTACCTGCAGCCAGCAGTTGAAGTGGCAGATCTACTGAATCCCTGGCAGCAGTGGGCAGCACCCTAGCGATCTGATGAATAAGACTGGTCAGAAAAGCACAGTGCAGGACCTTCATTTCTGGGAGAAAGGAGCTATGCATCAAACCAAGAGATATCTTTCCAATGCTGATGGAAGGCTCCTGGTCTGTGGCAGCTTCCTGGGCTTTGGCCAATACTAACGTCTCTAGAAGCACATTTGCAATGTACTCCACATCTTTCAAGGAAATATACGGCAACAGGATAGTCAGGTTGGAGATGACAAGGTGCCAATGTGCTGTAGGGTAGGTAAGATTGCTTATTGCGCTGATATCTCCATCCCATGGTTCAGATTCTCCCCTGCTCATGCTGGATCTCCCAGACTCCAGGATGAAAGCTGCAGCATGCTGCAAGGCCTGTAGGTCAGCTTTGGCCTGCATTAAGATCATCTTCATTTTCTGAAGTGTGAGCAGTTCTAAGCAATATTTGCTAGTGGAGGGAAAACTATCTGCAAGTTCCATGACTCTCTCCCAGCACTGCTCCTCCACACCCGGGAGGAAAGCTGAAATGCCCCAGTGCCTTGCAGCAGGTTCAGCAACAGCAGCAGCAATTTCAGCTGTTGGAGACACATATTTACTGCAGCTAACACCAAACAAAGTGTCTACCTCAACCCAAGTGTAAACAAGGAGGAGAGCAGAGTCACTGGCCTTCCTTAGCCAAAGGTCTGACTTCTCTTCCTCTCCTCTAGGAGCCTGCAGCAGCTCCATCAGTGGCTGAATTACCCCCTTCTGCATCTTTGCCAGCAGACTCTGAGTGCGAAGGACCACAGGTGAAGGAGTGACATCATCTAGGCTCCTCATGTTGAACAGAAAAGCATGCAGCACCGAGCTCACTGAGAGCAGCTTCAAGGCCATGTCGGCTGACCCTTCAACAGCAGGAATGATAAGGGTCTGGCACTTCTCCACGAAGAGGCACAAAATGTCCAGAATCTGGCTGGGTGGCAGTTCAAGGAGGCACTCACGAAGCTTTACTGTCAGGCCAGCAGAGAACACAGGCGGCCTCAGTTCATCAGCAGCTGGCCAGCAAAGGACTGTCAGCACCTCCTCAAAGAGCCGTGGGAACTGTCGCAGCTTGGAGTAAGTCTGAAACATGGTGTTGATGAGAGCCTCCTGCGGCTTGTTCGTACGTGGCTCAGAGACCTTGGCATCAATCCAAGCTGAAGCCACTAAGTCATCCAGGTCTGGCTCTACTATAAGGTGGTTTAATGACATCAAGAGTTTGAGACACCTGAACCAAGCTGGGATGGAAGCTTGGGAGTGCCTCATCAACATCTGGGCTAGCTTGCGGTAAAACCCAAACTGTACCTCCTTGTGCCGGATACGGTCACTGGCAACATTATAGATATCACTGCTAAGCACCAAGTTCAGAAGTTGTTCCAAAGCAAGCAGGTCCGTGCTCCAGTCCGCAGAGGAAAGCGTATCCTCCCTCGCACCCTGCTGTAGGCCAGAGAGCCTGAGACAGCCAAAAAGCCTGCTGAGCATGTGGAAACACACAAGGTGGTTTTCTGCCTTACAGTATGAGTCCAGAAATAGCTTATATAGCAGGGACACCGAACCAGCTACAACAGCTCCATGGAGGGCAGGTTCACAAAAGCCACTGCCCAGCTTGGTCTGCACTGTGTTGACTGGTAACAAAAGACTTTTCAAAGCTCCTTTCTTCTTCTCCTGGAGTTCCTGTTCCGGCAGCAGTTCCTCTTTGTAGGATGAGAAAAGCTCAGGCTGAAATAACGCAGCCTGCAGCAAAGTTTCTACTTGGTTTCGGATTTCCCTGCTCAGGTGCTGACGAACATGGTTGTCATCTGCTTGTGTCCAGCTCCTCACACTTAGCAAGTGCCTCAGGAGCAGACACGGCTGGAGCAAGTGACTTGTCACTTGCCCAAACACACGATTCGGGTTGGTTTGCTGCCTCTGGATCAGGAGGTACTGAGCAAAGGTAAGCTGGAGGACACTGAACAACTGGGAGCCCACAGCATCGTCAGAAGCCAGCTGCTGACATGCCAGCTTGGACAGCTTGCTGAGGAGATCGACCAAGAGCTCACACTTTGCTGTGTAAATGATGGAGAGCGAAGGAGTAGAAAGGATGCCACTGGAGCAACTCAGCACCGTGCCAATGTTTTGCTGTGTTTTTTGAGAACAGGCCTCTGATAACCTTTCATTTATGACCTGAAAATTGGGGGTGGGGGGGTTGGGGGAAGAGAAAAAAAACCAGTCAATTTTGCACACAAAGATAAAGCTCATCATAATGAGCCAACAACACCTTCTGTCAGCTCTGGCTGCAAGAAGGAAGCGACAGGGACCTGCCAACAGCTGCTGCTGGGCCTCTCACATCGTAGGTCTCAAACTAGAAGGTCCTCTGGCCAGAACTGTGTCCCTGCTTTTGTTTGCACCACAGGATGAGTGAGGAAGCCCTCATTCAGTATGTGTGCTACTGGCAACAACATAAGACTACCCATACTTGATCCTACAGAAAGGGAGTAGGGGTAAATTTCCTCCCTTCTTGCAAGGTCCCCAAAATTATGCTCCAAACAAACAACAACAAACCCCACACACAACACACATCACACCTTTGATCCAGGAAGCTCATTCAGTAAGAATGTCTGTGACTAAATATCATCTTTATATTTTAAAAAGAGCCAGTTTCCTGTGCTGATATCTGGAATGTGAAGAACATTCTCTCTCCTCTTTGAGGGATATACAGTTCTAAGGAATTAATGTTTACTTGAACTTGCATTTTGCTTCCTCTTCCCAAACTTTGTGTTGATTTCCCTACGGTTTTCACCTTTGATCCCCTTTTTATTTGCTCCCTTTTTTCACCTCCGGATAATCCGGAAGCAAACAAGTTCAGCAGCAATTTACAAATCTGCCTCCGTTCCAGAGTTAAAAACTGCACCTGTCTCCTCACACCTTGTAGTGGATGGTCCACCTCCTCAGCTCAAGCCCCACTGGACCCTCTACCACCTCTGTCCTTGGCCTTCAGGGTACTCTGGCCTGTACCTCCCACCTAATCTTCAGCCAGACAGCTTTTCACACCCAGACCACATTCAAATTTGGCACAATTTCTACGTATCATCTCTGAAGCACAGATTTCATCCAATCAATTCTCTGTACTTCACGACTCAATTTCTGCAGGTAAAGACAATCCTGACTTGCTTCCTTCCAACCGGATCACAACTAAAAAGGTCATTTTTCCAGTCATTTTGACTGCCTTTGCAGCCATCCACTAATTCTGCTATTTCTGTAACCAGGAAGCTGAATAAGAAGTTACATTTTCTCATTCAGTTCTAAACTGTAACTGCAGTCTCCCCCACTCACTTCCAGCTGAGGCTAAAATAATGATACGATTAAGATCAGCAACGATTTGGTGCCACCACTGTTCAGAGTCATCATAAGAAGCTGCAGGGTCTGCTGAACAGCACATCACAGTGCACAAGTACTCAAGCCAAACACACTGATGAGCCCCTCAGTGAGGGAAAATCTCTCTCTCTCTAAGACTCCCAGGTAAAATGGCAATATAAGCAGTAAATAATTTAGAAGAGCAACGTATGGAACTGAGCCTTTACTTAAATACTTAAACCAGTTCACTCTCTGATAGTTTGAAGAAGTTAAAGACAGAGAGGAAGACTGTTATTAGAATGCTCTGCCATTTTCAGCCTTAGTGCTGCACAAATACAAACTGTATTGCAGAACAGAAATAAGAGTTTTTAGTAGTGGTCCTAAAAGCCATCAGATTAATTATTATATACTTCATGTAACAACCTACACTGTGAGAAAGAGTCACATACTGTAGAAGACACGCACTGCTATCCAGCATGTGACAAAATACCCACAGTTTTAGTTACCTGTGCAACTGAAAAACTGAGACCGATTGTCTTCCCACTCTTTAAGAGATTCTGTAGTCTTCTACTATGGATAACGTTGTCTAGATACGCCCAGAGTTTCTCAACAACTTCATCCTCCAGTTCAGATTTCTTATTGTAGTATGAAACCAACGCATGGCTCACCCAATCGAGTAATACCTGTTAACAACAGGGAACAGAAATAATCTTTAATAATGCCCACACGAAAACAAGACAAAAGTAGTACCTCTTCACAATTACAGCACTTGTGCCTTGAGAACTGCTCTACGTCCAAGCAGAATAGGCTCTGAACGAGCAGAGAAGTCCACCCTTGCAGGTTTCAATTCCTAAAAGCTTTCATTCTAAACCCAGCGTTGGGCCTGTGCTCCCCTGTACCATCCTAAAACAGCTTTCAGGAGTCAATACCCTAAGGCCCTTTCATCAGGGCATAATTCTGACAGTCGATGCTGACTAACGAATGTAGTCTTTTAAATCAAAACTTAAAGAATCAGATGGTTTTCACTTTCTGACAATTGGTATTCCTTTCACATCCTCCTCTTTGTATATTTAGATTTACTACCCAGAAGTTCAGGCCTAGGAATTTAGATGTGTGCAAACTGGAAAAGGTTGAAACCTACTAATTTAAATTATTGATTTAAAAAGAAAAGGATGGTGTATGGCTAGGTTTAATATTCTAAGTACCTGAAGTAGCAAGAACTCAAAACATGGATCTCGGACGGTGCAAACCCTAGACCCCACAAAACAGCTTGGCTGGAGGAGCAGCACAAGACACCCCTCCCTCAGGGAAACACTGAGCAGACCTTCAGGAAACAGGGTCAAAACAAAAGGATTGAGGGGAGAGGGTGGGTTCCAAGCAGAGAACACCAAACCACCTTCTAAGGAGAAGCCCACGAATCCACAGTGCACTCTTTCATGTGCACAAGTTTAGAGCACCCGAAAACACGTGTCTAGCTACAGTCAGTTCTCCCACCCTGAAGTTTTTGTTCTTAACTATGACCAGAAGCATCAGACTTTAGAGTGTTCCTGTATAGGACTGTGATGGTTTAACTTCAGCCAGCAACTAAGCACCACGCAGCCGCTCGCTCACTTCCCCTCCCCCCCTCCCAGTGGGATGGGGGAGAAAATTGGAAAAACAAGTATAACTCATGGGTTGAGATAAGAACAGTTTAATAGAACAGAGAGGAAGAAACTACTAACAATAATAATAACAATACTAAAATGACAATAATAATAATAATAAAAGGATTGGAATATACAAAGCAAGTTATGCACAATGCAATTGCTCACCACCCACTGACCGATGCCCAGTTAGTTCCCAAGCAGCGATCTGTCCCCCCCGCTCCAGGTCAACTCTCCCCAGTTTATATTCTGGGCACGATGTCCCATGGTCTGGAACACCCCTTTGGTCAGTTTGGGTCAGCTGTCCTGGCTGTGTCCCCTCCCAACTCCTTGTGCCCCTCCAGCCTTCTTGCTGGCTGGGCATCAGAAGCTGAAAAATCCTTGACTTGGTCTAAACACTACTTAGCAACAACTGAAAACATCAGTGTGTTATCAACATTATTCTCATTCTGAACCCAAACCATAACACTATACCAGCTACTAGGAAGAAAATTAACTCTATCCCAGCTGAAACCAAGGACAAGGATATAATAACCAATGCTAATGACAGCTCTGAAGGGGATGGTTTCTCATCGACCTGGGAGACAGAAAACACGCACTGTCCTCTCTATAAGAAAGACTCTTCCTTCCTGCCCTAATGCAGATCTTTCTGCTGAAGCTACCTGAAAGCTGATGTTGTGGAAACATTTCCTATAACGACGCAGCAATCAAGAGTCACCAACAATTCCACATCAGAGCTGTATTTGCACTACTACCTAGGCTCAAACGCTTAAGCAACTAGACCTGGATTTGATGAATCAATTCGCCCTCAGCACCAATTAACTATTGGGATATTTTTTTTCGTTTCGCTGCCTACCATTGAAAAGTACTTACTTGCTCCTTATTAGGGAGGACACACTGGTGAGAAATCCACGCAAAATGGGCTAGTTTGAGTTTCTCTTCCCAAGAAGTCTTGGCGCTTTTCAGCTTCAGGTAAATCCCAGAGTAGATCGCTGCCATGGGGACAGCACCCCTGAAAGAAACGTCAGAGGAGGAGAAGGCAGTCGGACGGGAAGGCGGCCCCGCACCCACCGCTCAGGGCCTCCCCCTCACCGGGGGCACACCAGGCCCCCGCGCACCCCCGCTCCCACCTCTCCCCCACCAGACCGCCGACCCCCCGTCCCCCTCG
>NW_010972598.1:7255625-7261058 GCF_000737465.1 Haliaeetus leucocephalus | reverse complement strand
GGGCGGCTGCCGGGAGGCCGGCGGGCCCCGGGGCGGGGTGGGCCTCGGGCACGGGGGGAGCCCCGGGTGAGGACAGGGCCGGGCCCCTGCCCTGCGCCCGTGGGTCGCGGGGTGGGCTTTCCTCATTCGTATTATTTTTTTTTTCCCCTTAAAAAGCGCGTGGGTTTAATTAGCTGCTCCTTATCGCTGCGTTTCTCTTCCCTTTTTTCTTTATTTTTAATCCTGATAGGGGAAGACTTTCACTTTCGCGTCCCTTCAGCGAGCGCCTTCGGTTTTCCCACTGGCCAGCGCTGCCCGGGCGGCAGCAGCCCGGGACGCGTTTGGGACGGGCTCGGGGCTCGGTAGGGCTCTTGGCGTTAGCCCGGGTTTACTGTCCCTGGGGCCTAAAAGGCGAGCGGCGCTTGGTCCGGCAGCTCTGCTCCGAGGAGGAGGAGGAGGAAGGCATCGGCGGTGGAGGCTGAAGGCGTAAGGTGGCGTGTCGTGGGCAGGAGGAAAGCGCGTCCTGCCCAGGTAGCGCAGAGGAGATCGAAGGGGCGAAGCGTGCTGTTTGGCTCTGTCTTTTTTGGGGGGGTAGGGGGCAGGAAAAAGAACCAAACCATTGTGGAATTGGCAAAACTTAATCTGTGGACGGTGAGCCAAATGTAGGTCCAATCCAAATGGATGCAGGCTCTTCTAAAATCACAGCTGTTTCCCCTCTGCCTCTTCCCGTGATCGCCACTGCCCAGGCAAAAGCCTTCTCCGTAGTTCCTGCGATCTGCGGCACTTCTCCGATTTTGCACCACCACGCCACGTCTCCCTGTCGACTTGCCGTGTTTACTTGCCTGTTTTTCCGAATTGCAGCCACTGCGTGTGTGAAGTCCCTTGGCTCTAGGTTCACAGTTATCTTCGTGTCAGTTTATCCTTGTTTACTCTGAAATTTTGTAAATCTTAAGTTAAGTGAATGTCACAAAATTGAAAATTGGGTGATTTAGTATTGTTGGTAGGCTCCAAATTTCAGTTGTAGCGATAAGGGATAAAAGATGGTACTTCTCTGTCCACAGCTGAGGCCTGAGACACAGCTCTCAGTAGAGAATATTCAAAATGTGCTTTTGTGGGATGTTTGACTGCTTCTTGGGTTTTGTCCTTGGTTCTTTTCTGATGCTCGCAGGTCTTCCCTCAGTCTGTTGGAAGGAAGAGGCTGCTGTCCCAGCATCAGGATGGGAATGCAGAGTAATTTAGAAGCAGCATTTCCAATGCTAGTTTTCAAGCTGTTTTCCTTACATCTGTACTGGTAAAATTTCAAGGCTGTGGAATCTGCCTAAACCTGTACGTGAGATGTAGCATAGGCAGGAAATTAATCTCCTGGGTCCAGTGCTTAGTACACAGCTAATTTCCAACTTTTCTACGAAAGAGGAACTTGTGATGTGTTTTGTATGAGCAGCATCTCCTCTGGGTTTCTTCAGTAGTTTTGGCTCCTAAAAAAAAAAATTAACCTAATATTCTTTTTTTTATTATTTTTTTGTGCTCCAATTTGTGACACTTTGGAAGAGGCTGCATAGTAGCTGTGCAGACTCCCGATGTGATCTTTCTTCTCTCTTTCCTTACGTGTTTTGCCAATCAGTAAAAATAGTTAATGGCATTAGTATTTATTGTTCTCTCTGGCTGTTTGAGAGGAACGAGGCAGCTGGGACTTCCAAACGATTGTTTCAAGTTTTCTGCAGGCATGGACAGGGATTGCTATATGCCTTCAGTTTGTTTCATATTTTGGAGATTATGTTTAGCGATGGGAGCTAGAGTCTTAAAAATGATTGGAGGTTAAACTGGCAGGCTTGTCCTTTTTTGCCTTTAAATTCTGCATCATTGACCTGTTGTGCACTGGCTCAGCTTGAACCCAGCTAAAGGTATTTTGGCAGGCCATCCTTATGTTTATTTTATGATGTAGTCTAATTTTGAGAGCTTGATGAAGAATATTTGTAGGAACGTTGGTTTTGCTCTTGCAGTTTTCATGAGTGCTTTGCCTGCTCCTGTGACGTTGCTCTTTGTAATGCTGAGGGTGAAGTATAAAGGCAAAGTGAACAAAGAAACAAAGATCTGAAATGAAAGTAGGGGTGATAGTGTGTCTGATGCCCATGGGTGTTTCTTCATGAAGACGCATTTCCTGTAAGGTAGTTCCTGTTCTGTCACCTGGGAGTAGGGAAAAAGGATCTCCTTGAGATACTGCTAGTAACAACCACTACTGTGGCTGCTGGGAAGAATATGCAAAGGGAGCAAGAAACTGTACAGATTCCATAAAGCAGCTGCAAATGCCACCTTGCTAATCTTGGCTGAAGAAACTGGGGCTTCCCTATTACCTTAGAGCTCTGAAAAAGCTTGGATTTGGATCAGCTGCCAGCGACTGCTCCTTTCCCAGGTCCTTCTCTATTGCTGCTAAAATGTCCGATCCTGATGTTAGAATTTGAGATTACTGGATAACCTACTGCTTTTTTTGCCTATCATTTAAAATTTACCATTTTCTCTATTGGTCATGTGCTTGTTTAGCAGCTTGAAAAGGCTGATCTTGGTACTCCTCTTGTTTGTCAGTGTTATTTCAAAGGGTCCTCTGGAGTTCCTCGTCTTTCACACACCAGTTTTCAGTTTCTCCGATCCATTATGAGTTTATGAGGAATTATCTGTACATGCATGCTCTGCCATAAAGAATAAGGGTTTTCTCACCAAATCTAACCTAGTGCAGATTGATCCTGTAACTGAAGCAAAAAAGTATGGGCAAGGATATTTCTGGATGCTTTCTCTTTGCAATTGAACCACAGACCTGAGACTGATTTGCGCAGTTCTGACTGGCTAAACCGCTTCAGAAACATTTAGTTGAATCTGTTGCATGCCGTTTTGGGAGTGAGTTTCTTTTGGATTATAAGCTAAATACAACAGGCTAGATGCAAAATCTCCAAAGTGGTTTCTAGACCTGAAATAAGCATCTATGAGAGCATCTCAGATATAATTAAGTTGCTACCCAAACCGAAGCTGTATGGCAGACTGGATGCAGAGGCGTTAGTGTGGACCTGGGCAAGTCACTTGTATGTGAGTCCATGCTGCTAGCTGAAACGCAGTATGGTAAATGTAATACATTGCAAAGCTTGGTTAAGGGTGTGTTTTTGGGAGGGTGCCAAGATGCTGGTCCATCTCTGTGTCCACCCTTCTTCATGGTCTTCATTAGAATTGTCTTTCCTACACTTTCGTGAAGCAGAATAAGTGTTCTATTTGAGACCGTACACATTTCAGATATAATTTCTTTAATTGCAAGGAAGATGAAAAGGAAGTTTGCTTTTGGAGTGGGGAAGTTGTGGTTGAAACTCACGATTTTAATAGGTCTGTCTGGAAATGCTGTGAAAACTCCACACCTGTTGATGCCCCTTCCCCACCCTCAACAGTTACTTAACCTGTGAGAACAAATGGAAGTCTTTTTAAGGTTTTCACCAAAGCATATGGGTTTGCAATTCCACATATCTGTTTAAAGTAACTTTTGCTGAAACCTTGCATCCCCGTCCGCTTGGAACTTCACAGAGGGCTTATTGTTCTAACAACTGGGATAAGCACTGAAGTGTGCATGGCTATTAGAAAAGGCTCATTTATGATCATGTTTTTAAAGCTGTCAGTTTGTTAGAAGTACTTACAAGGGGGGGAAGGGCATCCTTGTCTGTCTCTTTGAGAAGCTGTGTTTTATTACATTTAGCTGCTCAAACTGGAAAGGATGTGCATTTGTAAAACTTACGCAGGTCATTGATAGTGGGGCTGTAAGGTGTAGAACTATCTTGAGGCAGGCTTTACCTGTTAATCTGCTAGAATAAAACTGTCGCTTAGTTCTGCTTTATTTAAAGCCTTTTAGGTTATCTAAACTTCTGTGTAAAATCGATGGGTATTGCGAAGGATTGGTGGCAGTCAGGGACTAATCAAATAGCAAGAGAGCTATTGCATTCGTCTTACTGAGATTCTTTTATTACAAGCCAGAGTCTAAAAGCTAGTGTTGGGCTCTTTTTGGTTTTGAGATACTACCAAGTGGTGTTTGTGAGGATGGATTTCAAAATTTTTATAAAGGAAACCTCAAAGCATTCTTTTTTTTTTTACTTTTGTAGGAGGGAAGCCTAGATAGATGAGGGCAGGTGAAAAAGGCAGAAGACTCTGCTTTTGTTTTAATTTCCCTGTTGTTTTTTGGTTTTTTTCTGGAGACTTACCTGACTGAAGTGCCAGAAGTCTGGCTCTAAACTTTTAAGTTTAGGTGATAAACTATTGCTTCTTGGACTCCCCAAATAGGTGTACTATTTAAAGCATTATGATTCTGAAATTTCCTTCTTTGTATATTATTTTCTCATTCCCTTGACTCTTCTGGAATTGTTTTATTGGTTGGTCAAGCAGAGGAATCAGAAAATGACTGAAGAATACCCAACTGCTATTGTAAAAGCAAGGAGGAGGAATGTTCCCTTTTTATGAGTTATTTTTAACAAAAACAAATGCTTCAGCTCACCACTGCAGTTTTAGCCCAGAATCCAGAAAAGTATTTTTGATTCCTTGGTGAAATTAGTAGGATTAGGTAGTGAAATATCTTCAGGGATCTGATTCAACGTGTCTAGTTATGCCTTAGTACCGAGAGGCAAATGCTCTCTGTTGCTTTCGTATTTCAGTAATGAAGTTGTTTGACTTCAGCAATGAAAATACTGAGCCATTTGTCTTCCATCAGTTTTAATACAGCTATGGTGTACGTTGATCTTGGCGTATACCTACACAGTAAGAGCCTCATGATCTCTTTCTTTTCTTTTGAGGTCATGAAACGCGTACGCACAGAACAGATTCAGATGGCAGTGTCCTGCTACCTCAAGCGCCGTCAGTATGTGGACTCGGAAGGTCCCCTAAAACAAGGGCTGAGGCTGTGTCAGACTGCTGAAGAGATGGCAGCTAATCTCACAGGTAATCCTATCCCATTTTCCATGCATGCTTCTTGGCAGAGCTGTGACAAGTGTGAGTATGTATATTGGTAACTACGTGAATTTGTCAGCACATACGGACAGCTCTCTTTTTGAAATAAAGAAATTTTCCAGTGTGAAGTTGGAGTGAGTTAGGAACTTTTGAAGAATGAAAATGTGGTTGAAATTGTAACAAGGTGAGATTCATGGTCAGTGAAACAGCAGGCTGGAATAATCAGGTCAGGGTAGTGGAAAATGTATATGTTGTATCCCAAAGAACATGAAGTCTGGTGAGTAGTGATGCTTTGGGACAGAGGTGAGAACCACCTAGATGAGGAATTAAGAAGCAGGAAAATCTGTTGTACCTTTGTACTCCAGGAGAGCTGTATCATGTGAAATAGTAGTGATACAGGCTGTTTCTTTTGCTGGCCTAGTCAGCTTTCTAGTTGTGAAAGCTCTGCTCTGTCACCTGGGGGGGGGGGGGGGGGGGGGGGGGGGGGGG
>NW_010972598.1:7247566-7255615 GCF_000737465.1 Haliaeetus leucocephalus | reverse complement strand
CGCGCGGGGCGCGCGGGGGGGGGGGGGGGGGCGGGACATGGGATGGGACAAACCCTTCAGCAGATGAGACAGTTATTTCCCTGCATGTCCTTTCACCTCTTCCTTAAAGGCTTCTGAATCCTGTTACACTACCTGCTTTTCAAATCCTGTATGTGACAGTCTTCATTGTAATTATTATTTTTGTTACAACAAACTACGCTGCTGCTTGAGCATGTACAAATATTGAAAGGATGCGAGCCACGTGGAGGTTATAAAGATTCAATTTACTTGTATAAGTAATAGAAAATCCTGTGATCACCTTTTGGGTGAAAATGAAAGGAGGAAATGTTTTCTGTTAAAGAAACTGCTTAGATTGTGACAGTATCCCAGGCTAAGAGTGGTGGAGACCTTATTTACTTGTGATACAACTTGATTTGACAGAACATTAGTTGCTGTATAACTCCTCTGCTCGTAGGTCGATACGATTGGATGCCAAAATAGCTCTTCCCACCTCTGGAGTATTTTGCCGTAGTTACAATCCAAAGATGAGTTACTTGTGGGTAACTGCCCAGGCTAACTCTTTCAGGGGCCTGAAGGAAATTGGGTAATATTTCATTATTAGAAGTGACTTGCATTTTAGTACTTTTCGTTTCCTTGCTGTTTTCAGAGTAACTATCGGAAGTTTGTTGCAACTCCCTGAAATAATACTGGGGGAGACGGGGAAGGTATTAAACCAAAGTAAAATACTAAATTGTTTTTGATGGGAGGTCTTATGGGAGAGGTGGGTAGAAAGGCCAGTGTTGAAATGGGATTAGAACTTGGGATCAGTCCATACCAGGAGGACACAAGAGTATCTGAAGTAAGAGAGATGAATTGGATTGCAAGCCCTTGCATTCACATATGGCATCGTGCAGAAAAAAATGTTTCAGTAAAGTGTGTGAATAAGTGTGTGATTGGGTCTTGTCTTTTTACTAATCTTCCACCAAAAGTTATTACTAAATTTTTTATTAGTCTGCATGCACTTGCCAGTGCGAGGGTTTTGTGGCTAGTGATTGAGTCATAAATTTTCATTAGAACTGAAAATGGTCTGCTCTTATGTATTCAGCTGCTTACTACTTCTTGTCAAACATGCTTGTAGTAAGCTGTCAGTGAATATGCTGCAGTTCCATGAATGACTGTCAAAAAAGAAAAACCCAGCTTGAACTTACTGTGACAACAGAGGCTGAAAATACTTTCTGCTGCGGTCATCTTAGTTTTTATTCAGTTTGCAAAACTGACCAGATTCTAAAGCCTTAATTGCTTTTATTTTGAGGAAAGCAATCAAATATTTTTTGCTGAAGATGTTTTTGGTCATTCCTTAACAAAATTCACCTTGCTTTTTCTGTTCAGCTCTTCTATTTTGTTTGACTTCTAAATTAACCAGCCTGTATAAATGGAAGAGTTGCTTACTTCTGTCTTCAATTCTGTGATTTCTTCTTTCACAGTGAAAAGTGTCCTCTGGTTTTGGTTTTAAGTAGTTTTGTTTCTCAGTTTTACCTCAGCATTTCTTTTTGTTTTCATCCGTGGTCTCTTCAGTTCAGCCTTTCTCCATTGCTTCATATACTTGCTATACCTGATCGCATCTGCAGTACAATACAGCACAGAGCTTCCTCATGACTACCCTGTATTTCTGTAGAAAACTAGAAGAATATCTGAGGACAGAATGAGTGACTAAGGAACAGGTTGCTCTAATATTGTCCATAGTATACTATTGACACATAGGACTATCTGAAATAATGTAAAATCATATGGAAATCATACACTCATGTAAAAGAGGAATCAGTTGCTGTTAAACAGCATTTACAGTAGCCCTGCATTTGTTAGCTGGAAGGAATGCTGCTCGTAGCCAACACACAAGACCAGGAGGGTACTGTCCATATCCCTGAGTTAGGAGCGAGTTCCTTTGAATTTGCTATCAGGTTGCATAGCTGGCTGCAATTACTGGAAGTGATGTCAAGGAGCAGACGTTTCCAATAGATGTTCTTATGACCACTGGAGAAGGTGGGAAAGAAACTATGGTATATTTATTAATGTATGAAAAGGATATGGCCGCTGTTTTATTTCCACCAGGAGAAAAATATGCCTGAAAATTTTACTCTTGTTTTGGAATCAGTTGAGCTCTTGATCCTTTTTGCAGTTCTGGTTGGTGTGAAGTTTTGGGAAGGAAAAGAATTAGAATTTGAACTTGTTATAACTGTCTAGTATGTAGGGTTTGTTTAACATTTGATGGGGACGAGCTCTAGCATCATGACTGAAAGAGCAGGGCATAATGATTGCCCAGCCGGACTGTTCTGGGATAGGTAGCCAAAGATGATGATCCTCTTTCTGAAGCATGATGTACGTCTTAATTTTGGAATTAAGTTGCTATGCAGAGAAAGTTGAATAGGTGGCATGGAGGGAGCACTTCATAAAGCCAAGGATAGCAAGTTGTGCTTGCATGGCATGAGCAAGGTGGAAAGTCATTCCCATTCCTGCTGAAATGAGGCCACGAGAGCTCTGAAGAGTTGACCCTTGTATGTAACCCTGTGACAGCATAAAAGACAGGCTCTCCTATTTCTGTTTTTCTTTGCTTTTACAATAAAGGAGTATGGGTGACATTGAAAACGGTCACTAAGCGTTGTTCAGTTACTACAGGTGTGTGCATGCAGTTTACTTTCTCATGCTGAATATTGATTATATTAAATTTTAAGTCCGACTAGCAGAGTTTTTACTTTAGTTGTTAAGTAATACCAGTATGTGAGCCAGCTTTGAGTTTCTCAAGCAGCCAGGCTGTAGGAAGTGCAGTGTATCTGTACCTTTCAAGAGGTTATATTTGTTTATTTCTAAACTGATGTGAGAGAAGATATGGCATTGGTGCTGGAATCTGTTTTTTCCCATGCGGGGATAATAAGCACAGCCCAGCTCTCGGTTTCCAAAGCTGAATTCAGCTTGCCCTGGAGAGTTGGTAAACATACCTTCTGTATTTCTGTAAGCTCCAGGCAGATAGACCTGTGTCTTACCAGGGAGAGAGAGCGAGAATAGCGACAGGCTGCCTGTACACCATGTGCTGATCTCTTTCTAATTAGAAGCATTTAGATGAGCTGGAGGCTGGCCTATCTCTCTTTAGCATGTGAACATTTGATGATGTTGTTTATAGATTTCCAGGGCTGTCAGAGTTGTGCCTCTGTGTGTGAGCCAAATGTTGGAACAAAAAGCGATGAATCGGGAGTAGGAAGGCAAAGAGAGAGGATGGAAGGTGGTGGGGGGCAGGGGAGACTGAAAGAAGTTGAAGGAGTTGAAAGTGAGAGTAATGAAAACAGGTTTTGTGGAGGGGAAAATGGTTATGAATTGAAAAAAAATTAGGAAAGGAAAACAGTGAAACTCCTTGCCCTTTAGTGCTCTTCATAGAAGAGCAGACAAATAAACATATTAGTTACAATTTTGTAACTTGTGTTTCTAATCACTGGTACTTGTATATGCTTAGGGTATGTTGGTGGGTGTCTGTAAACTTGCACAGAGTCCCCTGTCAGATTCTGAGAGGTTAACAGAAGAGCAAAGGTTTGGTGCTAGAGAAAGAAAAGCCAATTCCCTTTCTAAATAGTTCAGAACCACTTTTACCAGAGTTGATACTGGTTCTGAAAATCAGTTTAACACCACCTCAGGAGACCCATACAACTGGGTTTTTGGTCAGATACCAGCTGCCCTTTAACCTAAAATCCTCAGGGAGGAGGAGGAGATTTTTTGATTTAAAAAGTGCTTGCTTAGAGATGCAGTGTGTTTTCACCACCACCTCCGGGAGACTAGTAAATGCTAATGATTATCATTTGTTGTAAATGGTAATGACTGGGACAAGGAATTTGAGACTGAGGCAGTGTCACTGCAGGCCATCTGTCCACGATAGTTGGTGGGTCCCCCTGAAAAAGAAATTTTGTTTTGGAGAAAGTTGTAGGTTGCTTTCTGCATCTTTTCTGAGTGCAAAGTAGTAAAACCACTGAGTGTCTCATAAAACTGTTAAGGGACTTGTGACGGTGTTACTTTGAATTTCTTGGGAAATTAAGGTTGTTTCTGAAATTAAAAATGTATTCTGGGGGGAGCAGGTGAGTTGCTGAGATTTTTAGGGTGGGGGTTTTTTTAAGCTTTCGGTATACTTTCTCATTCATGATCTGTCTAGGTTGTTATTGCCATGTTTAGATGCTTTGGACTATGTCATCCCTGGATGGTTTGAAAGATGAAATGTCATCTTGATGGCTGCATTACCTTGGATTTTATGAGAAGCTTTGTTTCCAGACACATGCAGAACTCCTTATACCCCTCTTTAATTTTTACTTATTTTATTTCACAGTCCAATCTGAATCTGGTTGCGCCAACGTTGTGTCTGCAGCTCCCTGCCTGGCGGAGCCACAGCAATATGAAGTACAATTTGGACGATTACGCAATTTTCTCACAGGTAAATATCGGGAAGCAACGAAGAGGAAAGTAGCTGATTTTTTTTGTCATTTCAATGAGTAAAAGGCAACATAATAAAATTTAAAATCATGTCTCTAATAATCTTTTGATTTCTAGCTTTGAGATTTCTGTTACTACAATTAGAAATACTTAATTTTTCTTTCTTTCTTTTTTTTTGTTGTTGTCCAAGTGCTGAGTACCTTTGGTTTTTGTAGTTACCTGACTGGCCTTTCTTGTTCAAGCATTTGGCCTTTGTATATCTTCTAGACAACAGCATACATATATAGGACAAGAAGGAAGATTAGTGTTTTGTGTGAAAGGCAGGTAACTTAGAAATGAGTGTAGTTCTCTGCTGTCTCCTAGTTTAGGGTTTTTAATTTTATTCATAATTGGCTTATTTTTATGATAGTCTGGCTTTTTAGGGGAGAATTTGTTCCCTTAAATTTTTCTGTACTGGCTTTGAGACTGGAGGTATATGACAAAGTTAAAAAATTCTCATTCTGTAGTGTGATGCAGAAGACTATAATGATTTTTTTTTAATGACTTTTTAATAATTAAAAAAAAAAAAGGTACTCCTGGGAATGTTCTTATTCTATGAGTCCCAAATGTAGGAAGAAGAAAGCAGATAGGATTTTTAGAGAACAGTACCAGGGAAAGTGAGGTTGCCACTCCTCCCACCTTTGGGCATATCTACATTTGTCCAGTGTAGGGATTTGATCCCAGTGTGCATAACACTGGGATTAATATTCCTGATAGCTGTTGAAAGAAAAGGGAGGGAGGCAAGCAGAGGCAGAAAACAGTGAAGTCTTAGACTTGCCATCTAGAGCAGTTCAACACCATTACACTTTAGTATTGGAGGTAAATCCTTATTGTTTGATAGATTTTTGAGAAGTACCATTGTTCTGTTCAATGGCTTAAATATTGCTTGGGGAAGTGCTAGGTGTGGTTTTGGTGTTCAGGTCGACTGTTTTTTTTTTTTTTTCCTCCCTTTTGCTCAGTTTTGATTTTTTACACACATGAACTGCTTCTGTTTCTGCAAGGGAGTAACTTGCCAGCCAGCCACAAGGCACAGCAGGACAATTCCCATTTCTGTGATGCCTGCCTCCGGGGGCACTGAGGTCCAGGCAGGGGACTAGGACCACCGAATAATTTAGGAATTGCTCTAGAGGTCTCTAGTTCAACCAGCTGCTCAAAGCAGGGCAAGATCAGAGTTCGATCAGGTTGCTCGGGGTCTTGTCCAGCCAGGTTTTGAAAATAAAAAAGTGTGGTGATTGCTTGGCACCTCTGGGCCCCAGCTGCAGGGCTGAGCGATTTGGTGAGAATTTCCCTTGCAGCAGCTTGCCTGTTGTCCTTTGAGCACCTCAGAGAAGAGGCTAGCTCCTTTTCCTCCATAATGTCCCACTGGATACTGAAGGCAGCAATTGAATATCCCCTTATTCTTCTCCAGGCTACACAGACCCAGCTTCTGTAACCTCTCTTCGTATGTTCCTGGGGAACGTTTTCTTTGTTCCTGTTCTGACAACTTCCTATCTCTTCCCTTTTTCCCCCACTGCAGAGTGAGGTCCTTCCCCTTGTTGCATTTCTGGACTAGAGCACCTGCAGAGAAAAGAGCAGCTGCTGGCTGCTTAGAGCTTTTACTACATACAGACCACTGGTTTCACTGGCTTTGGCCCAGCTTCAGTGGGACAGAAGGGAGAATGATGCCTAAGTATGCAAATACGTATGCATACACTGCACACCACACACATTCTAGTTAGTCATGTAGAAATGGAAGAGGCACAGTATGGACCAGAGAAAGTCTGAAGGGTGCTCAACAGGAGAGGAAAAATAACCTAATGGGAAGGGGAAAAAAAGAATATGGATTGGTGAGTGGCAGGAGGAAAGAACAAGCTGAAAAGAAGCAATGATGTTTGAGGATCAGCAATGCCTATTTTGTTCCAGTAATTTGGACCATTTGGTCCTCTGGTAGCTCATTGTTGTGGCCCTGTATGTTGCCATGGTGTTCTGTGGCAGGGCTCTACTCCTTCCAGCTCCCTGCAACCAGCTGAACGTGGGAGGGAAACAGCCCCAAGAAGCTGGTGAAGGAGGGGTGGAGCTGTGGCACAGATTAGTCTCTGCAAGGTACAGCACAGCCTAATCAGGAGTTCGTTACACTGTGTACTAGGAATTACTGCTGGGATTTGCCTTGGCAGAGAGAGCGGGGGAGAGAGAGAAAGCATGCACATGAGCAGGCACAGAAATAACACAAGAGCACAGCATATTGCAGTACATTTGGAAGCTGCGGCTTCCTTTCCCCTGGAGACAAATCAGTTTCATCCAAAGCATCACATGCAAGTTTTATTGAAGCTGAGAGGGGAAAAAAAAAAAAAAGCCACCAAAGTTCAGGCCCACACAAGCTAGGTAAATAATTTTGACTTAAACATGTTAAATACTATTTTAAATATAATGAGTAAATTTTGAAGTCCATTTATTACAATAAGCAGAGGGCATAGTTTTTCTCCTTAAATAAACAGGGGAAAAATTCAGCTGTCATGTATTTTATGAGGTGGTATTTTAAAGCTGACCCACACCTAAAAAGAATTTTGAAATCTCTGCATTTTGTTCTGACGAGGTACCTCACTGACTTGAAAATCTCTGTTCAGACCTCTAATAGGTACTGTGTATCCCCTTTAGGTGACAGAAGAGGTTCACTTAGGTGCGCCAACAAAAGTCTCCTCTTGCTTGCTCTCTGATGCCACTGTCAAGGCTTTTTGCAGTAATTGTCCTTGCTCTGTTTTATTCCCAGTAGAAGGTGGATTGAGAAATCATTCAAAGTTTGTTGCTGTTTTTCATATAGATTCAGATTCTCAGCACAGCCATGAAGTGATGCCTCTTCTGTATCCCCTTTTTGTCTACCTCCATCTGAACATGGTCCAGAATGGCCTAAAAAGCACAGTGGACAGTTTTTACAGCCGCTTCCATGGCATGTTCTTGCAGAATGCCAGCCAGAAGGATATCATTGAGCAGTTGCAGACTACCATGACTATTCAAGATATCCTGTCCAACTTGAAGCTCCGGGCTTTTCTGGACAACAAGTACGTCATCCGCCTTCAAGAGGACAGCTACAACTACCTTCTTCGCTACCTCCAAAGTGACAACAACAACGCCCTGTGCAAAGTCCTGACCTTGCACATTCACCTGGATGTGCAGCCCGCCAAGAGGACTGACTACCAGCTCTACGCCGGTGGGAGCTCCTCACGCAACGAGAGCAACGGCCTGGAACCCAGCGACGTGCCGGCTTCCATTCTGCAGAACGAGGCGGCACTGGATTTACTGCAGGACAGCATTAAACGTGTCAAGGACGGGCCCCCTTCCTTAACAACCATCTGTTTCTATGCCTTCTATAACACGGAGCAGTTGCTGAACACTGCAGAGATTTCACCAAATAGCAAGCTGCTCGCTGCTGGGTTCGATAATTCGTGTGTGAAGCTGTGGAGCCTGCGTTCCAGGAAGTTAAAATCTGAGCCCCACCTCGTTGATGTGTCCCGCATCCGTCTGGCTTGTGACATCCTGGATGAGGAGGTCTGGATACCCATTTCCCCCCCCCCCCCCCCCCCCTCCCCCCCC
>NW_010972598.1:7231310-7247556 GCF_000737465.1 Haliaeetus leucocephalus | reverse complement strand
GGGGGGGGGGCGGCGGACCCCCTCCCCCCCCCCCCCCCCCCCTTTCTGCCAAGGTATTTTGGGCTAGTAACGTCTTAGGGGACTGTAAGGCTGTTCCACAGCCTGTCTGCCTTGACGCACAAATTTTATAGCCTCTCTGATCCTTGTTCTTTCCTGCAGTGGCTGTAAATGCTGCAATGAGTTTGTGCTCGGGTCATAGTTTGTTAGTCCTAGGTGCTGATCTCCCTCCTCCAGCTGTCCTTGAACAGACAGCACTACACAGGCAGCCCAGTAAGGACGGGTGACTAGAGAAGGCTCCCTTCCCTGAGGAGCGTGGAGTCTTCTTATGGATGGGAAGATGAAATGAGATGCTGGCAGTAAAAACACACTGTGATGAATGAAAACTAGAAGGAAAGTGGTTCAGAACAAGCAGTCAGAGGGTGGAGAGAAGGGGAGAGATGCAGGAAGAGGGAAAATAAAGACAAAGTAAGGAGAGAGACAAAGGAGGCTGGTCTGAGGTCTCAGGAAGAAGGAGGGATGCCCAAGTGCAAAACTGTATTTCAGGAATCGCCTTAACCAGAGGTGAAGAGTTAGCATGGAAAAATTATGCAAAATGTCTCTGTTAAGGAATCTGCGGTGTAGAAACTTCAGCGGCTTCCCACTCTGGAGTGCTGGAGACAAGAACAGGGATGTGTGTGCCTTCACATGCCAGGCTAGATAGCATCTTCTAGTTTACTCTCTTTTGCCTTCTAGTCACACCCTTCCTTCTCTCTCACCACAGCTGCCCACGTAGCATCTTATATCTGGTTAGAGATCAGAATTTGTGACTCTTCCTTTGTTTAATCACTCCCCTCTTGAGGGGGGGGGGAAGCCTCATTTGTTCTTGTGTTGAGTGTTTAGCAGGAAAAACATCCTTTTTTCCACTGCTTTTTCTTATAAAAAATATCTAGTGGCAGGGTTCTGTTTATTTTGGACGAGTGCAGAGAGCTTGCTGTATGCAGAGATCTATGGTTAGGGATTGCTTTGTTAGCTTGAGAACTAGAGGCAGGCATCTAGGTGAGATAGCACAGTGGCATGCTCACTGCTTCCCGGGCTAACCCTTTCTGCAGAGTGAGCAGGTAAGTGGGCCGGACTAGCCCAAGATGGAGCTATGGACTGACTTGTTTTCATTATAAGCTGCAAGAGTTCATAGGGCATGTGACTATGTATTGCCTGTCATGGAAACCAAATGTCAATAACCTACAACAGAGGAGAATTTCTCTGGTAAATCAGCAGGTCACCTCCTTTGGCTCCAGACTATAGGAAAGTGAGATACTGCCAGGTTATCAGGAGTGCGTTTTGGCTTTTTTTTGGCACGTAGGCACATACTTGCATGTTTTAAGTGTATTATGAAACAGCAATGGAAGCTTGAGTACAAATGGCCCTTTTTGGCCATTTAATATTTTGTGTATCCTGCAGTATTTGTGCACAGGTCTAAAACCAAAAACTGGTCAAAGACCAGCACAGATCAAAGTCATCATTGCCTTGAATAACTTCCATCACTGACAAAACAAACAGTGACCTGATCAGGAGTTCAAAGTTAAGGGAGGATACCAGCCTGAGTGCACTGCTGGTTATGGGTCCCAAATGCAAATGAAAGCCTATTGACTACAAAGGAAATAAATTCCAGTGTCTGGGAGCCCTAAGTGAAAATACACAGGCTCCCATGGGGTTGCAGGTGGGAACAGACCAGCACCTGCTTGGGTGCCACAGGAGTGGAAGCCACAGATACTAAGACAAACAAGACAAGACCACCCTGACCAGGCTGCAGTCATCAGTAATGCAGCTCAGGGTGAACAGGGGCTGTGCTTCAGACTGTCACTGCAGTCTGATCAGCAACAATTCACAGTGATAAATCTGATGAAAACTTTGAGAAAGAACAAAAATTCTGAATGTGCTTTGACATTACTTCAGTGAGTTCTATAGAATAACTTGTGAGGATGTTAAACTTGGCTGGGTTTTGTAAGGTTTCTAAATTTTGTTTGGTTTGGTTGATTTCTGTATTGTGTAATTAGCTTTGGATACAGTATTTAAATAGTAGTGCCTGAAATAATTAATCTTCAGCTTGGTTTCTGATTTGCTGCAAGCAAGTGGGTCCTTCTGTGTATGAAGATACAGAAGTCTAAAACTGTGCTAGTTTCAGTGGATCTTGTTCAAGGTGGCACTAAAACTATGGTATTGGGTTTATTAACTCTTTGTATATATGTATATTAAAAAATGCGGTTGAGACTTGGCAAAAGCATTAGAGAACAACATTTTTTGCTAGTTCATGTAAAACCTTTGTGCCACTAAGGTCAAAATCATCAAGTAGGTGTAGTTTTAGTGAATTTTGATCAGTGTGATGCCCCAGTGCACTTCACCAGTGTTGTCTTGCTTCTTGGAAATAGGAGAGCCTTACTAATTTGGGATAAAGTAATTCTGTTTTCTTCATAGTAGCATCTCACAAATGCCACTTTATAGTCTCTCTTACTTAAGGTCCAGTATAAAAATGCATTTTTGCAGCTGTGCAAATGGACGTATTGTTTGTCTCCGCAATTTTGCCATGCTCATCACTGATACTACATAAATCAACAACAGAAAGTAGCGCTTTCTGTTCCAAGCTGCAAGAGTGGCAGCCTTTAAATTCTGTGAAGACTAAGACTTGAGTCTTTCAGCTTTGCTTCTAAGGTTCTGTTTTTAAGTGGCAGTAGTCCTTCAAGTGGTAATCAGCAGGCATGATGCTGACACCTTGGTGGATGGCAGGTGGGAGGGAATTTTGGAAGGAGCAGTAAGAAATGTCCTGCAAAGAGAGCTGTGGTATTTGCTCCCTCATCTTTTCCTGCTAGGACATCCCTACTGTAGGCAGGTAAGAGATCCTTCCTTTTGACATCTTAAGAGCACTTCAGGATGAGAGAGATAACAACACCCAGGGAAACCTGTTACTGGTTAGAAGGCGGGGGGGAAGCAGGCGGGATGTTTTGGTTTTTTGAGGTTATTGTTGCTTTTTGAAGCTCACTCATTCCTTTGAGGCTTATGCTGGGTGGAAGATCAAGATAATTTTTGTCAGCTAGATAACATTTGCTGCTTACATGGTTAAATTCATCATCAGTAATTTTTTCTGCGTCCAAATGACTGTCATGCAAAATCCATTACTGATTTAAGTAATAGTCGAGGAGTTGGGCAGTCTGTCCACAGGTGTAGCATTTGGAAGGTGTCCTGTGTAACAAAACATGCCAACATTTTTGTTCTTTTCAGTTTCTTAGTAATATAATTTTGGGGAGTCTTGTATTTGCTCAGGAAGATTTCCTGTTCACTGTTGAAGCGGAAATTTCTTTTTTTCAGCCCATTTTAGTACTGTTGGTAGGTTTTCCAGTTCTATCCTATTACTTAAAATCTGTTTTCGTAGTTCTTTTCAAAATGGATAGCTCAAATAATAAAAGGTAGCTTTTAGTGTGTGTGTGTGTAGGTTATTGATTAAAATAGGCATATATAACTTAATTTCTTGTCCATCCCAAGGAAATACAAATCGGTTTATGTTAACCTGCAGCAGCAACCACTTAAGAAGGAGCTAATGGATATCTGGGTAGTGCCCAGGGGTACATTATATCCAGGAAACATACTCAGTGTGTGAAATGGGAATCCTGAAAAAATATTATGAAGAGGGATTCACTGCCTTCCTGCTGGTTTATAACACAGGTTGCAGTGCTTCTGTAGCTGCTGCAAATGCTCACCTGCGTGGTAGTAGCTGAGGGATGCAAGGAAGAGTGTGCTTGATCTGCCAAAGAAATGAAGCTTGGTTCTGCGAGGCAGTAATACAGTGGCTGTACTTCCAGCCGCTTTGTTAATGCGGTCAGCAGACTAACTTGGATGGGGGGAAATGGAAAAATTTAGCGACTCGAAAGCATTATAGGTATACTGTTTTCGGTGAGCTATAACAGCAGTGTGCAGTTGTTACGCTAAGTGGGTGTCAAACAGAAGTCAAAGATAAGATTTGCTACCTGTGACCATACAGGAGTGTGGTTTTGAATGCTGCGGAAGACATTGTCAAATAAGCTGCTACTGTAATACAAGAAAAGAGTAGGTGCTTGTAAGAGAGAAAGAGCATGTGCTTGCAGACAGCCTAAGTAGCCCTGCTTGAATTTGAAGGCATAAAATTAAGTATCTGGACCTGCAGAATTCACAGAAACTATAGTACAACGTGGGTAACTTGAATGGGCTTCCACTGGTAACTTGTCAGGAATCTTATGGTCATAATTAAGTAATATAAAATGCTGCAGGTATCAGCTTCTCTCCTTTAATGTGGTAACATAGCCTAGAGATGCTGTGGATTCCGGCAAGCAATGCTCTATCTGAGGTAGAAAAAGCAATTTGAATAAGAATGGGGCTTTTCGTGCTAGAGCCTGCAATTTCTCTCTGCCTCACCTCCATCGTAGAGATGAAGTTGGCTCACAGCCCCATCATAAAACTCCCATGGGCACTGACTACTCTGAAGAGAATTAGCATTGCTAAACACGGCTTGCTGCCTACTACTAAACACGCAGCTGAGAGAGAGAAAGGCAGTGAGCTAGCTAAGTCAGAGTTTGCTCACCTCTGACATGAGATGTGAAACCACTGGAGGAGAAGGGCTTTCAGGACTCTTGCTAAGTCTGAAGCAAAACCGTCTGTGGGTCCTGAGGTCAGAGGGATGGGAGATGTTGTGTCAGCTAAGAGAGCTGCTCACGATGCACTGACTTCTGCTGGTTTTCAGCAATCCGGCAGCCCTGGGGAACTGGGTTTCCTCTCAGGGCAGGAAGTGTTCCTTCTGCAGGAAACGGGCCAGTTTGCGATGATAAAAGTTAAAGGGGCTGCTCACAAACAAAAGGCTGTGTGTTGAATTTGATGTGCTGAGATTGTCTGTGGATGAGTGTTACTGATTCAGTATTGAGGAAGAGTGTCTGCCTGACAGCCCTGAGGAAGGGTGGTCTCGAGCTACTACACTGGTGCACCCCAAGCTGTGGTTATCTTGTACTCATGTCAGTGAGACTCCAGCTTGTTAGGCAAGGATGCTCTATTGAGGTGAGATTTGTTGAAACTTGTGCAGTCTGTAGCCTTTGAGTGTCAAGAGGTGCTACTGGCATAGACTTTCAGAGACTCTTACCCTCCATTGGGAGATTCCATTAGCACAGCTCACTGAACAGCCTTTAAACGTAAAAGCCTTTACTTGTTGACTATCTGCCCTGCTACTTGAATTGGAGAATTACAGGATAAAAAGGTTTACAGTGCCATCATTTTTGTGGTTATTCATCTTCTCCTACCCCAAAATAGATCCTTTGACCTAAATAAGCTGCATACATTTGCTGTTCTTGAAGGGTGAGGATGTGAAAGCATCCTGATGGGGCTTGCATGGAGAAAGAGATATTATGGCCTTACTGCGTTTCTGTTCACGTGTGGGGCTAAGAAAGAATGTCCAGCAGACAGTTTATCAAATATGCTTTGTCTTGCCCATCTCCTGCCTTTTGTTTAAGACATCTGTGTTTCTTTTTCTCTACTGTGAGATTCACTTCCGATAATGACCACACCAAAAGAGCAGATGCCAAGATCTGTTTCAACATCTTAGCCAAAAGTTTAGCAGAGAGTGGATAGGGAATAAGCATATGTTTTTAGCAAGTGGAAAAATGTCATAAAATATTGGGGGGCTTCCCCTGTTTGCGTACAGTTCCAGGTTAAGGTGCCTTCTGGAGTAAGCATGAAGCTACCCAAAATGAAGATAAAACCTTTATATAAAGCCTTATCTTGCCACCTCTTCCAGCGTTAACTTAGGTGTAGCAAAAGTGCTAACCATGTTTGTGTCTCAGAGTTGCACAAAGTGTGCCACGTCTAAAATAACTTCTTCTGTATTAACACCCCCCTGTTTTCCTCATGGTGGTTCCTGTATTTGTTGAACAGATAAACATGCTTTCCTTTCTTGTTTTTTTTTCTCCTCCCTGACCAGGAGGAAGAGGATGACAGTGCAGGCACGGAAATGAAGATCCTGAGAGGACACTGTGGACCCGTGTATAGCACGAGGTTCCTTTCAGACAGTTCGGGACTCTTATCTTGTTCTGAGGACATGTCCATCAGATACTGGGACCTCGGAAGTTTTACAAACACTGTGTTGTACCAAGGACATGCCTATCCTGTCTGGGATTTGGATATTAGCCCCTGCAGCCTGTACTTTGCTAGTGGTTCCCACGATCGCACTGCAAGACTCTGGTCATTTGATCGGACGTACCCGCTGCGAATATACGCAGGCCATTTGGCGGACGTAGACTGTGTGAAGTTCCACCCCAATTCCAACTACTTAGCGACGGGCTCCACAGACAAAACTGTGCGCTTGTGGAGCACTCAGCAAGGCAACTCGGTGCGCCTTTTCACTGGGCACCGTGGCCCTGTACTCGCGCTTGCGTTTTCTCCCAACGGTAAGTACCTGGCCTCAGCAGGTGAAGACCAGCGGCTAAAGCTGTGGGACTTGGCATCAGGAACTCTTTACAAAGAACTGAGGGGCCACACGGACAACATAACCAGCCTTACTTTTAGCCCCGACAGTAGTTTAATTGCTTCAGCGTCGATGGACAATTCAGTCCGGGTCTGGGACATTCGGAACACTTACTGCAACGCCCCTGCAGATGGGTCTTCCAGTGAACTGGTTGGTGTATATACCGGACAAATGAATAATGTACTGAGCGTACAGTTTATGGCCTGTAATCTTCTTCTAGTGACTGGAATTGCACAAGAAAATCAGGAACTTTAATTTTTTTTTTTCTTAGGGAAGCGGGTGGGTGTATTGAACGTCAGAGTCCATTGCAAGCTGAGAGTACTGACTGTGAAACACTTTTCTTCCTCTGCCCCCTTGAAAGGCATATTCATTCAGAGTGATGCAAATGCTTTAAAATGTCTTGCCCACAAAAAGGCCTGTGCTGTTGAACGGAGTGAGGAAAAAAGGAGGAGTGATGAAAATACATATACATTCTAATCTTGTACTTGTAGGGATGGGCAAAAAGGGAGTAAATCCAGTAGCTTGGGGAAACCAAAAGCCTGGTCCAGACAAGTGAAACTGCCAACCAGATAAGCTGCTGACCTGCACTTAAATATCCTGCATTGATTGATGGGCACATCTTACCTACTGTTAACTGAGGCTTGAGTGTGTGGAGAACTACTGGCCCAGTGTTTTTTGTTTTGTTTTGCTTTTGTTTTCCTGTTATTGCAGAGGACCAGCATTTTAAGACCCTTCTATTAAAAGAACATTATGTATTTTCTACAGTGATAGTGGTCCTAAATATTACAGCTCCCTGTAGCACTTCTGGAATATTTTGGACTAGCTAAGTAGAAAATACCATCTTTCTTTTTACTAAGGGGATGGAAATCTGACCTCAGTTGGGGCCCATCTCTGCATTGTCACTTGGGTTTGGTTCCTGGTACTAGCTGTGATATTTGTATTTATGTTCCATTTATTAGGAATCTTTCTGAATCTGCTTGCACTGTGTTTTGAGGATGGGAGGACAGTGGGGGTAGAGCGGTGGCTTTAAGGGTAATAAACGACTTGCCTTGTCTGGAGGGAGGGCACTATAGAACTGAAGTGGCTAAGTTTGGACTCCTCATGGAAACGGGGCATGTCGGTCCACCACTGCACCTCACAGAAATATTTCCGTAAATGGAAGTTGGCAGTCTAGGGAGAGGGGAAGGGGGAGAGAGACAAACACAAAGTGACATGGGAAAAAATAGTATTACTAAATTATTGTGCGTACACAGAGGCAGCTCTGCTAGTGTTGGATTTTTCTCAAAATGTTGCAATATCAGTTTCATGAACGCTTTGTGAGATAAATCATCAGCATTTACAACAACGATCTGCGAAAAAAGCACGTTCTAGTTTGTCATTTGGAGAGATTAAATATTTCTGCTTTCTGGAAAGAGTTATTTTGTATTTTGTTTTCTATTAAAAGCATTTAGTTTAAAAAAAAAATGGTTTGGTCCCTTTCTGGGAAACTTGCTCTGGCTTGCAGGGGTAGGAGAGGGCAGGAGCATACGTCTCCTACACTGCTTGAGCCAGAGCCCGCTTGGCACTGGGAGGCTGGATCTGGTGGTCTCGCTCACTTGGTGCATGCTGTTTTGATGTCCCCCTACTTGCTATTCACAGAGCTAACTTGGCAGGTCATGGAGTATGGTATTGACACAGCTTTGTAGATCAGCTGAAATGCATGTGGAGGATCTAGGTACCCCCTGAGGTTGACACTGTGCACCAGAAGGCCTCATTCTGTAGTGCTGCATGACCTTTACTTGGTGGTTTCATGTTCTAAAATGCCTCTTTCGAGCAGAGGCCCAGTCCTAATGTCTTCTAGACAGGCTGTCAATATTAAATAATAATTCCCTTCAGCTTCCCTCAGGGCTTCTGGACTTTCATGAGAGAATTCTCTTGAGAACATCCAAACAATCTTAAGAGTTTAGATGACAGCTCGCAATTGGTTTGGGGGTTTTTTTTGTCTACTTAAGTTGGTAAACGACCAAAACCTTTTATCAGAAAAGTGTTTGACCTTTCTGAGATTAGTAACGGTGTGTGCTGTGGCTCAGCTCTCTGAGCACCAGAAACCCCTCTGTATGCTCGGAATTGAATGGCACTGCTAATCTTCTGATGGCTGGATATCAGAAGTGTGAAGCAGCTCAACAATCCCAGACCAGGATCAGGTATTTTGAAAAAAAACAGTACAAGAGGTGGTTGTATTGCTGGTGCTTTGTGCTACGCAGGTCTCTAGAGAGACCTTCTCCTTCAGATCTACTGAGCTGATAACTGCTTAGCAGACTAAATGCACTGTATTCTTCAACCTGCAGTAATGTCTATGGTTGTTTTGAGTGGTTTTGCTCGATTATGCAGATTCTAGCCCAAAGATTTCATTGTGAAATGGCTGCTCTTGTATCATAGCAAAGTATCGAAGTGCTTGGCTGAATGCCTGTGTGAATACCTAGAAAGGATATGGCTCACCAGTGTTCACTGGAACTCATTTTCTGTTTGTTGCCATATGTCCTGAACAGTGTTTAGATGTTGAACAGCTGGACTTCTGGTACTGAAGTAGAGCAAACGGCAACTGAAAGCCGGGGTGGGGGGGGCGGTGCAGAATAAAGGTGAGATGGGCAGAGAACAAAGTTTCCCTTTAACATCTTCTGCAGTGGAATTGGGCTTTTTATTAGTTGGGTTATTCTGAAGTATTTTGCATACAAAACTGACAGGAGTAAAGAGGCTTAGGAAGCAAATCCTATTATATGCACATAGGCCAAAAGATGTAAAAATTATTTCCAAGGTGTTGCAAAAACAATATCATAACAATGTGCTTCAAACCTATAAACTTTATGTACTGTGTGGACAGTTTTTGGTGCTCATTGAATGTAAATGTTTGAAGGCAGGAAACCAGGAAATAATCTAGACTATAAGAAATGTCTGCAGTTGATTGACAGGCTGTATTTCATGGCAGAACTGGTAGGAAAGTATGAGTGGGAGGAACGAATACCATTAAGTCTAGCAAAATTTGGACCGTAATCTCAATTAACTGTGTAGTTCAGAAATAAGTCTGCATTTGCAGAGACCCCTTCCTTATTCTAGGTATATATCATAAAAACCACAAAAGCATGTAAGTTGGCATTGGTAAGCTCTCAAATATTGGTAAGTGTCATAGCAGGGACTGTTGCTGCTTGTCAGTCTGTAACGCAGTTCCCAGTCATGTAACTGGGTACTCCTTCCCCTGCAAAGCTCTACTCACTTCATGCGCCTCCTGGACGATGCACAGTGCATCAGACACTGCATGGTATCAGCCAGGGGCTAACAGGAGATGCTTGGAGAAAGAGGGCATATAGATGGTGATCGTTCCATGGTTTACACACTCCTATCCTCTCTGTTACTGTTTGGTTTTTCAGGGTTTGGTTTTTTGGGTTTTGTTTTTTTGTGGTTTTTTTTTTTAAGTAGACCTCCAGAGCTGCAGGCTATGTATCTGCAATAGCCACTGATGGATTTAGTTTCCGTTAATTTTGTCTCATCCTTTTTATTAATCAGCTCTATATTTGTAGCTTCCACAGTTTGCTGCAGCAAGTTTTACACCCTGATTTTATGAGGGGGAAAAGTATTTCCTTGTTTTTGACATCTGTTACCTGATAATTTTGTTCTGTTCCCTAAGCTCTTGAATTGATAAAGGCAATGAACAGCAAAACACCCTTTCAAAAGGTGTCAGGTAAATACAGAAAAAGCTGAGGTGAGGTACAATCCATGCTTAGTCACTGAATACTCATGAAAGGAAAGGGTATTTGCTCTGATAAACTGCTACACCCATTCACAGGTTTGTGTTAAAGTTGCCCTTCCCACTTTTAACACTGGCATCTCCTGAGCAGCGTGCTGCCACGCTGTTCAGTCTAAACGTCTTGACTTTCCCAACGGTGAAGTTCATCCTATTCCTTCCCGTTCTGGTTCCTTTGTGAAGAAGCGGTCTCTTACAAGTGACTTTCAAGTCTAAAAACATTTTACAGAAATGATATTTCCATTAACAGATCCTTTGGGTTCGCCAAGAAAAATAAAAAGAACTTCAGGCCGTTTTGCTAACCTTATTTCAACTGTTGCTGACTTTGTTAGTCTTCCAGGCTCAGCGGGTTCTTCAACAAAGTCCTGAAATGGCCTTCCTTCTGAGTGGTGTCTGGTTGCTCGCGGTGAGCCAGGCTCTAAAACTGTACCATTACAAGACACCGATGTGACAGTTAAATTAACTGCCTGGATGTCCCTCGCCAAAGACTATCCCGTCATGCTGCATGTTAGCTGTGGGGTTTTTTTTAAAAGTACTGGATAGGAGCCCAAACTGACTGAAATAACTCAACAATGCTCACCATGCTCAATGTATTTCAAGTACAAAATACTGGTAAAATTTGTCTCCAGACTGGTAGTCTTTTTAACAATTTTAAACACGCATCGGGCTTTCTGTTTCCTGGACACTGCTATACAACAGCACTGAGCAGCAGTTGTACAGAGAAGGTGGTATATTCTAAGTGCTCAGTTTAAGACAAGGCATTATCCACTGTGTCTCTCATGCTGCAGAAATACTCTCCTGGGACAGTGAAATTCTTGAACAAGGCAGCTGTGGAAGCTATTTCTATACTTGATATCATAGGTGTTACTCTATGACTAAAACATGCATCCTGTTTTTAAACAGGAGAAGGGATCAACTGCATTAAGCTGATGAGGGTTAGAGAAGGAAAAAGACTTCTTCTGAAGACTATTTTATCAGTAGCCCTGCTTTCCCAAGAAGACTTCTTCTGAAGACTGCTTTATCGGTAGCCCTGCTTTCCTACCTACTCCAGATCTTTGCAGCTCCATTTAAGATAAAATTCTCTCCTCTTTGCATAGGTTTGTGATCTTCAGTGAAGTCATGATCCTCTGTTTATGACAAGCCTGATAACAAAAATATTTTAGCCTATACAGCCAGGGGATCAGCTAAGAACAAGACTGATGGGATTTGGTGCTGTACAAGCCTATCAGCACATGGGCAGTGCTCCTCTGATACTTTGTGTGAGAACAGGAGGGAGAAACCCCATCTGAATCCCTCTACCCTGCTGTCAAAGGGAGGAGGTGTACTGGTATCCAGTTCTGGAGAAGGGGATGGGAGGTGGCGCAGAAGCTGTGAGTGTCAGGGCACAAGATCAGGATCATAATGGTGTCCACTTCTATTTCTTTGCTGCCCCTTCTTCCCCCCCCCCCCACCCAGTAGCGATGCTTCTGTTCACACTGCTACACATCATGCAACACCACCAACTCCAGCAGCTTTGGTAGGGTAGCAGGGCGGGTCAGGCAGCTTGTTGAAATAATCAAGCTGTCTTCCTTGCTTGTAAATTGCCTGTAAATATTTCCTTCAAGCCTGGGTTTTGTTTTGGGGTGGTTTGGGATTTTTTTGTTCCTGTGGCTTAAAATTGTTTAACAGAGGTAAGCTGCAGCATACTGAACTACCTGTTTCCATCCATGAGAAGTCTTTGGTCCTGTGATTTTCTTTGGGATATTCAGGGGATATCCTGAATCCCTCACCCCTAATTTGGAAGGTGCCAGTTCAGACTTTACTTTTGCTTTTACACTTAGGCAAGCGGGCTACCTAGACAGCAGTGAGTGCCATAACTCTATTCAGCAGCACAGCAATGCTCCCACTGAAGCGTCGAAAGGCTGAGTTGCATGTGAGTCTTGGGAAGTTCCTAAAAGTGATGGGTAGAGGAGAGGTAGATGGACATTAAGGGGGAAAAAAGGCCACTAGGTAACAAACCAGTCTTGCCAGGAGTTTCATGATCTCTGGACAGCAGCAATAGTAACTGTCCACTCTGATGTCTGCCTTGGGTCAGCCCTGGACTTGGCTTTGCAATAGCAAGTGATGCTTCGTAGTTCACGGAGAGGGAAAGGACAGTGCAAATAAGGGCAGAAACTGCTGTGTGCTTGCTGCAGTGCTAAACTGGGGTCATGCTGTAAGACAACTCCAGACAAACTAGTGCCAACTGCATCTGGAGGATGGCCATTTGTCTGGCATCCATAAAAGCACAGCAAAACTCGTGTAAAGACAAGTTGCCCTTTAGAACTAGCACAAATCCTTCCAGAGCTGCACGTAGTTCAACACCAGAAAGCAGCCAAGCCCAAACCTCGGGATGCTCAGGCATCCCAAGGTCTGGAGTTGTGAGTGCATAGGCGACTTGGTAGTATTTTAGGTTAACACAACCTCAACCCATTGCTGGAGTTGAAATGAGGCATGTTTGCACAGCTTTTGCTCATTTTTTTGTACTGGTGAGCAGCTTAGCTGGAGACTTCTGTGCTGGACTGCTGTTGCTTTTGCCATTTTTGCTTAAGGCAATAGCAGAGCAATCTGCATGTGGTAAACAAACTGGAGAAGAATAGCCAGAATTTTAGGCGCTCTCTTCCCTCCTGGCAACTCCGTTCCACTAGCGCAAATATTTCATGACCACTTGGGATGACTCTATAACCATCGGTGAGTTTGGGGGTGGTTGTGGTTTTTTACGTTATTTTTTTTTCCTCAGAAGCAAAGCCTAAAAAATGGAATGTAAAGCTCTGCTGCATGTAAACTTCCCGTCACCTTTGCCAGTCAGATCTCCTTGTCCTGGAGGAGGCAGGGGGTGCTTGGCTTTCTCTTTTCTTTTTAAATTATTTATCCATAGTTATTTATCACTTCTCCAAAGTCTCTTGAGAAAAAATCCTGTGTTCTCCAACAGCTCTCATCCTGCAGCCAGCGCAGGAAACACCCAAGTGCAGAGAACCCACCTTCCTGAAGCACTGTTTATGTCCATATGGATTGTTTTATTGCGAGCGCGTGGTGCTGCTTTACCTGCAAAATTTTGTCAGGAGATCACCTCACGCATCTTGGTGACATCTACATAAGAGGATGCCAGAGCCCCACCCTGGGCGCCTTGCTGCTCGAGCTGCGTGCGCTGCCCTGGCTCGTGTGGACTGTGCACCTGGTGATGGGAACTGCATGCTTCAACAAGGTTCAATATCACGATGGAGATGTTTCATTTGCCTTCAAATGGCACTGCAAGAGAACATGTATTGTGGGATTTCAGTGCTCTGTGTTGCTTTTGTACTGCTTGCTTCACTTGATGCAAAGGCTTTTGCCCTGCAGTGCCCGGTTGTTTCTCCTTGCAGATGCAGAACAGGCTAGAAAACTATAACCAAATATAAATTTAGCATTTGCAGTTTAATGTACATGTAACCCCATCAGCTTTCATACACCCAGATAACCTGGGGACAGCACAGGCTGGGTAGGACAGCCCACAGCAGCTGAAGCTTTCCTGGAAGACGTAAACTCACATCTCTGCAAACTTTCCTGAGCGTGCCCTTCTTGCGGTGCTTTGCACCTGCCTCCCTTTCTCCTGTATCCTCCCCTGCATTCACCAGCTTTCCCTCCCCACACCTTCCAGCACCCCACAGGGGAAGGGGGCCCGGGCTGTGGCAGGTTTGGCAGGAGCCCCGCTATTTCCCCCAGGCCGAAGGTTTGCTCTCTGTCCAGCGGCCCAGACTCCCAATTCATCCCCAGGCCCTGGAGATGTGGGGTGGTCAGCCTGGGGCTGGCGTGATATCCCTGCAGCCACAGGGAATGGCGCTGGCCCCCCCTGGGGAGCACTATGGCACTTTGTGAGGCTCCTCACAGGCCACAACAGGCTCAACTAACCCATCCCTCCTATTAAAACTATCTTATTTTATTGGGTCTTTCCCCCTTTTACAGACTATCCCACACAGCTTTGCTCCAAAAAGCTCTTTTGCTCAGGAAAGGCGGGTTTGGTGGGTCCAAGGCCGCGTAAGGGCGCTGACCGGGCCCTCTGCCTCACCCGCGGGAAGCGGCAACGCGCTCCTGCTCCTGCCAAAGGAGGAGCGAATTAACCAAAAGCAGCGAAACCGCCCTAAAACCGGGGACGGGGGGGAGTTCAGGTCAAGATGCCCCCTCCGCCCCCCCACGGGGCGGCTCCGCGCAGGCCGAGGCCGAGATCTCCCCCCCTCGGGCCGCGCCGGGCGGGCCCAGGGCGGCTCGGCCCGGCACGGCCCGGAGAAGCTCCGCCCCGTCCCGCCAGTCTCGCTCCTCGCCCGAGGGATCGATTGGTTGAGCCTCTATTTCGAGTGCACCTCGGGGAAGCGGCGAGCGCCAGAAACGTCCCCCAGGTGTTCTCCGCGGAGGAAGAGGCGTGAAAAATCGCCTCACGCTCCGCCTGGCGCGGGAGCCGGGCGGTGGCCCGCCCCCTGGCGGGCCGCCGCGGCGCAGGGCGCTGAGGGGAAGGCGCGGCGGCCCGGCCTTAACGGCAACGTTGGGCGAAGCGTTAATTAAAAGCGAGGCGTTGGTCGGCGGGAGCCAGCGAAGCCTCTCCTCTGGCACCCGTGGAGTGGGTAGGGGTGAGCTCCCACACGGGCACCGCTCCCAGAGGCCTCGGTGTGGAGTGGGGGTCGGCGATGGCCTAAACACCTGCTGGCGGGCCTACGGCTGACACTGGTCCCCTGTGTGTCACCCCGCGCTTCGGCAGCCGAAAGCTGGCCGTGGTGCTCCGCTGTTGCGGGGCTTTGTTCGTTTTGGTTCTGTGAGGTGCCCCAGGTGCTGGAAAATGAAGACGGGATTTGGTTTAAATGTACAGTTCCGCCTCGCAGGCTCAAAGGACGGCATGGTAAAGGGCAGGGAGGTCGGGTGTGAGGAAGGAGGAAAACCAAACATTTTGGGTGAGGCTGCCGCGCTGCTGCCTTCGCAGCGTGGGTCTCAAAACGTTTCAGCCGTCACCTGAGGGCTGTGAGGAAGGTTTACGCTAATTTACTCAAATATCAAGGGGAACAGCTCTGGCAAGGTGGTGGTTTTCCCAGGATGAGGCTCCATCCCTCAGCACGCTCGCTGGGTGTGCTAACCCCTCAATTTCCCTAAATACTGGGAACTTGGCTATATCATTTGTGGTAGCAAAAGGCTGTATTTGTGTTTTCTCCTGCTCTTTTCACACAATTTTACCCCTTGGCAGACTTTAAAGCGTGGTTGTTCAAACAGTGCTCTAGCAAACCAAATCTCACAAGCTGACGTTAACTAATTCACAACGAAGCTTGAGTCAAAATTTTAAAAGTAAAGTGTAGGTATCCCTATACCGGGCTCCCCAGAGGGGAAAACAGGACACCGGGGTCAGTTCCCTGCTCTGGCTTCCAGTACTGCACAGCCACAGGAAAGCTGCATCTCTGGTGACTCAGTTTCCTTGTCTTAAATCAGGGTTAGAGGCAGCAGATTCTTTGGAAGACGGCTTGTACCCCGAGCAGTAATACATGAAGAAAATGGTAACAAGGAAGGGCTGTTTGTATGGATCCTGTGGGCTCCAGTCTGGGCACGGAGTCAGGCACATGGTGTCTCTGAAAGGCAGCTCTGCCCTGGCTGGAGATTTTTTCTTGTCCAGACCAAGACCAAACCCATGGACAGAGGCAGGACGCGCGGTGGACACAGGCCAACAGGGCCTGATGGCCAGCCGGAGATGGCCTCCCCCGGCGTGACCTGCACAGGCCTGGGCGGGAGGCAGAGGGGAAGGGGGCAGAGTCCCCGCTTCCCTCTCCCGGGGTCGGCGTGCCTCAGCCCGCGGCCCCCTCCCGGCCGGGCCTCTGCTGTCACCGGGCAGGCCGGGACGGACTCGGACGCCATTTCGGCAGGCCCCGGCCCCGGCCCCATCCCCTCCCCGGGCCCGGGCGCTGGTCTGGTGGCCGGGAGGAGGCCGA
>NW_010972598.1:7197227-7230445 GCF_000737465.1 Haliaeetus leucocephalus | reverse complement strand
GGGGGTCCTGCCCCGCCGCCCAACCGCCTGGGGGAAGGGGGGGGGGCGGGCTGGGGGGGCCCGGGGCCGGGGTGAAGGCGGAGGAGGTCGTGTTCCCTCCCGAACCGGAGCCATCTGGTAGCATCGGAGCACGACGTGGAGTCTTCGAGCGTTTGGATGCCTGTAAAAAGCTACAAACGTGCATTCTGTCCCCCGCTCCTCCTCCTCTTGCCACCTCTTAATTTGTCGTTGTTTTGAAGGGAAGGCAAAAGTTTGGGAAGTTGGAGGACTCTCCCATTTTGCTAGTAGCGTGGGTTAATGCCTCTGTGCTGTTCAACGCTGGCTTCACAAGCAGCCTGCAATGAACTCAGGCCTGAGACTATATGGAACAAAGTAAAAGTGGGAATCCTGAGCTTTTAAAAAAAAAATAAATTGGAGTTCTGTCTCCCAAGAATTTCTTGCCTAACACTTTTGTAAGATGTTTTGAAAACGATTGATTTATTATTTTTTTTTTTAGCATCTATATGGTGAAGTCAAACACCACGTTGTATAAATTGTGCCCTTAAGGTGGTATCGTCTACAAAGAGTAGAAACAAACTTTTCTTGATGTCGCTTCTTGTGGGGATAACAGTTGCTAGTAAGAAAACACTGTCAAATTACTACGCGGTTTGTTTTTTTTAAAACCACCTTTACGAGTGGACAGCACATGTGCTATCATGGCAGTGTGAGGCCTGTAGGCCTTTGCAAAAACTTAGGTAGTTCCCATGGAGTGAGTAAATGGTGTTCCAGAGATCAGAGGTGAAGTAGGTAGGCTTACATGAAGAGGTGGTTTTGAGAAATAGGAGATACTTTGTACAAGACTTTATTCACAGTGGATAGTTACAGAGCTTCCATGTTGGCATTACGTAGCCAAAATAATTTGGATCCAAATGACTTCTTGTGAGAAATTAGAATTATTTCTATGTTGTGAACACCTGTTTTATGCAGCTAATACCACTGTCTTGGGTGTGCAGAACAAAAGTGAGGGGAAATTGATGGGACAGGGCTGGATGGAGGGGGGAAAAGGTACAATGTTCAGTAAGGTTTCAGTCTTGCTCAGGATTATTGTTCTTCACTGGCTTATGGACTAAAAAGTAAAAAGCCCTTTGCCAGTAACTAACGTTCAATCTATTCAGATTTTGGTGAAGAAGTGAGTATCTGATCAGATAGATTACCTTCTGATTTTATGGCGAAGTTCTTTGCTTTTCCCATTGAAGTTGAAACAAATAAATAAATTGGTTATTTTAAGGATGGCTTTTAGGAGCCAAAGGCTCCTAACTAACTATGAGCTTAATTTAGTTCCCTTTAATGGGCACTTGGCTGTCAAATTGTTTATCACAGGCAGGGTACTGTATACTTGGTTGTAACTATGTTTCAAAATAGGGCTAAGTATCCTTAATCTGTGCAGTCTGCTCATGGTTTTTTCTAAGTAAGTCGACTATCATGGTTACTAAAAATCAGCTACATGCAGTTTTGTCTTTTGAGATGACGAAATGGCCTGAATTGAAGTTTAAAAAACCCACAACACAACAACTTGATGATATCAAATCATGAGGATGGAAAAAATATGCAAATGTAATAACTGCTTTTCAATCTTCTGTTGGTCTTGGTTCTGTGAATTTACATGAAATTTTTCTCCTTTATTGACATCCTACTTAAGGGAGAACTTGTGTTGTTAAGTTGTAATTAAGTGGGAAGATGGAAAAGCTAACAAGGAAAATACTTTGGGTCATTATAGAGTGCAGGAATAACAAATGTGGGTAAAATGCCTTGTAGGTGGTTGTAGGGAAATCACATCTACCCATTGTGTCTAAAATATGTTAAAATATGTTGTGTTTTGTTCCTGTTGCATCTTCGTACTGAGAAACTAGTCCTTAAAAACTCAGTATCTCTGTTTTCCCTGCATTCAAAGACGGAGGAAGGTTAATGGTTTCACTGTATGAAACAATGAACCAAGGGTCAAACATTTAATATCCTCTTCAAGTTCATGTAACCGGTAAAACAAATGCTGTGGGATCTCTTCAGAGGCTTACAGGTGCTGTTTCATTCTGCGAGAAAGTTGAGCTCTTCCAGATCTTTTGCATTGGTAGTAGTTGGTAACATAGGTGTATAGCATTACCGCTGTGAAGTAAGTGATATGTGCCTTTTCTGTGATTCCACGTGGCACAGGTCGTGATATTCTGCTCATTGCAGTTGTACCTTGAAATTCAAGGTCACAGAAGGTGAAGTAGTTGCAGTGATGACAGTGGAGGCCTGGGGAGCAGAGGAGGTTGAGCGAGACTAGGTTCACCCATCTTGGTGTGGTGGGGAAATGGTGTCAGCTGAGGAGGTACAGGTACAGAGGTGAAGGTGACCTGCTCCTGTTGTGTCTGACACCAAAAGGGACAGTCACATCTTGTTTTACGCAGGGCCTCTTCACCATCTGCTGGCTCAGGAAAAAGCAGTTTGCTCTGGCCAGGAGTTCCAGCACCTCCAGCATGCAGCACCCCTTGCAATACTCTCCTTGCAGAAGGAGGTTCTGAGCCTCCAGAGCCTCTTAGGAATGAAAATAAATGTACCAAATATCATACTGCCCCCCCCCCCCAAAAAAAAAAATCAGTTTAATATGTTCCATGTTTCATGTCCAGTTACTTCTAGAGCTGGGTAGAGTTGCGAATATATTGTGAACAGGACATATGTGTTAAATTTTGTTGTTCTTACTTAAAGTGGTAAAAAGCTGGCTAAATGCTATGATGGGAATTCACTGTTAGTGGCCACAATTTTGTGTAGTTTGTAATTAGGAGTTTGTAAATTCTGTAATACCTCCCAGGTTTAACAAAGGAGAGGAGTAATTTTCATGAATTCTTTGGCTGATCCTGTGCAGTCAGATCAGGTAAACCTGTGTCTTCAGTTCAATTCCATTCCCAGGGAAGAGGACAGGGCCATTGTTGAAATTATTAAATCCTGCTGTGTGTGCGAGGCTACAAAAATGCCTTTTCAAAATGATCCTTTTTATTTTGTCCAGCCTCCTTGTTTTTCCCTGTGAGAATCTGTCTGTTGCACTTTATCCAAACCACACTCAAAGGAAACAATAGTTCTATTGAATTGTAAAGTAAGCACAAGGAACTCTGAAATTTTTAATCCAATAGCAAAGTGTGCCCTTTTCCTGTATAACACTTCCTGCACACTGAGTAAGAAGGCTTGTTTTGTACACAGGTCTTCTCTAGAGATGTGCAAGAAGTGTTATTTCAGTAGTTTTAGAATTTTGGGCATAATTTCTAATAGCTGTTTTCCTATAGGTTAAAATTTGCCGTTAAATCAGAAGTGCACTGCCTTATTCGTAATCTGATTTTTCTATGCTTTAAAGTTATACCAAGTGATGCACTTTCTCATCCTTGAACAAGAAAGACTGGATTGCTGTAGAATTATCTTTTGTAGTTTCTAATAAGGACTAAACGTCTATAAAAACAATTCTTAAAGAAATGCATTTAAAAAAAATCAAAATGTTGTACCTAAGACTACCTGAATTTTTTAGATGTATTCTTTGTAATGGAGTTCAGAAACGATTTTAATAATTCATTTGATTGGGGATGATTGGGGTAGTGAACAACTTAATTTTTTTGTGCAAGATGCAGCTAGAAATGTAGAATGCATCAGCTGTGAGTATTGCTACTAGAAAGTCATGCTTTCGGTTATTTGTACTTGTACAAGCTGACATTTCTTATGTCAAGTACTTGAGTAGGAGTATCTTTGAAAACTTCAGTTATGTTAGGAAATTAAATTGGGCAAATACTATGTATTTAGTTTGTAGTAACATTTAAATGACTTAATTTTTAAACTTTTGCTCTGTAGGATGAGTCTGAACATCATCAGGCAAGCCACACACTGTTAAGGATATGCTTTTCCCACCTCCATTTAAAAGTTTATTAAAGTCAGACAAGTCGCATCTCTCTGAAAAATCAGTTTTCATACACCCATTCCAACCTTGACAGTGAGTCAAATTAACTGTAGTGTGCACAATGGGAAGGAAGCCAGTGGGAGCAGAGGCAGGGCTCACAAGCACTAGAATACCCTTCTCTTTGGAACCTGGATTGAACCCCAGTCTTGTAAATCTTGCTGTTCTTGTGCTGTCACCCTGTAGCTGGGAAATTCCTGGCCAAAATTTGGGTTCACCTCTCAACTCCACATACGTGGCCACTGTTTTTTGCTACTGTATTTAGTTACTGTGAAGTGGTTCTGATCATCTGAAAGCAACTCAACAACCACACTTAACTTGAATTTTCTGAAGGCAATTCTTGTGGTTTTAAGATCATAATTCTTACATGTGTGGTATATACAAGGGTAACTTACTCATTGTTTTCTCATGTGCAGTGTGCCTTTTGTAGAAATGAAATAGGCTACACGTTTTTTTGTTGTTTCCCCCTTAGTTTTTCTTCTGATTTTTGTCAATGTTTGGTATGAAACTCACAAAAGGTCCAAGCAACCTTCTAGCTTTATCACAAAAAGTTTGCTTTTCTGTGGCTAGCTGGTGACAGTTCCTTATTTTAAATTGGTGGTGAACTGTTAATGAAACTGCTTATGTAAGACATTGCAGAAATGGTAGCTGCTGACCACTGTGATCCGTTAGGTGCTTACAACTTAATTTCTCTGCGGAATGTTTTTGCTGCATTATTTGTGTAAATTGTGAAGATAGAAGGAATCATAGCTAGATTGGTCTGACATAAAGACTGTATTCTACACAAAATAGAGATGAACAAGTTAAATGCTTTAATTTTAAATGCACGGTAAAAAAAAAAAGAAGCTACACTCTCTCCTGCAAACCTAGAGTTATTTTATTACTTTCTAACATTTGGTGATTAGAAACAGCTGATTTTTATGGGTGAGGAAAATCAATATAATGAGAAAATACAATAGACATTTTAAAATACTTTGTCTTTGAAAGGAATTCTGGTTTCTAAATATCTTCAACTGAATTCTAGGAGAGCACAATTGATGGTTTATGCTATTTTAACATGTTGTCATAAAACACAGAAATTACTAGGATTTTCTTACTTTTCTGAGTAAGCCCTATACTTCTGCTGTATCTGAACTACAGACTGGTGCATTGTCCTGAAACAGTAGTCCAGGGAAGCTGTTGAAAACATTCAGAGGATTCTAGCCTGGCTATATGAGCCATCCTTTTATTGTGGGTTTTTGCAGGATAGTAAGCTTTTAGAAATAAAAATTATAGCATTCCCCTTCCCCCCACCCTGAACTGCTTTTACATTTTGGGTGTGGGTGATGAGTTCTCCAAATGGCAAAAAAAAAAAAAAAGTGAAAAAGAAAAATTTCAATGGGTTCTTAAACAGGCCTGTTTGCGGCGAGCTGGTTTTGGGTGTCTTAAAAAGACTAGCTTGTGGTACTGTTCGTATTGATAATAACAATTTGTAGAATAGAGATACCATCTTTCCTAAGAGAAAGTGAAGATACTTGCTTACAGTCAGAGTCAAGCCTCCATCTTTGCTTTCAAGCAGAGGTTTTGCACAGCTCTGTGTAGGCCTTCCGTCAGGCGTGTGCCTTGCTACCTCTTCCTCCTTCTCTCCTGTGCAAAGTGGCAGTCTTCTTTGCTCTTCCCTTTTTTGGGCTTCCTCAAATCACTGTTTTCTGCTCTGCCTGGAAGGGCACTTATTAAATATCCTCTCTGAAAGCTCTTCTGACAAACCCTCTATAGCCTACTCTGTAAAGGCTCCTTGATATTTTGTTTGCTCTATAGCAAAGGACTCCTGGCAGGTCTGTCCTGTTTGATCACAGGAGCCTCACTGAGGAGCTACCGAGGGTGATCTCTGTCAATCCTGAGCACCTCATCATTCAAAGAGCAGGCTTTCTTCAAGGTGATGGACTTCTGTAAGTTGCATCGTGTAAATGTTCTGAGCATGAGAGATGTCACCAGTCGATACTCTGGAGCTCGCTCCTGTGCTGGTATCTCGCTGTGCCCTCCAGACCCTGGACACTAGTCTTGTTCTTGAGATATTATCTCAAAGGTATTGTTTGTCTCTCTTGTTTAATTCTGTCCCACGGCCGTTTTCTGCAACTGTTAATTTCTCCAAACTGTTGTATAATCCTGGTCAGTCAGATGACCCACAGTATGCCAGCCTTTTCATGAGCTGTCTTGAAGATATTTTCAGTAAGTTGTGCAACTGTATTATTATTGTACCAAAGAAAACAGTTTGAAAACCTGAACTGCTTTTTCATGCTTAAAAAAAATAACAAAAGAAAAAGCACCACAGATTCAATAACCACATCAGACTGTCTATAGAATACTCCTATAAACATTTTCTAAAAACTGTGATCATCACTGGAGATAGTAACTTGCAAGATTCAGTATATTGACAATACCTGCAAATTAAGACGACTCCACTCAAAAAGCTAGCAGCTTTCCAGAATGCACCAGGAATGCAGTATACAACCATGCCATCAGACACAAACTGTATTTTTCTCCTGAGCACAGTATTACAGTTGTTCTTAATAATGTAAGGAGGACGATTCTAAAAGGTTCTTCTTGCATAATAATAGGTGCAGTCCAGATATCGTGTATGAATTTAAGATGGAAAGAAAACCACACCAGTCATACCTAACATAGAACTATACAGAACATCCTTAAGTGCTTACAGTGTACTCTGGAAGAAGATTCTCTCTTGAAATAAATATTTGCAGAACTGTCGCTTTGCAGGGTTGATACCAGTCCTTCAACCTCCCGATATTAATCCAAAACAAATTCCTTGTGAGCCAGGGTTCACCTAATGGAAATGGACTTTACCTAACCAATAAATATAAAATTTATCAGTGCATCTTTCTCCCACAAAAGAACAACTGAAAAGCCCTATCCCTGTGCATGCATATGATAGAATGCAGTAGACTTTATTCATCACTCCAAATGCTCTTGTGGAAATTCTGTGTAAAGCTAAAAAAGTCGCTGTGTATTAGAATAAAACTACACAGATAACTGGTAAAGGACAGGCATTCTTGGTTACCGGTAGAAGGGTACTTCTCACAAATCCAAAGCTTGTTTTGTGACCTGCCAGCCCTGATCTTCAAATGAAACTGGTAAAATACTTACAAGATTCTGGGAGGTAGCATTCATAACCTTACTGAATAGTAAAAACTATGCTGTGTTACCATGCACTGCCAAACATCATCATTACCTTATTTTTCTGTCCTTCATCCTTCATTGGCTTGAATGATCTTAATTCATCTGAGGTCAAATTTTTATGTATTTGTGTTTAAAATAGCCCTTCCCCCAACAGGCTTGCAAGCAGGTTTTTTTTGCTTTGAACACTTCCACATACTGTACTGGGTGAGAAGTACGCTCTGGTAAGAACCAGCAAAATTAGAAATTTTCACTCACGTGGTGGTGTTCTCGCATGTAGAAAATTGGTTTATGACTCTCTGGAGTCACTTAGTCCATGTTCTGAAGAGAGGTTTCCAATAGCTCTGCCAATTACTGCTTGTAAACGTCCTGGTTTATCAGTTGGTAACCAATTCCTTGCACCTGAATACATCTACTATGAAATGAAGTTGCAGATCTGCTGTCAGGAAACAAGCCCACATTAGCCTTAGCAGAGAGCATGTTGATTTTAATAGTGATAAAGACATCACTTTGTCTGTGCAGCGATCTGGATTTCTGTGCAGGCAGACAAGCAAATTGTTTGCCTAAAGTTTCCACGAGGACTGCTCAGCTGCTGCTGCAGCCAGCTTGCCTTGTCTTTGCTTCTGTTGCCACTTTGATGTAGCCCTGTTTTTTTAAGTTCCACTTTATTTTCATCTCATAGCCTACAAAGCAGATCTACTCTAAAAAATAAAGCTTCCAAAATATACTCTTTTGTTTGACATAGTTTTCTGGGTAACAGAGTAAGCTATGTGAAACTAATACTATAAAGTTTACTCTGACCTTTTTTTCTGTCAGTAACAGCCTTCAGTGTCACTGAAATGTCTTCATATCTGGTTACTGAACACCTCATACTCCTCCCTTTAGCCAGTTATCACAATGACAGCTCTTCTTTGAATGAGGAGATAGAACAAGTATTTGCTGATTCCTATTTCTTCAATTAGTCAACAGTTTAAAAAAAAAAAAAAAGAGAGCAACAGCTTGGCTTCTGTGCTATTTCCTAGTTGTTCTGGTATAATCAAAGTGAGAGTTTCAATTAGGGAACCTTGTTTTGCATGTGATTTGTGATTAAATTAATAAAGACAGGTATATTGCTTAAGGGGAAAATTAAGTGACATCTGGATGATATAAGCTTTCATCTTCAGGACTGCATTGTTCCAATATATTATTGACACTTTGTCAAATGTTTAAGTAGTTTAGTAGTCTTCAGTTTGGTTTATGTACTAGTATTTGCTTTTAGTTCAGTTAAGGCTGTTGGAAGTAATTACAGTGAAACCCATGAAGAAGAGCTGAAGGTAAATCCACACCAGGAAGGCTGTACCACTAAACAGAGACGTAAGGGATTTTTAGCCATACAGTCCTCTTCCTTCAGTGAACATTTATATATGCAGTTCATATGTCCAGTTCCATCCATAACTGAGAAATTGTCTGGATTAGTGGAGGGTGAGCTGCTGTGCAGCACTGTGCTTATAAGCAATGTTTTGATCATCTCCAGCTGCCTCACAGACCAGCTTTTCCTGAAAGGAGATGACCTGGCTTTTGTTGGATTTTTTCCCTGCTGCTTCACAGCTTGAATACATCGGTGCAGCCAGCCTGTTAATAAGGTCACTCATTCTTACAAAGTTTCAGCTAGTAAATAATATGCTTATGAGATGTGTTGATGGCATCAGAAAGCAGGATGGCAGCAGAAAGTCTCTCCCTTTCTGTTCTGGCTTCTTATGGTTTCTATAGCTTCAAGTTAAGGACGCGAGTCCTTTATCTTTCATATGCTTGCTGGCCTGAGTGTAACATAACGGAAAGATCACGAAGAAATCTTGACAGGCTGCAGGTTGGATGCAACAGCAAGGATAAAGCTTGTTTGGGCAGTGTGTGGAGCTCTCCCAGGACTGCTCTGGGGCACTTCAATGAAGGTGCAGAGAAGTGTTTGCTTCAGGTGGTGGCAGGTATGCATTTTTTTGTACCCCGAATAAATGCACAGCTGTATTTACACTTCACGTAAAAACTGAAAGCTTTCCACTTGTGTGTGGAGGTGGTAAAAGGTATCAAACCGTCTGTGACAGATGTTAGAAATATTGTTTATAGCCACGCGCTGCTGGGAGGCTCTCTGCTGTCTGCATCACAGAAGTGATACTAAAACTCAGACAACTTCAGGATTTTCAGTACAGTGTCTTTTTGCCTTTAAAGACATTATCTGCTAGTAGTTTTGTAGCAATCCTATGAATGGTTGCTTTAAGTGTGGGGTTGGCTGTTGGAAGATTATACTGTATAAATGGCATTGTTTGTTGTGGTTCGGTGGTTCTCATATCAAGTTTGTTCAGTTTTCATTTAAGATGGGGTTTTTCCTAGCTCTCAGCCTGGATTGCCTTTTCAGAATCAAGCTGTGTCCTTAGCTCAAGAAATTTCTTTGCAGATTAATGTTCAAAAGGCTAAGTCTTGGTCCAGTGCGATTTTCATACTCTCTGTGATACAGCGTCAAACCAAGTTACACAGGTTGTTCCACAGCTGACCTTGCAACTGGAATTCAAGAGCTCTGCTCATCATCAAATTCAAATTTATGCTATTTTTCTTTTAGACTAACAATAGTGAGGAGTAAAACAAAACAAATGTATATAAATTTTCCAGTCAAGAGTAAATCAAATGCTTTTTTGTTGGTTTTTTCCCCCAATAAAATAGCATGGTTTACATGGTTCTCAGATCAGATCTTTACTTCAGTCCATTGCTAAATCAGAAATAGACCATTGAAAGCTTTAATACAGTAACAAGCATGAATAATAAAACCCAAACCAAACAGGAGTTGAAGGATTATATGTGAGATATGGAAAATTTGGTAACTGTTAATGCTTTCTAAGGATGACATCTGTGAAAAGTTAACCTTGTTGGATGGTGCTATGTAAGGTTAGACAAGAGAAGCAATTCCAGGACTGATTGTATACAGAGGCTTTCAGGATCTTAAAATGTGCCTTGCCCAAGTTAATTTATACAGTGACTTAAAATAGCCCATTCAGAACTAGGCCTAAAGGAACGCTGATTATTTAATATTGGCACTCACAAGCTTAATAGAAATTTCAAGTGAAAAATTATTTCATATGTACTATTAATGATCCTGCAAATTCAGAATAATTTTCCTATCCTTTTCCTTGTTGATTTGCAGCTGCTGTTGGCTTTCTGACAGTTTCCAGTGTCATTACCATGTCAGCCCCTTTCTTTCTGGGGAAAGTTATTGACATTATTTATACAAATCCCAGTGAAGAGTTCACTGACAGCCTGACCAGCCTGTGTGCCTTGCTGAGTGGAATCTTTCTATGTGGTGCTGCTGCTAATGCTACTCGTGTCTACCTCATGCAGACTGCAGGTAAAAACAGAAGCAAAAAGTGGTACTGAGAGTCACCTTTTTTCACAGAGTCAGGATATCTAATGATCTGAAATAAATTCTTGGCACTGGTTGAGAGATCCTCTTGGAATCAGTAGCTTTTATAACCAGATCAAAGGTAAACTAATAGTGCAAAGATAAGTATGCTGGAATAATTGTTCATTTTTATTTACTGTTACGTGACATCTTAAAGCTCACTCTCTTCTAGTATATTAAAACTCTGTAATGTGTCTTGTTCAGTGCTGCGTAATCCTGTGATTTTTATATTGTTGGTGTCTGTGTAAAGTCTTGTGTGCCATGCTTCACTGACTTCTGTTTCTGACAGGACAAAGAATTGTGAAGCGTTTGAGAACAACCATGTTCTCCTCTATTCTGAAGCAAGAAACCGCTTTCTTTGACAAGACCAGAACAGGAGAGCTGATAAACCGCTTATCTTCGGATACAGCCCTCTTGGGCCGTTCAGTGACTGAAAACCTTTCAGATGGGCTCCGGGCAGGAGCACAGGCATCTGTGGGGGTTGGAATGATGGTATGGTGGTCTCTTCCCTGCTTGTCACTTCTTGTAGTTTCAAGTTTGTTTCAGTTCTGTTAGGTAATGTGTGAATGTGATTCAGTCCAGAAACTGAATGTGTGTTCTTGGATACAAGTGTATTTCACTGGTTATCTACAATAACTTTTAAGTACTGCCTTGCAATAGATGATGTGCCTGTAGCCACTTGATGTTTACTCACAGACCAAAATATGGAGAACGAAGGTTTGAAATGAACTACTGTTACTGCCCAAATTTATCAAGCAAAGTATAGTAGGCAAATAGCTTAACTCTCTTCTTACTGAAGATATTAAAATCAGTGATAACGTTCCCATGCTTGTAGGTAAAATAGGGTGTGAAGGGACTGATGTAAAAGTCATTGGTGTTGGTTGATTCTGGTTAAGGCCTAGGTGAGCAAAGGCAACACCGAATATCAAACTACTGCCGAGGATTTTTATAAGTGTTAGTCTTTCTGCTTTAGTCCATTGGTAAAGAATATATTTAGGTAGGAAGCATGTTAATGAAGGCTTCAGTGCAGTGCATCAGTTCCCTTGAAGTTTTTGGTGGCATTAATTTTGTTAGGTTTATCTGAGAAAAGATACGTTGGTGGCAATTATCTTAAATGAAGGTGTGGTAATTTCTGCTGTCTACCTGGAGTTAAAAACAGATAGCAAAATAAAAATAAGCTTCCAATATTGATGTTATTAGAAACTGTTAAGAGTTTCCACTATGAAGCTTTAAAGCTTTAATACTTTGTCACTGATAAGAATTATGGCTTTCTGTATTTATCTAAGCAAATAGAGTCTAAGGTTTTATCTTACCATAGATAAAATAGAATAACTTTATGTAAAGCATTCTGCTCAAAATGCTTCCATGCTACAGTGTTAAAAGGTGGACTATAAAAGCTTGCCCAGAAATAAGAGATTATTATGAAATATTTATAAAGCCTGTCAGTTAAGTTGATTTTTAGTTTTTCTGGAGTTTTTTGTTTTCGATACTGAAAGCAAGATGAAATGAAAGCACATTAGATCTAATTTCAATAAATCTTATTAAAAGAACCCATTTAGGAGCTTTGATGATGATTGCTACAAGTGATAAGGTTTTGCAAGAGTAAATTAAATCCATTATTCCAGGTTATGAACATTCATGGGTGCTAGGGAGCACTGGCGACTCCACCTGTTCCTCAGTTACCCAGAAGCAGTGTACGATATTTCTCTACTCAAACTTTCTGCATTACACTGTCTATTTAAAAGTTGTGTAAGTGCTTTAGAAACTATATAGTAGCTTATGTCTTTCAGCATCTCCAAGAGATTTCCTACTAGGCCTGTTTACTGGCAGGTTAAGATATTTGGCTAAGACCACACAGCAAACCAGTGAGAAAGCAAGAAATGAAATCCAGACCGCTTTGCTTATAATCCTTTGTTCTAACCATGGGATACATCCCAAATGCTGTGGAGGAATGGATATTTTGTCTGGAAGTAATAAAACATCATAAATGAAAGCATGGCAGCACTAAATTACAGTCCTACTAGTTTTAGAAAACTCTAGTGAGGCAAGTTGCACTTCAGTACTCTAGTGGTTTTTTTTAATCTAAACACTCACCACCCCTGACACATACCTTTTTCTTCTAGTTTTTTGTGTCTCCTAGCCTTGCTGCATTTGTTCTGAGCGTTGTGCCACCCTTGGCTGTCCTGGCTGTGATTTATGGAAGATACTTGCGAAAACTAACTAAAATGACCCAAGATTCTCTCGCAGAAGCAACACAGGTAATCTTTTAACAGATGCTTTCTAGTTAACTTCAAAGTTGCTCTAGAGTATTTAGGTTAATATCTCTGAAGTTAAAGAACTTCTGAAGATAATTGTACTGTTCATTGCCCTAAGCCATGCTGAGCCTGTAGTTTTGCACCTGAATAGTATGAAAGGTAAACACCAGTAACACTTATTCATAGATGTCAAAAGCAACGGTGCTTTGGTTGTCCATAACAATATAATGTGGAGGTACCAGGCCTTGAGAATTTGGAAATGTAGGAAAGGATAAAGAGGTTAGGCTTTAGCTTTGTGAGAGCATAAAAAAAATCAACCTTTGAAGTCGTGTGTAATTTGGTACCTGGGTTTGAAAAACACTTTTCTTGGACTATGGTTATGAGTTTGAAGCCATCAGAAGCATCCTAGATGGTTCTGTCTTTTAAGAAAACTTTGCTAGCAAGTCCTTCTCTGAAATGAATCCTTGACGTTTGACCTTATTGTCAGCTCTTTAATGTTTATGAGGTTTTACATTTCTTAAGCTTTTCTGGGCATCTCAGCACATATCCAGATATTTGGGAGGAAAGTAGAGGAAGCTGTTGTTTCTAAAGAGGCTGTTGTAGAAGGGCTTTCTTTGTGTTTGCTGACTGCACTGAAATATTGCAAAGCACTATCAGAAAAGAGTAGTGATAGTGACCTTTTCCTCACATCATTAAAAAGCATAGAAATATAATTAGGAAAGATCCAGTTAAAATAACCACAATTGTCAGCTGTTTTAAACTTGGCATGTCCTTTGTAGGACTTCTGCAAATTGACTGTGCAGAAGGAAGATTATCCCTCTTCTGTTTATCTTCCTCATCCTGTGTTGAAGGGAAGCTCATGCCTTTGCAAACCAGGTGTGGGACTTCACATGAACAAGCAATTTTAGTGTTCCATTTGAATTTTCAGGTTGAATGGAGGATGGAAGAAGGAGAATTATAATTTTTATGTCATATTTTTACTCACAAAAGGGGGCCCTGTTTTTTGTCAGACCATCACAGTGTCTGTTAACAACTTAGTCTAATTGGTTACAATTGAGGTAATTTTAGAATTAATACTTTGCTGTTTAGAAGTTAAAATAAAATACTGAGTTGAAATGAGACATTAGTAGTTGGGCTAAATTAATTCCCAGTGTTGCTTTGATCAAATGAGTGGAATTGTTTCAGGAAATAACAGCAGGCTTTCTCGCATGATTTAGTGTAGGATAGAATATTCTTTATTTTTCCCCTCCCCATGTTGTTATTGCAAGTTATTGTGAATAGTAATTTTCTTATGTGTGTTGTTCACATCAAATTAAGGTGGGTTTTTTTTAATGCTACTTTTATATTTTTCTATCTCTGCTAGCACTTAAGGCAATCTTGAAGTTCTTTTTAAACTGTCTGGGCATGCAGTTTACTTTCAACTTAATAGAATAAATTAAAAAAAAAAAAAAAGGAGGGGGAGGGGTGGAGAGAGGAGGGCATAAGAAATTTTCCAGTGGTGTCCAAAGGAATGTATTTGGAGATTAGTGTAGTGATACTTGTTTAGCTTTTAAATGTTCTGTAATATGAACATTCCAAATTGTGTGTCTGCATATATTTGTTTTGTTCTTTGCTTTAATGTAGTTAGCTGAAGAGCGTATTGGAAACATAAGAACAGTTCGAGCTTTTGGACAAGAAGTGGCTGAGGTGGGAAAGTATACAAATAAAGCTGATTATGTACTACAACTGGCTAAAAAAGAGGCACTAGCTCGGGCAGGCTTCTTTGGAGCAGTAAGTATATTTTGATGAAAGTAAACCAACCATGTTTTGCCAAGTGTCGATTATTTTAAAATTCATGAAGGTACTTATAAATCCGCAAATAAATGAATTGAGTGTAAATTGAACCTACATAAAACTGTGGGAAGACTGGACTTAAATCAGTCTAAATTGCTGTGAAACTGCACTTCAAGATACAGTGGTATGATAAAGCCAGTTTAAGCCTCTATTTCTGCCCCACACCCTTAGCTTGGTAGTATTTATCTGAGCCCATACCTCATATTCGGGGAACTAAACTAGTGGAAACCTTTCCCCCCACCCTTAGTGTTTTACAGGTTTGTGTTCCTGATGAGATGAGCATCAATGCAAAGGAAGCTGGGGAGTGCACAGGTCGGGGAGGGAGGGTGGGATTGCATTTTTCCATAACAGTTTGCAGTGAGTTTGCTTAACAGTATTCTAAAACTGCAATGTAACTGCAGACTATCAACTCTTCTCCTTTAATGATGGTTGAGAATAATGTTTGGTGTTCCTTTCCGTTTGGGGGGGGGTGGGCACGGGGAAAAGAGGTGCTTGCTTTTTGAGCACTTGTTGGATAGCACAGTGCAGTGCCAGTGGATGTCTGGCTGGCTGTTGGCTTGGTTTGCTTTCAAATTGGTTTTGTTTAAATTTAAATCAGTCTTCTAAAAATCTAGATACCCATAATATGGGAATTCTTTTATTAGAAGGAAAATTCTGAAGCAACATTTTAGAGGTTGAAATTTAAGATACATGTGACAAAATCTGCCTTTTCCTCTTTTTCCTTAGACTGGCCTTTCTGGAAACTTAATTGTCCTCTCAGTCTTATACAAAGGAGGATTATTAATGGGCAGTGCCTACATGACAGTTGGTGAACTCTCATCTTTCCTAATGTATGCTTTCTGGGTTGGAATAAGCATTGGAGGTATGGAATGAGAAATTAGATTTTCTTCACTTCAAAGCGTTACAGTCAGTATGGGGGCGGGAGGGAAGAAGCTCTTAAAAGATCTGGCTTTCTTAAAAAGTTTCTTCCAAATGATCTTCCCAAGAAATTATACATAATTTTTTTTTTCTGAAGAGTTAATGAAAATAATAATTTATAACTTAATCTTAATATACGCCTTCCATTTTCCCAAAGGAATACAGAGGTTATTTTTTTCGATGTGTGTATGTGACAGATACATATTACTTTAATTTTCTTTGGGTCTAAATTAAGATACTTGGTATATTGTGTAAAGAAGTAATACTGGTATTATAATTTTTACAAAATATGTGGGTCTGTGTTAAACTTACTCTATTTAGAAAGACATGTAGAATTTAGCTGTAACACAGTATAGAGTGTCTTGAGCTGAAAGAGTAAACAATGTGCCAGCAGAACACTACACTCTGGTGCTAACCTTTTGTTTTTCCTTACTGACTGGCTCCTCCTTTGAAGCTCAGGCTCTGTAATCTACTGGCCCAGAAACAAACTGTTCATCTTTTTGACAGAGCAGTCTTTACTACTGCATACAGGCAAAAGTGAAGATAAGGTACTTTGAAGTTTGACAACTGATTGGAAGGGTTGTTCTTTAAAATGAGTCTGCTACGTCTGATAGACTGGCAGGGCAATGCAGCTCATCTGTACTCTTCTAAGACTAAGCCTGATATTGTGGGAAGCACAAAGATGTGCCTGAAGGCAAAATTCACAAAACTTGCTTCCTCGAATATCAAAATTCCAGTGGCACCCATACCAACTACCAAAACCCTTTCATCTCTGGTTAAGTCATCCAAGTGTGGTCAACAGACAGATACCTGGCACTGTGAAAACATGGGGCAAATTAATGTAAAATAAACGAAGAATAAGTTTAGAAGCACTGATAAAATGTCATTGAATTAATTTCTATTTGCTATAAAAACATCTTGTTAAATTCTACTTAAAATTATTGAAGAATATAGTTCTGTACAGACCTTATTCTCATGGGGACTCTGAAGTAAAGGTGTCTTGCCACAAGAAGCCTGCCTTCCTTGACACCTACAAGGCATGTAAATCGTCGAAGTGCTAAGTCTGCTTGCTATGTCATCATCAATACATATGGAAGTTCATGCAATGAACTTTGAAGTTCACTGCATAATTTGGGACTTTGCCCCTTTTTGTTGTAACAGTTTTCTGTGTTTTCTACCAAACACTGTGAACACAGGTTATGAAAATTAAAAACATTTTCTAAGTAGTATTTGCTGTCCTTATTATATAATGCTTTTTAAGAGTGGTTGTGAATTTGCAAACCTCAGTGTCTCAGTTTCAAGGTGCTCTGTGAGGCTCAGCCTTCTCCCCTGTGCTCTGCTCTAGGATGTAGGTGCTTTGGCTCTTTTTTCCAAGCAGACAGCTTCTCACTGCGGCTGGTGCTTTGTGTTGCAAGCTTTCAGATAGTCCTCAGCAGCAGCATGATGAAATCCCCTGTCTACACTTACAGACTCATGACCTTGTGCTGGGCTTGTTGCTCTGAAAGAATAAACCAGTAAACCTATTTTAATATACCTTGGGTTTTCTTCCCTCCTGAAATCACTCTTAACACTATATGCATTTTAAGATGGAAGTGGTTTCTTCTGTATGTTTATTCTGTTGGAATTCAGAGTTTTTTAAATTGGTTACTCTGTTTTGAAAGACACACAAACACTGGAGAAATAAGACATTTTATGTCTTACTCCATTTTTGGTTCTAGGTTGGTTTCTGTGTTTATTTCAGCTGGAAAGCCCTTCAGCAAAGCCAGCTCCAAGATGATTCACACAGCTGCTAAGAGCTGGGACCCAGTGCTATATGCAGGCCTTGTCCTTAGCTTTTGCTTTATCCAGTAATGTTTGAAGCATGCTGACTTGGGAGATATATTTCTTTACATTGTTCATTCTCCACATAGCTTCTCAAGCGTCAGTTCAGCCTTAGGTTTTGTGCCCTCCCTCCCCTGTGGCTGACTCAGCCAGGCTCCCCTGTAGTAGTATAACCCTGTCTGACAAAGAAGGGCATTCAGAGTGTTCCGTTCTGCTGAATGATTTTAAAAATTGTCCTAGTAGGTTGCATGCAAGGCTATTTCTCTAAAGTTGGATGCTGTTCTTCCTGACAGATGAATGAAAAAGAGCTGCTTTGCTTTTGAGTATATGCAAGCTTAAGTGTATTAACATTTTCTTCTTTTTTCTTCAGAACGATTTCTTTTACAGATATAAGTAAGAATGGTGAATAAGAGTTATTGGTAGCTCTCAAGTGAGACTAGATAGGATTTAAATCAACATGTTTGATAGTGTGTTGGAGTAAAAGATCCCCTACACATTTGATGCTTCAGTGCTAGTGACAAAAAGTATAACGCAAATTTTATGCCTCCTGTGTCTTCCACTCCTTATGGATGCATAATACTGTTCTGCTTTTTATTTAGGTCTAAGTTCCTTTTATTCTGAGCTAATGAAAGGACTAGGTGCTGGTGGACGTCTTTGGGAACTTATTGAAAGGAAGCCCCAACTTCCGTTTAATGGTGGGTCCCTGCTTTGTTACTGTTCATAGGTTGATTTTTCTTGTATTGGTCACCAGTATTTCAGAAGGATGTGTGTTGTACTTAAAGGTAGTACTGACTTACATTCTTTTGAAAGAAACTAGATATAGTGGTAATTCTTGTGAATTTTCCTAACTATGAAACAGATGATGAAAATTTCCTTTAATCAGAAATTTTAGAAGCTGAAAATTTGGTGGTTTTTTTCTTTAATTAATTCAGAATATGGTTTTAAATATATTACTTTGAAAGTGTAACTGAGGACATGCTCATTTCTAGCTTCTTGGAATATGTCTTTGATGTCATCACCACTGTCTCTTGGATCAGCTTTAGAGTGAAAAGAGTGGAAGGAAGAAAAAGGAGGGGAGGGAGGAGCTCTGAGATGGTTGTATCTCATATTTGCAATAAAAAGGTTTACCACACTCATCTCTAATGGCTAAGAAATTAGCAGTCTGAAAAGAGATGCTTTCAAAACCAGGTGTTTTTCATTAAGAGTGTCTCAAGTTTAAACGGTTCATAGTGATCCAGTGAAAACAGTTCCTTAGTGAGACATGTTGATGTGAAACCTAATTTGTAAGCACAAGTTTGAGGCCTTTCAGCAGCACATGCCAAACTGAATTTTTGAGTTCTTCAGCCATAGCAGGACTGAGGCATGACTGGGAAATGAAAGGAAGGAAGGGGTGGAGCTGAGGTGGAGAGTCCAGCTTCTTGGGAGAGTGTGGATGTGCAAGTACAGCAGGTGTTGCTTTTGGAATGATTTGCACCCCTCTCTTCACAGTAGCACTACCCACATTTCTCCCTTCTTTAGGTATGAACAAGGAAGTTTTGAAGAGGAGGTAATGTCCTTTATTAATCAAGTTTGACATTATTGGTTGTGTGAGGAGAAACAACCAATTTTTGTGGCAAATCAGGCATTCACATCTGAATTCTTTTCATGGGCTGCTTTAGGCCTAAAGATAGGTTTGTGAATCTGAAATCACATCTGGTTTTATCAGTATGTTTATAGAAGAATGTGCTCACCTTTGAGAGGTGTTAGACTTTTATGGAAGCTTGCTGAGGTACTAGTCAAATCCCCAAAAGAAGATATGCAAACTTCCCTATAAATCTGCCTTTTAAATAAGTATGTAAATATAGTAACATTTAAACAAATATAAAAAATAAATACTACTAATAATTAAAATAATATTTAATAATATTTAATTATTTAAATAGAACAAACAAATATTTTTAATATCTAATAATATTTAAATATAGTAAATAAAAATACATTGCCAGCAACACCTTATTTACAGTTTTATTGTTTGGAAGCTAGACAACGCCCTCTAGTACTGAGCGTATTTTGTATAAACAGCGTTTGCCTGTATCCATCAAAGTAGTTCAATAAGCTGCTTGTAGAAGATACTTTCTGTGTGAGTTGCTGTTTTATTTAATTGCCTGCATCCCACTTAGCAAAAATCGTACATCACTGTTCACCAGCTCTGTATGTTGTTGAGAAATGCAATATAGCAGAGTCCAGGTGAGCTGTCAACACTAGTTTCTCTCTGAGTTTTATACGGTCCTCTGATCTGGAAACTTTGTAAGGGCTGCTCTAAGAGTCAGAGTCAGAAAAGAACACCCAACAGACGTAATAGGTTTTTTGAGTGAGCTCTGGCTGTAAAGAATAATAGAATACCATGTTGGAAGGAACCTCAAGGATCACTGGGTCCAATCTTTCTTGGCAATCTGTCTAGACAAGATGGCCCAGCACCCTGTCCAGCCAAATCTTGAAAGTGTCCAATGTTGGGGAATACAGGAATACACCAATTCCTTGGGGAGATTCTTCCAGTGGCTGATTGTTTGCATTGTTGTACCCATTACCTGCCCCCTCCCCCCCATCCCACCCTTTGTCTTTTCCAGTTGACTCTGTGTAAAAAGGGAGTCTCCATCTTCTTTGTAGCCACCCATTAAATACTGGAACATCATGATAAGGTCTCCCCTATGCCTGCTTTTCTCAGGGCTGAACAAACCCAGTTCTCTCAGCCTTTCCTCATATGGCAGGCTTCCCAGTCCTTGGATCGTCTTTGTGGCCCTTCTCTGGACCCCCTCCAGCCTGTCCACATCTTTTTTGTACAGCAGGGACCAAAACTGAACCCAGTATTCCAGGTGTGGCCTGGCAATCGTGGAGTAGAGTAGGATAATGACTTCTTTATCTCTGCTGGTGATGCCCTTGTTGATGCAACCCAGCATCCTGTTGGCTTTCTTTGCCACAGCAGCACAGAAAGAATGGAGTTTTATCTTTTGAGTTGGTTACTACAGAGGGGTTCTTTTGAAATGCTGTGCTTCAAATTTCTGTTCTGCTTCTGTCTCCCTGCACTGGAATTCCTCAGATTCTTAATCTGATGGACACCAAGTCACAGTTGGCCTCTGTCTCATTTCTCTTCACAGCTGCAAGCCTGTCTGTAGGATGCTTTTCAATGTGCATAGACTTGACTTAGGCCCTGAAAAGTAATATTGTCTCCAGTGGATGGAGGCAGACTTAGAATAGCAAAAGGTCCAAAGGTCCTTTGTCCAAAAGGTAACCGCCAGCTGACTGATGAAGGGATAGTTACACACTCTTGTCTTTACCAATGAAGCTGGCTTAAACTTCCTGCCATGACATCCAGTGCCACACTGCAGAGTGGGATTTTTTTTTATTTTTAATCTGGATTATTTCAGTGGTCTTCACCTTTACAGTGATACCAGTGCAAAGTAAGCAGCAGTATTGGGGCAGAAGTTGTCTTTCCCACTGCAGGTATTGAATTGTTTAATCACACCAATAGTGACATCCAGAAAACAATCTTTATTTTATAGACAGAACATAAGTCAGACAGAGTTTCAGATGTCCACGTAGCATAGGCTTACAGAAAGCTTCTTTTAAGTTTCCTTTCAGTATAAACTAAATAAATAGGAAAGGATATAAACCTTAGTCTCAGAACCCAATTATAGTTGATTTCTGGCACATCAGACAATAAAGCCAAGAGACTATTTCTCTACTGTCCAAACCCACCTGAAACATCTACTCTCTTGGCTACTTAGGTTTTATTTTCATGGAACTCCAGCTGTTGCTGGTGACAACAGATATCTCAGGAACAAATTATAATGTATTTTTTTCCTGTATCTAGAATCCAAACAAGAAACAAGCACAATCCTGTATATAGCTTTTGGATATTTTTACAGTAATATATAGAGGAAGGACTTGTGGTACCAGACTTCCTGTATTGCAGTAGATTTCAGTGTTTCAGGGCACAGAATAGACTGTGCAATAACTGGAACTGAGAATAAAGATAAGCAATTACTTGTTACTTTGGTAATAGTAAAGATTATGCTGCTAGCACAGAATTTAGCAAAAACATTTCTTTTCCCAAAGGGAGGTTTACAGGCCATTGTGCTTTTACCTAACAAAGAAGTTACAATGTGTATGTCCATGGACTAAAGTCAAGGAAGGAGTCTGAAATTGTATGCTCTTGCCTTTGCCATTTCTATACTACTACCATTAAACTGAAAAGCTGGAGAAGAGGAGGGAATCCGGGAAAAAGAAAAGCAAAATAAATTATTTGGTCTAGGAACTGCAGGAGTAGTGAAATCTTGATTGCAACTGATGGGTGTCTGTGTTTCCTATCCAGTTACTGTTGAACCAAACACGGGCATGTGCTACCATATGCTGTGGCTAGTTGGGGGTTACCTATGTGCTGCGTCTGAACAGAATTAAGGGGTTTGAGTTGCATGTCTTCAGCACGAACAAACACTGCTCGGTTATTGCTCTGGTGCTGCCAGTTTTCACAAAACTGGTAGGAACTTTGTCAGTGAGACTCTATCCTTTGGGAATGCAGCACCACTGTCCACGTAGTTTGCTTTGTATGGATATGTGTTGCTGGGATTTAACAAGGCTTGAAGAAATTGTGTTTCTTTGTCTTACCTATTTGTAAGCTTTTTCTAGTACTGGTATTCTTTTAAGATAATTGTTTAAATCCAGTGCTGTGCTCCAGAAAGAAGCTGGTTTTATTTAACTTGGGCAGTTGTTCATTCATGATGGTTTGTTATGGTATTTCACAAACTGAAATTTTAGTTTCAGTGAACTGTTGCCTAAGAGTAATGCCTCTGATTGGTCTTTGAATATAACGTTGTCCTGAATTTATTAAATTTACTTTCCACTTAAAAAAAAACACCCTAAAAAATGGCCATTAATGCAACAAAGCTAGCAGCAACTTTATTCCAGTGACAGCTTAAAAGCTACCCAGTTAACAGGTGGTGGAGAGGGAACTACTCTTATCCAAAGAGGAGGGTGTTTCAGGTGACTTTTGTGGCTTGATGAAAGGACAGTAAATGATTTGCAATGTTTATCTTTTTGCATGTGTTCTATGGCAACGGGACTTTGGCCTTCAACAATGCCATTTCATTTCATTGCTCCTAATTGACAAAACTTAAATTGTTCATAATATGTTTAAAAATTCAGATAATTCTACTAGAATTGAACATTGTTCGTTGTTAGGTATTAGCAAGATGCAGATTATCCCTCTTGCTGTAGGTAGCCTACAGCTTCACTGCTGGTGAGCAACCTGAAATTACATTCAGGAACCAGTGGTGTACCACAGTGATTCAGTCATGGCTGAAATATAACCCCTGCGGTCCTGAATTGTGGCCTGCAGCTATCCCTGGATTTAACATGGAGATAGATATTTCTATTGGGTTTCTGTAAAGCAAGTTCTAGGAGGGCTGAGCTGATCTTTGTTTCTGTTCACATTTCTGTATTTTATTCTTTCTCATATAGAGGGAATCACACTAGGCAAAGACACGTTCAAAGGTGCTTTGGAATTCAAGGACGTCGAGTTTGCATATCCAACACGCCCAGAAACATCTATTTTCAAAGATTTTAGCCTTTCCATTCCAGCTGGCTCTGTTATGGCTCTGGTTGGCCCAAGTGGTACAGGGAAATCAACTATCGTATCCCTTCTGCTGAGGCTGTATGATCCTATCTCAGGTATGTTTTGTGTGTTGCTCTCATTCGTGACAATTGGTGCTTTGCATCTCAGATACACTTTACAAACAGTCGGGCTTCCTGTGCTTGACGTCTTGACGTGACTGTTCCACTGATGAACTGTGCTTCCTGCTGGGGTGTATGGTTCATTACCTTGTGGTGGTGCCTGCATAGCTTTGCATTTCTGATCCACCAGTATGCGATTCCTCCGGGGTCGTTATTCTCAACTGTTCTTTCTGCCTCTTCTCAGTACTTGTCAAACACATTTGACTTTACTGTTTCTTAATTTAAGGTACTATCACCGTTGATGGCTTTGATATCCGTCAGTTAAATCCACTGTGGTTCAGGACAAAGATTGGAACAGTGAGTCAGGTGAGGAAGAAAAAAAAGTTCTAAGTGAATGAAATAATCTTGTGTGATCAACTAGCTGTGCCTCACTTCTCTTCTTTTTAAAACTATATAATCTTGCTTCTCAGTGAAATCCCTCCATGTCACCATAACTGCTGTTGTGCATGCTTTGTTCTAAAAATAAGTATTCAGAACTAGCCCCATTATTCTGTAGTCTATTTTTACATAATTATAGAGATTCAAAGTGTTAGCTTAGAAGAAAAGTGTGCATGTGGAGACTGGAAAGTACATTGTTGCAAATTGTATAGGTATGACCATCTTGATGTTTGCTATGATTTTTTGAAGAAAGTAACACAAGGCTTAACATTTAATCACGTTTTATGTTAATGGCAGTTACACAATCATATTTTACACAACCATTTGAAAACTGACCACCTGTGCTCTGTGTTGTTTCCAGGCAAACACAATTCCATTAGGAAAGCATGAAAATACAGCACTGTTGGCACTTAATCTTGTAGTGCCCCCTCCCTAGCAACCCCCAAACTCTGCAAATACAGAGAGATGTTCAATGGTCTCTTAAAAATAAACTATTTGACAATTAGAATATGTATGTTCCTTCCCTCTTCTCCCCAGGTGCTTCACAATGCAATTAACTGTTAGGTTGATGTTCTGGTTAAAAGCATGAGGATAACTGAGCACATGTTGCATTTCAAAACATCTACTTTATGTAATAATGCCACCAAAAGCTTTTGTGCAAAAATTATTTTCCTGTGGACACATTAGCGTTTTTCTTTTTGAATGTATGTATTCCCCTTGAGTTACCAGTAGGAGATTCATACTGGTATTCATACTACAGCATGTCTCTATTTTATAAACAGAGCAGACTTACCTTGTTTCAGACATTCTCCCATTGTACATCACTTGGCCTATCTGCCAGTCCTCTTCTCTGTTTTTTGTGTCTAATTCAATTAACTCTAGCTTACATATTCCTTTGTATGGATATAAAAGAAATTAATGCTGGGTCTTGTAAGTGGGATTTATGTTATTTGAGATATAGACAATACATGCATGTGATTACAGATCTCTACCATATTAGTTATGTTTTTGAATTTATTAGGAACCAATTCTGTTCTCCTGTTCTATTGCTGAAAATATTGCCTATGGTGCAGAGGATCCTTCTACTGTGACTGCAGAGGAGATTCAGAAAGTTGCTGAAATAGCTAATGCTGCTAGTTTTATCAGAGATTTTCCAAAAGGGTTTGACACTCTAGTTGGAGAAAAAGGCATTTTGCTTTCAGGTACATCTTTATATTGCTTATTTTAAAAATCTGGATGCTATAGAGTGAAGTAAAAATTCTATTATTTTTTGTTACTAGTTTTTTCTCCAAGTCATAGTCTGCCATAAGTATTTAAAAAATCCCTCCTTCATCTCCATCCCACCCCCTAAAGTACATGTGCGTAATTCCGTTCAGCTCAGGCATTCAGTTAAAATTACTTTACATATGTTTTCCTACTTCAATTTACTGAGCTTTTTCCCCCAGGTGGACAGAAGCAACGAATTGCAATTGCTCGAGCTCTGCTCAAGGTAAGCCAGTACCCAAATAGCTATATAACTACTTTGTGGGGAGGTGGGAAGGGTTAAAAAGGAGGAGGTCTTTCAATGGGAGATGTAGAAAAAGATTTTTAAAAAGAAAATGATATCTTTTATGTTAATGAGGAAGTTTGAAAGGGCTGAGTGGTTTAACTAAAGAATTTACTTATGTAAGTACTTCTTCCTATCTTTCAGTCATGTTTTTTCATAGTTGTTGCCAAGACAGATGGTAAATCATTGTATAATGGCTCACTTTCATAAGATCAGGTCTAGGATGAAGGAAGACTTTAAGAATATGGTGCTAGTAAACTCATATATGATAGCTCTGTCTCTGTGTTCAGATCTTTATCATTCATGGGTTGATTTTTCTGGGTTGCAGCTTACTAGCGCTATAGATGCCCTGTCTTGGCTTTGCGGGGAGCTGCTCTGGATTTGGGACAAGATACTATTTCAGGCACAATGTTGTGTCATTTTTTTCTTCAAGGGTTGGTGTGGGTAGCTTTAGGGTGGGCTCTGTGCTGCACAAATTTGAGGAGGCTTCTGAGGATCAGAAGGACAGGGAATTTAGTTCAGGGACAGCCACAGGGCCTCGCAGGGAGGAGGTTTGGTGCTGATGCTCAGCTGGAAGTTTTGACCCTAGCTGAACCCAGCTTACATTCACCTTAAGCCACACGGGTCTCTATAGCATCCTAGCATGCCCAGTTCTCCTAGATTCCTGGGAATTTTTCATTATACCAGTTCTCTTTTCCCACAAATGCTGAAAAGCTGATTGCATTTCATGTCAAGTACAGTTCATGGGAGTAGAGACTTTATTTGGGGGGAAAAAAAAAGTTTTAAAAAATAAGCGAGTAGTTGATATATATGTGATTGGGGTTCAATGGCATCCCTTCTCATTCAGAAGCAGCATGTTAGGGATTGGAGCACTAGCTATTTCTTTTTTTTTTTATTTAATTGGGAAGACTTCTTAAATGCTAGTTCTTAAGTACTACGTATTTCATCTGTCAGTGAAATACTGTTTGTTGGTAGGTTTTTGTTATTTTTTGTTACTAGACAGTTATATATAGCAGACTGCAAGTGGAAGGTAGCTGAGCCTCTGTGAAAGATCCACATAAGAGCAGTAAATAGGAAATTGAACTTTTGACCACAGTGCTGCCAAGTATGCATTAAAAACCATCTCCCACCTTTAGTTTGTATCTTTCAAATAGTTATCAGGTAATAGTGTTCTGTTACTTTAGTTTGGAAAATTTGAAGGTGGAAGAGTGTTGTTTCTGTTTTGTCCTCTTAGCATTTAGACTTCTTAAAAGTAATGCTTTGAACGACACTCAGTTCTTTTGATGAAGTAAGTACACTTACTTGGGATTTTAAGCTGTATGAATCCAGTTCTCTATTGATATAAATATTCAGATCTTGTTTAATTTTTATTATAACCAATTTTACTTTCTTTTTCAGAATCCTAAAATTCTTCTGTTAGATGAAGCAACGAGGTAAGAAAGAAAAGAAGTAGAAACTTAGAAATCATGTATTTGTAAAACGCAGATTTGGGAGGTGTTCTCTCTTCTTTCTTTCTCTGCATGCCCTTGCAAAAATTATCTAGCCCCTTATTCTTCTCTACCCACAAAAAGAATGTGCTTTCTAGAAAGCGTGAATTGGTTAGGACACCTGTGATAAAAGCTGTTTATGCAAAGTGGAAAGGATAGCTGGTACACTGTGTTGTAATTTTTCATGGAGTTAAATTTGTTATATGTAAATTGATTTTGAAACAGCTACTTAAAGCTTTTTTCTATCTTTAGTTAAATGAAGATCTTAGTGTAAAAGAGATGATTATACTGCAGTATAACTTAATTTTTTTCACAGAATTAATTTTGTGTTATTTCTCCATGCATGTTTTTGCATATGAGAATATGCAATGCCTATAACTTGGATGTGTGCACTAAGCATATTCTTGAAACTTTCCTGCAGTTCCATTGGTTCATATTCACCAACGATAGCAAGGGTTTGCAGTTTTAGCAAAATAAGCCTAATGCATACAAAACTAACCTGTCTTAAAATAACAAATATCCCCTCTCTCCCCTCCCTGCTTCCAATTTCTTACTAGTGCTTTGGATGCTGAAAATGAATATCTAGTGCAAGAAGCTCTGGACCGGCTGATGGAAGGGAGGACAGTCCTAATTATTGCTCATCGTCTGTCTACTATTCAGAATGCTGATTTTGTTGCAGTCCTTGGCCAGGGTAAAATTCTTGAATGTGGAAAACATGAGGAACTACTTGCAAATCCAAATGGACTTTTCAGGAAACTAATGCAGAAACAAGCTTTTCTTCAGAATAATGATACTTTTGCATTAGATTTACAATCCAGAGAAAAGCATGTATTAAAAGAAAATGTATGAGAATGTATGAATAACAGAAGCTTACAAACTACAAAGAATATAACTTATGTTTCAGTTATGTAAAGTAAATGTTATATTTTTCCAAAATGTACAAAATATTCTTTTGAAACTTAAATGTGTTTAAACTTTTTATTGAAAGCTTTTTAATAATTATTGCAACTTTTTAAAATGTCTATCACATTGAGATAATTTCAGTGTATAGATTTTTCTCCTTTGTGTTATGTTAATTGAGACCATTTAGAATCTGGTTTGCTGAAATGCACTGTACGATGGTGTGCTGCATTCTCAAGTAAGTTCAGTATTTTAAGGGTAATTAAATGACAATCTTATCATTTTCATATCATTGTCTCTTCCCTTTTCAAGGAACTTTTGCTTTCTGTGCTTGTCAGTAGTCTTAAAATGCTGGAATTCAAAAATGCGTGACACTAACATACTCTGAAAGTTCTGACTTCCACTGCACTGTCCTTTCAGTTACCATTTGTTCTGAAATGTGAAAGCTGATTATGATCACCATCTACAGTTAGTGTAGAGAATTACATATGAGAACACATTTTAGCAAGTATGGAAGCATGAGCTGGAGGAAAGTTCTTTAAACAAACAAACAACAAAAAAAACCCAACCAAACAAAAAACCTAACTGACTTTACATAAGGACAAAGGAAGTGTATTAGTACACTAAGTCAGCATAGGAAAATCTAAAATTTGCATGCATTTTCTTCCCTTCCCTATTTTCCCAGTCCTTTAGGTTCACTTCCTTTCTAAGATGACATTCAAAAGAATGCGCTCTTACATATGTAAGTTTTTATCCTTTTTTAAGGCCTATGTAAGTTTTTTATTGTTGCTTAAAATTTCATTCACAGAAATCCCAAGTTTGGCCTAACTGCCTTGTTAGGGACAACCAGGAAACTACCTTCTCAAGGACAACTAGTAAAATAAGAGCTTTACATTAATTTGATTAACTGCAGGAGGGTACATTTGGCAGTAAAGAGTAGGCTTCACGTTTCTAATTAAAGAATCTTTTCCAACAGAATCTCTCTAAACTTCTGAAGATGCAAAAACCCACAAGGTAATTTAAAAAAGCTAGAAACTTTCCAGGTCACATTAAAAATCATCTATGCTAGGAAAACTTGTTGCTGGAAAACTTTATTGGCAATAGGTGAGATACCTAGTGCTGGGCAAGCTTAAAATGTTTATTTAATGTGCCAATAATGGCGTTTTGTGGAACATAGTGAAAATGCTAAAGAGATGCCTGTGCTAGGGAATGAAAAGAAAATTACATCCAGATGTAATTTTATCTTCTGATATAGTTTTACTAGAAGCAGATATTGTACTAAAGATATGCCAAAAATACCACTGACCCAGTGTTTAATTTCAGTGTTGACTACCAATTATTCTCTTTACAATGTATTTAGAGGGGCTTGAACTTTAATCTTTACTCATGTAATTGCTCCTTATGTGAGATGCAATGAGCCCCTTTATTCATGAGTTTACACAGGTTGCAGGAATTACTTGCAGCCAAACTGAATTAATGTTTTATGTCTTTTGTTCATTAGTTGTTCTGGCAGGGTTGCAGTCTACAGAAAAGTGTGAAAAGCTACAGAAAATCTCTAGTCCTCTGAAAGGTGAATGTCTGTCATAACAGGTACTTTGGATAACAGACTTTATTCAGGTTAGAACTACTCCAAATACTCCTTAGAACAAACCACAGACCTTAACGAGGTGAGAAAACAGAGTTTCTTAGTAATCTGCAAGTAGAAAGCTTTGCTGGACAACTACAGATTTGTGGTTTACGCACTTGTGATGTATATGATGTGTGCATGTGGCATGCTGTATACTTCCACAGCAGTGCTAGTCAACACTGGGTATGGTTGCATTTTTTAACTGTAGGTGCCCTAGTAGATTAATGAGGAAAAACGTGTGAGAAGGTAAAATTAAACTACTGCATTCTTTTTGTTACAAGAGTTGAAGACCTTCCTGTCTGAGGTGGAAACTGTTGGTATATCATTAACAATCCTGATAGGCATCTTTTGCTAAGGACCACTATTTCATGCTGCAGCCTCGTGTACCATGGTCCATAGGACAAAAATGGGCTATGCAACGTAGAAAAGACTTAATGTGAGAATATCTGACTGTGCATCAGAAAGAAGTATAAGCCAAACTTTCTCAGAGTCACTGACTCTTATTTTCCATCATTGCCCTCTTCAGTTTTTAGTAATACTGCATATCTGCTATTTGTTTTGTTTAAGCTACTGTCAGTACAAAGAGGTTCAGTTCCATGAGGGATGGTATTAACAGCTCAAAACACAGCTGTGCTACTCCTAGTGTATTCCAGAGGCCAAAAGGTACTCGGAAATTCTTTTGATTGCAGGTAAATACAATTTAAATCAAATTAAACTTATCCAACATTTCCTGAAGGAAAGGCCAGACCTTATTCAGAATTGTTAGAGGTTTCAAAGTGTCCACGTAGCCCTGGTGCAGCACATTTATATAACACCATGTCTCTTTTATGCCACACACACTAGTGTTCAACTTTGGCCTAAACATATCTTCTCTGTGTAGAAAAGTAGTAAAGATGATTTCCCAGACATTCAAAAATAAATGTAATTAACTTTACGTGCACACATGTATATCAAATATGTAATATAAACATTTTTCAGTTTCTATCACTAGTTGCCATATTTTATTTGATACCTATGGGCATCATTTTGAAGTCTTTTAGTAATACTGCCTCTCTTGCCTTGGAGGCCAGAACTATTTCCTTCCTTAACTTCTGCTACTCAGTCATGACTTCTGGGGTTTAAATACTGTATCAAATGGCTTTCAAAACTACCTTGCTAAATTGAATGTATTAGTTAGGGTTGAGTATTTGGAGACCAAATGACAGGTCAGTTCTCAATGTATGCTTAATCCCTTTACTGTGTTCCTAATTAGTTTTCTGATTCTTGACAGCATGAATGTTTTCCTGAGAGAAATAACATACTGAAAATAAAGTGTCTTGAATAACTTTATTACTTAAACTACTTATTAAACTATTTATTTTAATGCTTAAATAAAGTATCGGTCACAGCATCATCAATGCAGTGAATGGTCGGCATCTCTGAAAGAGCTAAAGTTCTTTCAGCTCAGCTTTCAAGTAGTTAATGCAACTTTTTGCTTTGATCTTCCGATACAGAGAGCCTCTTCTCTGTCAATACTTTAATCTTTGAAAAGGGAGTGGACTCCAGTTAGGGGAGTAATAGAAGACAACATCCTGCCTTTGTGGTCTCTCCAATTAATTGTCTTCACATTTCCACAGCTCAACATTTTCAGCTGTCTTGAATGGGGACAAGTATTTCCAGTTGTGTAAGAGGTCTTAAATTCATGATGCAGTGATCCAGTGGATTAATACTCTGACCTCTTAGGGAATTCTGTATTCTGATGAGCAAGACATTACATATGGTATGATATCTTTTATACACATCTTTGTTTAAACATCTGCATAGTCCCAATAAGGCACAATCAGTTAACCAATACATGGCAATTTTGTTTTGCTCTGTAGATGATGGGGTTTGATCGCTGCTATCCTTTCAAACTAATTTTCTTTCTAAATAAGTAGGCAGTTATCTGTGGCTAGTCTACCCAAGCAAGATATTCTACACTGTTTTTCAATCCATCAATCAATAAATCAAAACCAGAAGTATAAAAAGATTATCAATCCCATATATTTTGAAGTTGTGGCTTTAATGTAAGTCCACTATTTCCATTCTCTTAGTTCAAGTTGCCACTAGGTCAGTATTGTCGAAATTGCTTGCTGGACAGTCACCTTTTCATGTGAAAAACAAGTACCACATGAGTCCCAGTTCAAGAACTGGTTAAGTCTTTAACCGATATAGTTAGCATAAGCCAGCTTTCTCCGTCAAAAATGAGATTTAAAGGTTGAGTTGTATCCTCTCTCCTGAAGATGGAGCTCTTAACACAGGACTGGGACAGCAAAAGGAAGCCAGGTAATTCCCTCAGGAAGCGTAACTAAGTGTGTGCAGGATCCAATCAGCAAAAAACTAGTGCCTCACACTGCATCATCTTAAATATTTTAGAAACGAGATGTGAAGGGGAGCTTTCAGTTTTTAAAATAATTTGAATGTCACCGTTCATGGATGTTGGGCAATGTGGACAGCAACTTGAATTTTACTCAGTTTTTTCCCCATTTGCGTGTTTTGTGCATGCATTTTCTGGTTTGGGTGGTTTGTTTTTCTTGATGAAACAACAGTAACATGATGGTTTAGCATCACTGCATGGAGTAAAATAGAGAAGGCTGTATAGATGTAATTACATTACATTAATGTAATAGTATAGTGATGTTCCACTAAACGTTTGTATCTGGCCTTTCCCATAAAATCAAAGCAAAAGGGAGATGAAGTGAAGTTAAAATTCAAAGCATTGAAACATTCAGACAGTTGCCTCATACTTCAGTACTGCCAGATGAAGTATCTCAAGTTTCTCTCCTCTGCATTTCAGGTTCAGTCCTGTGGGACCACAATCCATATAGAAAGCATAACTGTCATAACTATTTTAATGAAAGAACGTGGTTTTGGCAAATGATGGGCAGTTTTTGAATATTCTATTTTTAGCTAATTTTATCTTAACTAGTTAGCTCCGCTGATAATGTACATATAACTCAACTTCTTCCCAGAGAGATGGTACATATGTACGTTCTGGAAACTCTTTTTTTCATACAAACCAGTGCAGTTGAGTATTTTCTTTCAATGGGAACATTTAGCTCCCCTTTAAGACTAAAATCTAATTCTATACCATCAGATAGTTGTAGCGCATGATTGTCATTTACCATAGATGTGAAACATACCCAGATTTGCATGGAACGTGTTGTCTTTGGGTTTTTTTGTTTTGTTTTTTATTAGGAATTTGGGGACAAGCACAGGTTACAGCACAGGCTATTTTAAAGATTAGGCAACTTTAAATTCTATTCTATTCTAATTCTATTACTGGAATACGTGTCCTTCCTAAGTCCCAAACAGCGGTTCGCAATGGTCTTCTGATGGCAGTTTTTTGAGCGTATGCTGTCGCCTTTCTCTGCCCAAGTCGGTTAGCGCCAGAACTGCACGAAGCCAGCGAAAAACGGTTCCCAAATCCAGCCTTGCGAATCCCACCGGCAGCGTCCTGAAGGACCGAGCGCACCCACCCTTCCTGAGAAAGATCCCAGCGAGGGGACCCCTGTTTTTGCCAGACCACCCGCCACAGCTGGCAGCCTAAGCCTCAGAGTGAGGAAAGCGGCCGCTCAGGCTCCTGGGCCGGGCGGGAGGGCACGGTAAAGCAGCCACCCTCCGCAGGTCGCGACGTGCCAGCGGGCCCGGAGCAGTCTCCTTCGGCTCCCCCCGCTCCGGAGAGGAAAAATCCTCTTCTGCGGCGCGGCGGGAGCGCTGCTGCACCTGAGGTAAAAACGGGACGCTTCCCGCTGCTGGGTTGAATCAAGGAAAGGCGGGAAGGCGGCCGGGCGGCTGCGGGGTCTCCGCCGCTCCCCGGCAGGGGCTGCGCCCCGCCCCGCCCCGGAGTGACGCAGTCAGCCGGCGCCCGGCGGGAGCCCAGGGCCGGTAGCGCTCCTCTCTCCCCAGCCATGTTCCCTTCGGCTCCCGCCTCCCCGCGGACCCCCGGCGGGTCGGCCCGCAGGAACCTCGGCAGCGCCGCCGCCGCCCCCAGCCCTCTCTCCCGCCCGGGCGGCAGGAAGAACCTGGCCGTCGTGGCGGCAGCCGGCTCCCCGGTGCTGTTCTCCCCGGTGGCGCGGAGGAGCGGCTCCCTCTCCGCCCGGTGAGTCCCGCCCGGGC
>NW_010972598.1:7183450-7196989 GCF_000737465.1 Haliaeetus leucocephalus | reverse complement strand
CGCCCCTCCCGCCCGCCTCAGGCCGCGCCGCTCGGACCCCGAGGGTTTTCCCTTCTCCCTTTCCTTTCTCGCTTCTGGAATGAACCCCGAGCCCTCCGTTGCCGGGGTTCGGTGGCAGGCACCGCAGCCGGGGCCTGGCGGGGACCGCTGCCCGTAGGGTCAGCCCCTTCCCGGCCCGCTGAGGGGAGGGCGAGGGAGTGTCCCCCGGGCCCCCTCAGCTCCCCCGCCGGGCTCTCTCCGGCCGCCCCTTCCACAGCGGCCAGCAGCGAGCGGCGTTACCTCTCGCTGCAGGAGACTTGACTGCAGTTCCCGTCGTCTGCCTGGTTGTTGAGGGGAGGGTTGCTCGTTTGTTGCTTGGGGAAAGGGTCTGTCACGCACAGAATTGCTGTTGCTGAGGATCTGAAGAGACTCGCTCTTTCTTTGCTGAAGTAGCAGTAATTGTTGAGAGAGCTAATGGGAAGTTAGGCTAGTGATTTAAAAAAGTAGCAAAAAAAAGTACCATAATTAAAAAAAAAAAAAAAAGACAAGCGTTCCAAGTGCTCGCCCATCTGAATCTCTTCGTTGAGTCTTAGGAACACAACCAAAATCCAGATGCAGACGTGGAGGCTTTTGGTTAGATAAAATCATTTGACCTTATTGAGTAAAAGGAGGGGAAAAAAGTGTTATTTGGTCATGTGTAATAGTCAGCAGTTAGATCATATTGGTCCTGTGCCTCAGCAAATGTATTAAGGCATACTTCTAAATGAGCCTAATGAGAGGGCTCTGCCTGAAAGCTCTTGCTTTCCACTGTCTATACAAGAAGGTTTAAAAAAATATTTTGCCTCTGTCTTTGCAAACCCTGCCTCATTTTTACATGCTGAAGCCATTGTAGGTTACAACATTGCTGTTTCACAAATGCAGTGTTACCATTTGTTTTTCTGTTGGGATGTATTGTAAGATATTCTTTATCTCTGGTCATCCTTAAATCTCTTTTCAGTAGCTTTTCTACAATATCCCTTTGAGATGTGTGCATGCTAGGTCATCCTAGAACACAAGAAGCTGTATGTGGAGTTGTCACGTTTTCTGTTTTGCGTTTTATTCTGTATTTAGTAACTCAGATATTCTGTTTGCTGTTTGACTGTCCTAAATAATATTGTACTGTCAGGACACTGTCGCTCTGGTAGTTGGTTTCTTTTATGACTGTGCTGAAGATTTGAGACACCAATACAGATTTATAGCATGGAAACTTTCCTGCAGTGTATGAATTAGCCTTTCATTCCTCTGTATTATTTTTGCTTATTGCTCTCTTTTATACAGGGTTAGATCTACAGTAAGACTCTTCCTCATAACTCCCAGCTTGATTTCTTTAGGAATCTTTGATAAGAGATCTTCTTGAAAGATTTTTTGAAATTTAAGTACTTAATATTGTCTGGATTATATTCACTGACTTTTTTCAGAAAATTCTGATTCAACTGTTAGGTATGACTTTTCTGTATGAAAAAAATATGAGAGTTAGTAATCTACATTTATTCATTTTGCTCATTTACTTTCCTACACTAGTTAAGACACTATAAGTCTGTGGTTTCTCAGGTGCTCTCAGATTCTTTGTAGGATATTTGATACACTCTGTTCTCATGGTAACAAATTCTGACTGAAACGTTTTATAGTTGAACAGTTTTAAAGTTCTTTAAAAGTGGTATTGTACATTATAAATATACAATACCAGTGTTATAATCTCTTACTAGCATTTGAATTCGAGGGTTCCTCAGATGTATCCCTGGTAAAGGAAATATATGAAAATAATAAGAACCTCTGTATTTAAAAAGAAGATAAAATAGTAAAAGTTTAGGCATTCCCGCCTCGCCCCAGCTTCCCCCCTTCTCCTTTCCATATGAATCAAAAAATGAGATTTAACATGAGCCCCAGATCAATTTTGAGGGTTCAGAATCTCTTTTCTCAGGAGCAGCTGTTTCTTGTTGAGATAAACATTTCCATGTCCATTTCCAGTTTCAGGGAACTTTTACTTCAGGTTTGTTTAATACAGTATTTTCCCAAACCGGGTGTCAGGCTTGTGTTCTAGCTATGTGTCATCATCTTTTGGCATTTCACATTGTGGAGGTCTGTGACATCATTTTCCTTGCGAGGAGAAATAAAAAGAGGGCAGTATCTTCTAAAAGGAGAGAAATTTACCCACTTAATCACATTCAAAAGACAAGACAGACCTATGCTGTTCCAGAGAGAGGAAGGTAGGGGAAGGTGCAAAGCAGCTTTTATAAATTATATTGTGAAACAAATAATGACTGAAACAGATAAGAACTACAGTGTCCACAGTAAAATAAGGTCAGTAGAAGTGCTAGCTGATCTGAGCTGCCACAGGTATTCAAAGTGTTGCACAGTACATACTGCCCAGCAGTGTCAGAACTGGCCCTGCAGCTGGGGAAGAACTTCCGTTGAGCTTCTCCTGGCATTGTGGATAGCTTTATTCTACAGATAACCAGAATGTAGAGAAGTTGAGCAGTGATTTTGTTGCTGGCAGAGGAATGCATGTTTGAAATCAGTCCTTTAAAAAATAAAGGAATTTGCTGATAGCTGACAACTTGTAAGGAGGACACCAAATTACTGCTTTAGAGGGTGCTCCCAGAGGGAGCATATTTATTTTACAGAAACCCATTTCATCACATTATTTCTAAACAGATACTAATGAAGTAAATGTCTGTTGAAACTGATGAAGAAACAACAAAAAACTAACTATAACTTTTTGTTTAAGGGCAACTCCTACTAGGGTTATCCAGCATCCCTCAGCAAGTGAGACTGTTAATTATGATGTTAAGGCTTTTGGATCCTCTCTGCCTGTTAAGGTTATGGAAGCCCTGAAGAAGGCTGATGGTAAGAACTGATTTTATCTGTTATTTTTCTCATGAAAATTGACAGGCAAGAAAAGTGTTACCATGTTGTTGATGCCATTTAAATGCTGACTTTAGAGTGGAAATGGAAATGTTTGTGCCTTGGTTTGAATCCAACTTGGTTAACTATGTAACTGTAATTGTAATAACACCCATGTGGATATAGATGCATGTAAATATCCTTCAGGTGCTGTCTTAACCAGTAGATCATAAAATCCAAGGTTATCAAGAAAGCCAGTAGTAGTTTTGTAGTAACTTTTGCTTATTGGTTCTTTCTCACCTTTTTCACTTGTTTTGATTCTGTTGTGTCCTAGAGTGGATGCTCTAAATTTTTTTTAATTTATTTTTAATCCACATTTGTTATCACTTCTAAAAGCCCCAGTGATACAAACCTTTCCCTGAGTTCAAGAAATTGGTCTCCTAAGAGTTTTTCCCTGTGCATGTTTTCTTTTTATAGTAGATATAAGAGGAAACAAAAATGCATACTTAAAAATAATCCTAAAAATTGCTGAGCAATTTACAAAGCTATTATAATCTGCTGTAAGTTGGTGGAAATAGGTCCTGGGATTGTCTTGCTTTTCATTCATAAAAGTTGAGTGTTTGTCAAATGGATTTTTAAACAATATGTAGTAGCTTGGTATCTTAATTAAATACATGGAAATTGTAACATGGAAATTAATTTAATAGAAAATATATTTCTTATTTTCATATGAGAATGAAAGTTTATTGGTTTTAAGGTTACTCTGCAGTGTTTTAAAAATCTGAATGCTTTAAAAAAAATTACTTGTTATGTAGCCGATGACCAGCTGAGTGTTCAAGTGGATGAAAGTGGATGGGCCTGGCTAGTCCATAAAGAAAGGCTGATTATTTGGAAGATTGGTCAGTCTCCAGTAGCTAAGGTAACTGAAAGATCAAGATGGAAAAACTGTATTTTATGCTAGTTGGACAAGTTATTCAGTTGTGGTTTTTTTAAAGCAAGAGTTTCTTTATAAACTGGAGTTTGTCTCGTTTCCCCAAAAGCAGCAGGGTTGGTATGAAGTCATACTAACAACAGTAACTGAAACTCAAGGTTTTGAGAGAGCTTAACATTTTTATATTCCTGTCTTCATTTTTAATTGTCACCTTAACACTAAGGTTAATTCTTTACATTTTAATAGGTGTGTCTCTTGTGTTAGATAATCTTGGTAAAGCTTATTTTGATAGTTAAAAACTAGTTGATATGCTACTGATTGGTTTAGATTATTCTGGGACTGATTTTCAAGGTCTCAAAAAAAAAGTTAGTTTCAGCTGTGCTGAACATATGTTTCATCTAGGTTTCTTATGTCAAGAATTTTTTTTTTCCCTCTGGGCAGTGTTTCTTTCAGCATCATTTCAGTGAATAGCAAGTATGGTCAGAGGAAACCTGTAGTTACAAAATCAGTATCTTTCAATTAGTGTGATGTATGTTAATTGTACAGATTCTGCACTTACAGTGGAGAGTCAGGTGTATGCATTCTGGTACTTGTAGAGATTTCTCAAGCGATTAAAATTTTCCTGATTGTTTAACTTGGGGGAGGGGAGTCCACTCTGTTAGTACTTAGTGAGCTTTCTCAAGCACTTCTAGTTTAATTTTGTTTTGCTGCCTTGTTAGCATATTGTATTAAGGAATGGTCAAATAATTGCACCTCTGAAAGAAATAATTCATATTGTAGTGTTGTGAGAAACACTCAGAAATAACTAAAGAAAAACAGTAACGTTTGAAAATGTACAAGTAGGTGTTTTTTTAGCTGTTTGGAACCTTGCTGAAAATGTCTAATGACATTCTTTTGGTTCCCTTACACAGTGTCTGGGACTAGTTGAAAATTAATTTTTAGCAGGGTCAAAAAGTCTAAAGACTTTGTGGCAGAGGAATAAGTTCTTCCGATCTCATATTTATTATGGCATCTCTTTCTTTCTTACAGTTATCTCTGTGCAAAGAACTGCAGCTGCCACCCAGTGACTTCCAGTGGAGTTCTAGTTTAGCAGCTATATCTTGTCTCAGTTCCTCAGGTGAAGCATCTTCTCTGCAGGTGATCAACTTTTAAGTTTTAGTGTTTAAAAAATACTTTTAGAGTAACTTTGAATATATCCTATTTTATCAAGTACTTATTTGAAAACTGCATTTGGTGGTGTACTATCTATTCAAAAGGTCAGGGTTGATAGTTTGCAATAAATATGTTTGAAATAAACTCATCTTTTCAAATTACACCATTTACATGTTATAGGATCAGATTAAATAATAGTTTTGCTAAGGATTAATTGGTATGCTTTCATAACAAAAATACAGTAAGCTAAGTAGTATTGCATTAACAAACACCAGGGCAATCAAATACTCAGTCTAAGCAAGTGCAGTTTAAATGCATGCTGGCAGAAAAAGTTGTTCAGCGGTGGTTTAATTCTGAGTATAGATGGATGAGAAGCAAACAACAGCACCCTCCCTTGGCTGGTCTTTACGAGGAAGCTGGCACTGGGAGGACAGATGATTCAATCTGTCTTGACTGATTACTTTCCTAAGTGCCTTTTCGTAACATACTGTGCTAGAGGGTGAGGTCTGAAGATCAGTTAAGTTTTCTGAAAGTATGTTAATATGTGTGTTGCTATCATTCATGAAGAAAAGAAGCTCTCATTTTCAGCTTGGGTGTAGTTTTCAATTAATATATGTGGTGCTCTAATAAAACTGGATAAGCAGTTGTCTTTGGAAGGAAGAAGCAGCACAGAGTATGTAATAGGATCTTTTCTTTTGACTCGTTATTTTGTTACGCTTCCAGATGATGAAAAGCAATCTTAGTATCTCGTGATTAGCTCATAAAACTCTAAATACTCTATGACTTAGTCATATCCAAAGAAGTTTAAGAGGAGGTAATACACCTAAACCAAGATTTATTTTTTTTTAATTTCATCTTTCTTCAGCTTGTGAGCTATACATGGATACTGTGATTGTATAGAGCGAAGTAGAAATATTAGTGGTAGAAAATATTTCACTACAATGAAAATTATTAAATAATGGGCAGGAATCACAAAGGACTGCATTCTGTGATGTTTTTTTAATAGTTATGATGTTCATTAGCCAACTGCTTTCCTTTGTGAAGATCTGTGTCTAGTCAAAAATCGGTTAGAAAACTCCAGGATCAATAAGAGCTCTCAGCTACAGTTCTTCTATTGTTCCGTGATTTTTTTCAATAACCAGTACATTAGGTATGATGCTTTCTGTCTAAATCTCTACTTGACCACAGTCTCTTGCTTCATGCTTTGAATTTGGTCTCTCAGTGATTTCCTGAGTCAGAAACCCTAATGAAGGCACACCGTGGGCTTGTGTCTTTATGAAGAGAAGAGCCACCATGTGATTTGATATTTCTGTTAATGACACTAGAGCAGTTTCTTTGTTAAATTGCAGCCTGCATTTTAGGTCTTCCATAGTAGCTTATAACTCTCGGCATCTGGAATTCTCCACAGCCTCTCTTCTGTCTTGCAACTGTAAGTTTTGTTTGCATTTCAGTAGCAGACCCTGAATTATCAGGAACAAGAACCCGTAGAAAATATTATGGTTAGCAAAATAAGTGAGTGTAACATTCCCTGCACATACTAAGTTATGCTACAGAATCATTTTGCAATTTGGTTCTAGGTTTGTCAGTGTGCATCCATATGTATTTACTAATTTTGTGTGTTTGTCACCCACAACCTTGATATGTAAAATAACATGTTTTAGTTAAAGCTGCGGTCTGATTATTATTGTTTTGCATGTTCTATTAATTATTTTCTTACTTCAAGTCTCTGGCAATAATGGTTGCTACCAGCGAAGGTTCTGTGCGCTACTGGCCCAATCTTGCACATGAAGGTTCCTATATTGAGACTTTTACAGACTTTGGAGGCTCTCTGTGCAGTTTCCTAACAGCAGTAAAGGTACAGTACAGTATGATTTATATTAAAATACTGCACTAATTCCTGTTTTAAAAATTAAAAAGCATGTTCCACATTATCAGTCCTAAATCTCCAATAAATGTTGCACAGCAAACTATCAAATATTCTGAGGAATAATTTCAGAGATTGTTGATGAGTGTGATGATCTTAAGTAGCAGAGATGACTGGTAGTCATAAATAATAATGTTAAAGTTGGGGGAGCATGCAGGATTCAACCGTAGAGTTAAGAGGACTGGTTTGGTACCTCGGCTTATAAGGAGTGTCAGTATTAACTACTGTGATTACGTAAAAACCCTGCTATCACAAAAACAGAGAGCTATTTCATCTGAATCTGCAGACCACACACTTGGCATCTTGTGGTGTAGCTCACCAGTGACTGAATTTGAGAGATTTCTGTATGAAAGTAATGAACAAGTATATTATGAATTATTCTTAAAAATTCTGTTTTCTGCTGTTGGTGTGCCTAAATGGGGAGAACTCTCAAAATGGAATACATAAAAAAATTCAGTGTGTTACAATTTTTTTAATCTTCAAAACTAGGTATTATCAATTAAATTACATTTTATCTCATGGCCTTTTCAACATTTACTGTTCATATCCTGTATTATAAATATTATTTTAGGGCATCAGTGTGTCATAAACATTTGTAAACCTAATCAGAAGACAGTGATCTTAATGACAAATTTCTTAAGAGTTGCAAGATGTTAAGAAACACTAACTTGTATCTAACCTATTAGAGTTGAATTGTGCCCAAGTTTCAGGTATCAAGATGAGGAAAGCAAGGTCTTATCACACCTGTAGTTGAAACATTGACATCAATGTGAATTCAGAGCTAGAGGAACTTATTTTTTTTTCAGAGCAGAACCCTTTTATTAATCAGTGTTCTAAAGCTGCACTATTATGTGTATGACTACTATACTTCATTAGTCATCCTGTCACTGGGCAGATTTAACCTTTAGCAAAATTTTTGTATAGTATAATGATGATGAAAATGGCACTGGTTTTTGTTTTGATTGGTTTGGGGGTTTTTTGTTGTGTTTTGGTTGTTTGGTTTGGTTTTAATTTTTTTAAAAATTTTGTTCTTTGAATGTTTCCTGTACAGGTAAACAGTTCATCCTTTCAGTAACCTCCAGGCCCTTAGCATTCATTTTTTTGAAAATTGTTGTACACCTAACAGACCTTGTTTGTTCCCTGTAACATACAAACTTTGATCAGTTTTGAATTGAAGGCACCCTTTTGTTAATGCCTTGGTGGTGGGGGACATGAAGGCTATGTCTGTTAGCAAGTAGTGAAAGGCAATAGTTGAGAATCTATAAAGTAAAAAGGTTAGTGCTGAGGCAGTGCCACTATCTACACTGGTCATCTAGGGGGAGGAGGTTGTTATTTTAAACTAGTTCCAGCCTAGCTGCATGAAATTAATGTCTGTTAGTGGTCAGAGCCCATCTTTCAGTTTAGTTTCATTCAAAGGGTGTACAGCTGGTACACTCAGACTGCTATGTGATGTGATCCAGCAGGTAGTATGTGGGGACTCAGAGAAGGTCACTTCAGAAGCAGGCTTTTGATACTAATTAAAGTGCTAATGTAAGTGCACCCATTAGGACAGGCAAGAGATGCACTAACAGAAGTCTCTGCCTCCTAAATGAGGTATATAAGCACCTACAATAGAGTGCATATTTTGCATAATGCACAAGACTTTTCACATTTTCTTAGTGCAAAGGTAACACTATTTTTCATCATTAGGATTACATGAGATTTTAGTTCTGTTGTGTCATGGTTTAACCCCACCGAGCAACTAAGCACCACACAGCCAGCCACTCACTTTGCTTCCCACCCAGTGGGATGGAGGAGAGAATCGGAGGGGGGGTGGGGGGAAGTAAAACTTGTGGGTTGAGATAAGAACAGTTTAATAGAACAGAGAAGAAGAAACTAATAATGATAATAATAACAATAATAAAATGACAATAATAAAAGGATTGGAATATACAAAGCAAGTGATGCACAATGCAATTGCTCGCCACTCGCTGACCTATGCCCAGTTAGTTCCTGAGCAGCGATCTGCACCCGCCTGCCCCAGGCCAACTCTCCCCCAGTTTATACACTGGGCATGACATCCCATGATATGGAATACCCCTTTGGCCAGTTTGGGTCAGCTGTCCTGGCTGTGTCCCCTCCCAACTCCTTGTGCCCCTCCAGCCTTCTTGCTGGCTGGGCACGAGAAGCTGAAAAACCCTTGACTTGGTCTAAATGCTACTTAGCAACAACTGAAAACGTCAGTGTGTTATCAACCTTCTTCTGGTAGTGAACCCAAAACATAACACTCTACCAGCTACTAGAAAGAAAATTAACTCCATCCCAGCCAAAACCAGGACATATTGTTAAACTGAAATGGAGTTTCATGGATAAAAATGTCATGCAATGATAAGAAAATGAGTCTCTGACAGTGCTAAGTACCAGTCAGATGTTTGACTTAGCACTAGTGTTTATTATTTCTTAAAAAAACCAAAACAAAAATCAAAACCACCACCAAAAAAACCCAACAATAAAACCCCAACAGAAAAGAACTTATTTCTTTGTGTCTGTGTATTGTTTTCTTTCCTGGTCTGACACTAGCGTTGTGATATCTTTTCTCAGTTACACATTGACTAATGCACTATTCATTTTTTCATTGCCTGTCCCAGACTTTTTTGACATAACAAGATGGAAGACTGGTTATGGAGTTCATTTAGATTAGTGGCCTGTGGGATAGGATGCTACTAAAAAAAAAAAAAAGGTTATAGTGTGCTTAATAACACTTCAAATTTTAACATTCAGCTTCCATGTGTGCATTTATTTAATTGATAATTCAACATATGAATGTTACATGCAATAGTGCCTGTAGAGATTGATTAAATATATTTTCTTTTCATATTTTTTATAAATGTGGTTTAAAATTAAAAAAAAAGTTTACTGTGAGCTGTACCTTGCACTGATTCAAGCATAGAGAATAAGGTGGAAAATTTGTTTAAACAGTCTTTTTATGTGATAAATGCTTTTTTTTTTCCTTTGTTAGCTCTCAAGTACTGTGGATGCCTTGTGTCTTGTTCTTGTTTAGTGTTTACCCTTATGAGTGGACATAAAGAATTTTATTTGACAATAGAATTGTTTAAGCAGTGTGATTTTTATTTTTTTAATATAGTTGCTTTTCTTTTTGTTAGGGAGGAAGCTTTATTTTATCATCTTCTAGAGGCCAGCTAGTTCGATTGATACCAGATAGTTCTGGCAAGATTCATCAGCATGCCCTGCCACAGGGTCAGGGCATGTTTTCTGGAATTGGTAGAAAGGTTTCTTCTCTTCTGGGTATATTGTCTCCTGGACATGATGCTGTGGTAAGCATGAAAAACACTCGTATAGTAATCTGCTTTAGCTTCTTTCTGTAATTTCAAGCCTCAGTGTTTAAGAAAGAAAAAATAAAAGGACTGTGTAAAGATATATGATGACCAAAAAAGAGGCAAGACTCAACTCATTTATGTTACTTATATGTCTTTGAAATTTGAAAGAAAGACAGAAACCAAATAAATCTGTATGCTTTGTGAAGAAGAATGCTGACTTGCTCTTTAGATCTGAATGAAAGGAGACTTTAAAGTAGTAATGCTTCCTGGGGAATATGCAATGATTCAAAGTCTTGCCTCTTTCTAGTAATAGCCTCATTACTACTTGGAGAAACTAACAGTAACCTGTAATTTTACTTTTCTGATTTAGGGTTGCCAAGGGTTGGTGATTGGGTTGAGCTTTGTCAACGAACTCCACAGAAACTGGAAGAGAAACATACTTAGTACAGATGTTCTTACATCTATAAAATAAGACTTCTCTTGAAAATTACCGTAATACTCTTATCTTGTAATATAAGTTGTGTAGGTTGCCCAAGAAAGTGATTTCTTTTGTGGACTGAGAGTGGTGTAGATTGTTGTATCCAAATATTAAGGCTGTGCTGTAACCTTTTTAGCTTTTTCTTTTTTAAATGCAGATTTCTAGCGTTCTTTGGGATAAAGAGAGGTCAAGCTTTTATATGCTGACAAGTTCAAATCTAAACAAATGGGACATCGATGATTCATCAGAACGTTATATTCTCAGCTGGGATGTCAACAGGATCCTGAAAGAACATATTACAGATGCAATTTGGGTAAGAGCCAGCTCACCTGGAAAGTGTTTGTGTGTTTGTTTGATTAAGAGCCTATTTATATATAGTTACGTCAGCTGTATTGTTTTTTAGGGTTCTGAAAGTAACTATGAAGATATTAAAGGAGGAGTAAATATACAATACATGGATTTGCAACAGAATCGGTAAGGAAGTACAGTTGCACCTGGTAAGACTTAACATTAATGAGATAAATGCATTCTGTTTTCTTGCAAAAACTTTATATGAGTAATTGCAATTTAATTTTACTTGAGTGCCGTGCCACTGTTGATAAAATAAGCCTGTCATAGTAGATAACTAAGTTATCCTATACTTCATGTTATCATTATCTCTGTAGCATTACAAATTACCTAAGAATAATTCCTTTCACTTTTTTTAGTGTCATTTTATCAGGTTTGGGTGTTTGTTTTGCCTTCATATTACAAAGACAGCAAGTAAGCAATTGTAACATGTTCCAGCAAATGCAGAGAATTCAGTATTTCTTGTATTTAATTTAATTACATAAAATCACAACTGCCTTGGTTCAGTTTTGTACTGAAATATGAATACTTCTAATAAAACAGCTTGAAAGAACAAATAGTATAGTCTTTCTTTCTAAAAAAAAAAAAAAAGAGTACTATACAATATTGGAAAATATTTATTTGTGATTGTACTTAAATACCTGTCTTTGTGAGTGGTACAGTTTGAGCAAGTGAAATATGTAATAATCATCTCTCAATGGTGTGATATCTGTTGTTGGATAGTGATGGACTGGTGATACTTGCTGCAGCATGGCATCCCAGAGATCGTCCATGTCTTGTCTACTACACTCTGATAACAGTAGAAGATAAAGGCTACCAGATGTCTGATGACGTTGTTGTGGAGGTCACACAGTATAATCCGTCTTTTCAGGTACATAAATGAAGGTTCTGAAACTGAGTTAAGAAAGCACAGTGTTTCAGAATATTCCTGTACATAAATCAGCTATCAGATTTTTGTCTAAAGGAAAATCAAGTTCTCCGTTTTAGGGTTGTTCTTGGAAGTATGTATTTGTAGTATTCTGAGGAAAATGTGTACTAGCATCTTTTAATGTTTAATAGTAACTGTATGTAAAGTTTATGCTTTGCATTTTAAAGTATAACATAAAAAAGCCTCAAAAATATAAGTCTAAATCTGATTATTACTGGTTTATTTTAATTTTTGTCCTGTGTGTGAAAGTCTCTGCAGCGTAATTTTATGGTATACTCATGCAATCCATTTAGAACAGATCTCAGACTCTGTTGAGATTCTTGTAGCAGGACAAGGAGTGAAGAGGCTTGTATTTTGGTCCTTGCTAGACAGTTGGCTTGCTGGGAGGGGAGGACACACTGGTTGTCCTTAGTGTTCCTCATTTGTGCTATCTCTTCTGGAAGCATAAACTTGGGCATTAACTTTCTTTGGTAAACTTCTTCCACTCTTCCCCCTCTCCCCCCTGCTTGTAGTGGCATCTTAAAATTGAATCTTAAGATGGAAGGAGAGTGTGAAAACTGGGGAATAATTGATGTTTACTTATCTCTTCATGTGAAATTAGCAAGAATTTAATATATATGGAACAAAAAAACCTCAGGATCTTAAGTTTTAGGGCAAATAAAAAGTGGTTTTGTTTGGTTTTTTAGGTTCTAAGTTATATCGATATCTTCTTGTTAAAGATGAAAACAAATTCAGGCAACTCAGATCAGCCTTTAAAATGTTAGATGTTTGTTTAAGGTTTTGATTATATATGTAATATTGTTCATATGTAACACTTTCAGTCAGAAGAGGAAGTGTTGTGCTGTCTGGTAGTCCCAGATTACTTTAGCCATGCAGCTTACCTCTATAAGGAAGATGAAGTGTTTGCTTGTTCCACTGGAACTGGAAGAATTTCTTTACCACAGGAGAAAATCGTATTTGGCATACAAGGTAACATGCGGGGGCGGGGGGGGGGAAATCACATTTTGTTGATACTTTCTAATTGAATGTTTTTACAGTATTTAGATTTGTTGGAGAGCAGAATCATATTTACGCTCCTTTTTCTCTTTATTAAATCTTTCAAGTTGGGAGTTTCTCATGAGAGTACGGAGAAAGCACTGACGTGAAATCCAGTATTGTTATTGCTTTCTCTACAGTGTTTTGGACGAAAATGAAGTAGATCCCCACTCGTGGTATATGAAAGGGTGGGGGGTTTGTTTGTGGGATTATTTGCCCTTTTTGGTTTTCTTTTCTTCCAACATTCACTATGGATTTTTTTTTTTTCTTGAAGTTAACTTTGGGTCAAGGCTCAGTCTAAAATACATACTAGGTGCCCGTGTCAGATGTCTCTAAGTATGTCATCCTTGACTTTCAGAGGTGTTTTCAAGTAGGATGTGCACATCAGTCCTTAGGTAGAACTTGAACCACCTTAATCTTGATTTCTTTCTTTTTGTTTTCTTTTTTTCTTTTTTTTTCCTCCTTTTCTTTTTATTTCTCTTTAGTCTTCTTTTTTTCTCCTCCTTTTTCTCTTTTTTTCCCCTCCTTTCTTCTTCTCCCCCGCCCCCCCCCCCCCCCCCCCCC
>NW_010972598.1:7160942-7183440 GCF_000737465.1 Haliaeetus leucocephalus | reverse complement strand
TTTTTTTTCCCCCCTTTTTTTCTTTTTTTCCCCCCCCTTTTTCTTTCCCCCCCCCCCCCCCCCCCAAACTTGCAGTATCTGGAAATCTGCATCTTTAGTAGCAAATAGTATCCACAACTTCTGTAAATCAGGTGCAGTTGTCAATTGCTGTTGGTTGGTTCATGACAAAATTTAATAATTGTCTATGAAACTGTTACATTTTTTTCTTGAATTAAAGTGGCATTTATGTGGGGTTTTTTTTCTTTTTTCTTCCTCTTTTATCCCCCCTCTCCCCTTATCTTAGGAGATAGCATTTTGGGAGCAGGTTCCTGTACTAGCTTCCCCATCTTCTTTACCAAAAAAAGTGGACTTATCACCATCTTGTCCAGGGAAAACATTTCTGTGCTTCCTGAAGACCTTGAAGATTCCCTGTCCTCTTCTGTTGCTGGACCAAGAAGTGAGGTAATGATTGTTTGCTCGGCTGGTTGAAAACTGAGGGTAGAAATAAAATGTTTTTCTGGCAGTTTTGACTTTTCATTGTGGGAATCCTAGCTTGTTTTGAGTTTTAAAGTGTTTTTTTTTTAAATAGAGACTCAAACACTAGTAACAAAGGCAGTTTTCAAAACCCAAGAAACTTTACAACATCTGCCAGTTTGGGTAACTTTTTTGTTTTCCTTTTTTTTGAAGTCAAGTTTTCTATGAATTTTTTTTTTCATGTGGATGTATTACTGTATGTCACTAAGCCTGATATAACACTACAGCAGAGACTCAGACTTTGTTCTCACTTTTCAATCGGGATAGTTTCTTCAGTCTTTTGTGTCTGTTCCTTTGTGCATGTAAGAGACACTTTTCTTATCATGCTGTGAAAAGCTTAGAGGCTAAGCTGAGAAGGGCTGTATGGTGGCTGAATTTTGTTTCTGCTTTGTTTTATATATATTTTTAATATAGTCTTACAAAACTATGTTAAAGTATTTTTATTGATATTTTGGGCAATGTGCATTTATTAAGCTCTTATATCAAACATGTTTTGTTTAAAATGTATGTGCCGTGGAGATGTCCCTGGGGTGGGAGGGAAGAATACAAAAGTTGTTACAATATAATTAGAGACTTATTTCTTTGTGGTAATAGTGAGTTTCAATCCTTATTCCAATTAAATCACTTTTTAAATCAGTTATTATTAACTAGTAATTTAGTGGAAGACCTTTGTGGTGATTGCTCAGATGGAACTGTATTTTTCTTATTGAATTAATCTCTAGTTAGACTTGTCTGCACTTATATTGTTTTTGTGGGTGATAGTACTCATGAATACCTTTTAAATTCTGTCTAAAATGTTGGTTTTGAATGTTAAAATACTTAAAATTACCATTAAAAGTTTGACTGGTGAAATAAATTGGTGTAAGTGTGACTTACATTACAATGAATCTTGCGGGCTTATGTTTGGCTTAATAAACATAACTGCTTCTAGCTGGCATTTCTATTTTAAATCTTTGTTGTTGCTACTTAGAAAAATTGTTTTCATTTCATAATGGAGATTGGTATTTGTGTTTCAGCTGAAGTTTTTACTTTGCATTTTCAGAGTCCTGCATTTGATGCAACCAGTAGGCTGGAAATTATAGCTCAAGAAGATAAGACTAAATTACTGAAAGCTGCTTTTCTACAGTACTGCAGGTAGAAATTGCACTTAATTTTTGAGGCTTTGTTTGTTTGTTTGTTATTCTTGAGGGCACTCTGATATTTGAGTGAGAGATTGTCTTGGTAAAGATACTCTTGTGCTGTGTTAATTAAAGCTTTTTTAATGACACATGCACATCTTTATTAGGAAAGTGTTAGATACATCTTGAGCTAGTGAAGAAGTGATACATGCTAGAAAGGAGCAGGCTTCTATAATCTCAATGACTTTTTGGTTACTTTGCATAAACTCTGTGATGTTACATTACTGCCAGTGAAACAACTTTAAACTTTGTTGGTTTGACTTCTTTATTCTTTTAGTGAATGGTGTTTTGTTGTTAAAAAACCATTCTTTTCTTTTTCATTTTTATTTGCATAGCTGTTTTCAGTAGTACTTTTGAATATATTTAATTACTATTTATGTGGCCATGAAGAATAACTAGCATGGCAGATTCTGTGGCAAGATGATACCTTTTTTCAGACTGACTGATGTGGGGGGAGTGGGAATGGAAGGAAATACACTGTTCATCAAATTATCCTGATTAAAAGCAACCTGGCTGTTGGGGGGCATGCAATGCCTCTGAAAGGTTTGATATTGAGATAAGTTATGTAAACAATGGAGGAAGAGGAGAGATAAGATAAACAGAGCTGTAGACTTAGATTGATTATATTTAGAGGGGATTGTTTTCAATATATATTTCTTTAAAAAACAAAACAAACCAACCCGCAAACCTCTTAGGACTAATCTCCTTAAAGAGTCTTAAAACTTGGAAAGCAGAGATTTAAGGTAACAGGAAGTAGGAGTGCTTTTGACATAGAGCTGCATGTGAGTTAGAAGATTATAAAGGAAGTTAGGCACATATAATAAAGGATACCAAAACAAGATCTGTAAACATGCACAGATTTTAGAAAGAAAATCTGCATGTATTCACAAGTGGACATGTCAGTAAACAGAACTGTTGCTGAAGATGGTCCTGAGGTGACTGAAGTAGCTAAGGTCTGAGAGCACAGATAACAAATATGAAAGTTGGTATCACTGAAGGTGTGAACAAGGGGGTTGGAAACAGGGTCAGAAGAAAGTAGGAGGTAGTAAGGAAAACGGTGTGGAACAGTATGAAAGTTTAATGTTGTTTTGATGAAAATTTGGGTTGTATTTATGAAATCAGAAGAAATTAATAATATGATGTGTATAGTATTGATTCAGATTTTTTCCAGAAAAATAGTGTGGTAAAATGAATGGAGAAATCATCCACAGAACAGATGTAGCAATGGCCTGTCTAGATAGCCAAGCAGTTGATGCAGAGCAAATAATGGAAGGTTGTTTAATGGAAGATTCAGTATATTCTAGTTTTTAAAAATATAGTTTGCTTTAGTAAACCTTTGTGCAATTTCTGGATGCACTGATGGTTTTTATTTCAAGATATCTTGGTTATATAAACGTTCAGAATGAAAGTCTCATGAAAAATTTAAGTTTTTCCAAAAGCAGATGATATATTGGAATCACAGTATCCCTTCTCAGTCAGAATACTATAATTTTTAGTCACAAAATCAAATCAGTGTTTTTTGTGAATATTGCATACTTCTTACATAGAGTTCTTCAGTACAACTTCATACATTGGAGGTTTAAGCGTTTGGATTCTTCTTACTCTTTTACTTATTGACCCAAATAGAAGAGGGTTCTCTGAAATTATAGTAAATAAGAATAATGCATTATATTTGCTGAAGCATTTTCCTGAGAGCTTTTACTCTGCTGCCATTTGTGAGAGTGATTACATGTACTCAAGAGAGGATTTTAATGCAAGGAATAGAAATTTGGTGACTTAGCTACCAGAGACATCCAGACTTAGCTCTGTATGATGAATCTTTTCTCTTAAATAACGGTGATAGGGATAATAAAATAAAAAGTGACTTGAATCACTTCCTGGTTTGTGCTTTTTTGTTTTATAGATTGTGCAGCCCCTTTGCTTTAAAAGAATTGGAATACCTTTTATCCATAGAGTCAGAATACGTTTTATCCATAATTAGTTTAAAGATATCCCAAACAGTGCTTGATGCGTATAATCTAAAGCACTTTACAAAAAGCATATCAGAAGTCCTACTAAGTTCCTATAATCCTATCTATTGTTTTTATTTCACACACTTTGTATTTCCTTCATTTCAGAAAAGATATAGTCAATGCACAAAGCATGGTAGTTGAGCTCTTTCCAAGTAATGCAGAGCTGGATTCTGATGCTGAACTGGATAGGGCAGTGACTCAGATCAGTGTGGACTTAATGGATGATTACCCTGCCTCTGATCCAAGATGGGCTGAATCTGTACCTGAAGGTAAACATAATGGTGTGGTGATTTTTTCTTGGGGTTTTGTTTTGTGGGTTTTTTTTTTTTGTGAAAAACTCTCTATAGTACTCTAGATAAAATTATATTTTGAGCTCTGCAAAAAAGGCACAGATGTCCCTTGCCCTCTTCTACCACTAGATATATTTCCAGAAAGGCTAAAAGATGTATCCTATGAGACCACCAGATAAACTTGCAGTCTACTGTGGTTAGTTCTTGACTTCATATAGTAAACACAAACAGCAAAGAAAACATTTCTGAGAAGGGTACTTCATGCAAGGAGCAGGTGATGTCACTTTAGTGTTTCCTTGGATAGATCTAAATTATTTTCCACAAACAGATATGTTGAGAGAAAGAGTCTATTTGCTTATGCTTTGCCCTTTGTCAGTGTGGCTACACAGCTTCTGGGAGGCTTGGGTCCTGGGTAGAGTGAGCTCGTATCTCTCTGGGACATTGGTATTTATGTCTGCCTAAAAGAGGACTAGAGAAACTTATTTTGGAGTATTTGTTGTACATGAAGAATTAAAGCAGACATGTTCTGAAGAAGAAACTTCTTTGTTCACACTTCCCTGTCTCTTATGCACAGTGTTAATTTGAAACTGTCCCTAGGACCTCTAGGCAGCAGTTGCCAGTTATTGAGCAGAGACTTAGTTTGAAAATTCATGTGGTAAATAGTTACAGATGGATGATGCTTCCTGCTGTTGTTTCTGCGTGGCAGCCAGTTAGAAATTGTCAGGCATTAGATCCTTAGTATTTTCTGGATCAATTTTATTTTTAGTTTGGTGGCTTATCTGCATTTAGGCCTGGCTAAAGCAAGAAGTGAAAATTGATAGCTTCTTGGAAACAGTCTTGCTAATTTTGTTTGTAGTGATAGTTCTGAGTTTTTGTATCTTGGTAGTTTGAATCTGAATCTTACTAAAACTTTAACAAGCTGGTGAGCTGCTATTTTAGCAGCATAATGAATTGAGTGTTCAGAATGGTTGTACTGATCTAAAGATACTTTATTTCTTCTAAAGGCTTTACTTCAGCTATGATAGAGTTCAAAAGCCACATTAAAAATAGCATGGTAAGCAATATATAAATGTGTGTGCACATACTTAAAGTACCAGTGCGGTAACACTATAGAAATTTATAGAAATATGTTTACCTCGGAGGCAAAAAAAATAGTTATCAAAGAAATGAAGAAATCAAGTGCTCTGATCTCAGATTTTTCTCTTTTTAGAAGCAGCTGGTTTCAGCAACACATCTCTCATTCTTCTTCATCAGCTAGAGGATAAGACAAAAGCACATTCCTTCTTCATTGAGTTTCTTCATCAGGTAAAATTTTCTTGTTCTTTTGGTACTAGCACACACAGTAGAGTATTATTTTGTCTTAAAGTAATTCTTCTAGAACATTGTTTAAAGTGCGTGTGATGTTGGTTTTTTTTCTAATAAAAGGTTGGTGCATTTGAACGTCTGGGCAGTTTTCCAGTACGAGGGATGCCGATGGCAACTCGATTGTTGCTCTGTGAGCATGCAGAGAAACTAGCAGCAACTATTGTTCTCAAGAATCACCACTCCAGGCTGCCTGATCTAGTGAATGCTGCTATACTGATCGCATTAAACAAAAGGGAGTGTGACATTCCACCAAGTCTTACGCCTGCAGATGTGTTCTTTCGAGAGGTGAGAAACCTGTTATTTCTGAATCGTTGTATAGTATTGCATGTAGTAAAAGTTGCAATGTATACTTTGATTTGTATTTGATTTGTATACTTTAATGTATACTTTGAAATTTTTCCCTTTAAAAATCAATTCAACTTTACACAATTTCTCTTTGAATAGGGATGGTGTGGTAGTATTTTCCTCACTTTAGTGTACATACTTTTTTATGTCTGCAGCTGAAACATGAATTCTGACAAATTTCATGTAGCAGAAATAAAGTTGTTATGATTTCCAACTAACTAACATAAATGAGCAATGAAAGAGACAAGTGAAATGCTCTGGCACATCAGAAAACGTGTGCTAAATTATCATTGTTAAGGGGTGAATTGCAGAATATGAAGCTTTCCAGAAGGAGGGCTGCTTTGATGAGCTGTCCTGGATGGAATTGTATCAATTCAGTCTCTCGTAATTTTTTGTCGTCTTTAACTTTAGTGCATCTAAGCTAGTTCTCAGTTTATGCTGCATTCCAGTCAAGCACCCAGTCTTTATTTCTTTTTTCCTTCTTGAGAAGAACTATGCACAAAACATTTATTCTTAGGAATTTTTTTTCCTGTAGAGGACAGTAGTTGCTAATGGAGAAAAATAAATATAAAAGACAATAGAAATAATTGTCTACTATTTTAAAGCAGGTATGTTATCCAGTATACTTTATCTAACAAAGATTCTACTGCCAAATGTTTCAGAAGGTGGAGGAATATTCTTAATGAAAGTTTATGGGGTTGCCTTCAAAAGTGAGATTTCCGCCCCCCTCCAACCCCCCCAAGATTTAAGTCCAGAAAGAGGGCAATTCTTGTATTCTAAGAATTGTATGAACCATAAGCTGGTGATATCATTATCCATTTAGGTAGTTGACACCTTTTAATATTTTTGGTTATTGATGTGGTTTCTACTAGCGTTTGTTTATTTTCTATATAACTCTGTCATAGTTTAACCCCAGCCAGCAACTAAGCACCATGCAGCCAGCCACTCACTTCCCCCCACCCAGTGGGATGGGGGAGAAAATCGGGGGGGAAGTAAAACTTGTGGGTTGAGATAAGAACAGTTTAATAGAACAGAGAGGAAGAAACTAATAATGATAATAATAACAATAATAAAAGGATTGGAATATACAAAGCAAGTGATGCACAATGCAATTGCTCATCACTCGCTGACCTATGCCCAGTTAGTTCCTGAGCAGCGATCGGCACCCGCCTGCCCCAGGCCAACTCTCCCCCAGTTTATATACTGGGCATGACATCCCATGATATGGAATACCCCTTTGGCCAGTTTGGGTCAGCTGTCCTGGCTGTGTGCCCTCACAACTCTTTGTGCCCCTCCAGCATTCTTGCTGGTTGGGCACGAGAAGCTGAAAAACCCTTGACTTGGTCTAAATGCTACTTAGCAACAACTGAAAACGTCAGTGTGTTATCAACATTCTTCTGGTAGTGAACCCAAAACATAACACTCTACCAGCTACTAGAAAGAAAATTAACTCCATCCCAGCTAAAACCATGACAAACTCTCATAACTTGGCTTTCATGTATCAGCTGGTAATGGATATGTTTGTGTTTAGTGCAATTTTTCTTTCTATCTTTAAGGTGTCCCAGATAGATTCCATCTTTGAATGCTTACTGGAAGAAGAGGAACAAATCCTGAAAGATATGCCTATTGAATCAATTGAGTGGGCCCAGATAGTTGTCAACGTGAACAACATCATTAAGGTATAGAACTGCATTAACTAAAATGTTTGTGGGAGAGGAAGGTAAATCTTGAAGACCAATCAACAAGTTGAGTGCAGCACATTTGAGTTACTGACACAAGAACAAAAGTGAATGCACTTTTCACGTGTCCAGATATATTAGGAAGGAAAAGATGGTCTCATGCGGAATTAGGGGCATTCCTCTTCCTCTTGAGCCACTGCTAAAGAGAGTTTGAGAAGTTGCAGCATTGTTAGGAGTTGTGAAAGCGTGAGTACGTAGCAAAGAGCGAAGAGCTTGTGCTGGAGCACTGAGGTGTCTTGCTCAGTCAGTATGTGCTCTTCTGCACAACTGAGAAGGTGACGTAGAAAGGAGGGGATATTAAAAGAACATTTCGGAATTGTAAAAGACAACATCTTTTATGGTCTGTGTATATGCAGGTAGACTTTAAAAAATACTTACGTACTTGCCTTTAAATAGGACATGCTACAAGCTGCCTGTCAGTATCGTCAATCGAAAGCTTCTTTATATAAAACAGGAGAGCTTCCAGAAAGAGAACCTGAATATATTCCATGGACAGGTGAGAAATTATTATTACTTAGTTTATTAATTATCTATCCTAAACAAAAAGTACTTTTCATGAGTTTCAGAACACATTAATTTCAATCTGAATGTTAAACTTGCTGTTAAATGCTGCTACAAGGCTGTCAGTAAGAATAGGAAAAGCTAAGGGTTTCATTTGGGGAATGAACCAGTGAACATTTATTTTGTCCGGTATTGATGATAATTCTTTAAAACTTGCATTGCAGATTTGACTACAAACCCAAAGTTTGGGAAACAACACTAATTTTTTTGTTGCTTTGTTTTAAGTGCACTGGTTCTGGTTGGCAGACCTATGGGATATGTAACATTAAAATGAATCATAAAAGGTGATCTATAACTGTTTTAAAAGAACTGATGATTCTCCACTTCCTTAATTGTGTTTTGTTTTGATGGTTTAATAACATGAAAAACTATCAGTACAAATGTTTGCAGAAGCAAGCACTTTCCAGTTGGTGCTTAAGCTTCCCTGTGGCCTCTACATATAAAACACACTTGTTTAGTGCTCCCAAGATAAAAATCTTTTGAAAAGCAGGACCCACGCAAGCTATTTTGGTGTGTTATATCTTGATGACTACATCCAGGTATTTAAATCAGGTTAACAGAAGTTGCCTTTTCCTCATGTATTCTCTACTTTGCTTACAGATCATGCAAGTGATTCTTTTCTTCTGAAACATAGCTGGTATTGATAGTTGATGGTGTAGATCTGTGTTGTTCAAGGGGTGGTTCTATTTCTGTTCTTTTTTGTTTACTACATTTTGGCTAAATTTAATATGTAAAGGTAGATGGGAGTATGTGTTTGGTTTGTTCAGGGTTTTTTTATAATATTGCTTTGATTTTTAAAATTAAAATGTTTATTAGCTTTTTTCTTTCTATTGTTTTTTCATTATACATAGTAATGTTTTCGTTATACTTCAGCATAGATTCCTGTGGTGATGGTGTTATTGTTTTCTGTGTTGTTTTCCCAAGCATCTAGTGGCCTTCGTACAGCAATAATACGTCAGCATGGAATCATTCTGAAGATGGTGTATCCCCAAGTGGACAGTAACCTCCGTAGCATTGTGGCTGAACAGTTGGTGGCACTACTGGATTGTTTTCTAGACGGCTATGTTTCTCAGCTGAAATCTGTGGACCGCCCCGCTGATCAAGAGCGATACAGCAGTCTGGAAATGGAGTATGTGCAGAAAAGATCAGAACTCTTGTCTCCTCTCCGTAAGTAGTGTCTGTTTTCCTTAATGCAAGGATTAAATGTTCCATTTGATGAGGAAATTATGCAAATCTGATAGAGTAAATGGCATCTGTGTATGATTTCTATTTGTTCTACATGTTTGCCTTCAGAGTATAAACGACTGGTTTTAAGATTTCATGAGATATTTGCAAAATAAAAACAGATTACAGAATTGCATCCAGGACTGCATCCATGCCCATACCTGTAATAAGACACATTGTTGCTTGAAGTTTTTTCTTTTGCTAACTTGTTACATTTTTCTGGCAGTAATTTATGGTGTGCCACTTGGCTGAAAATAACTTATACATGGATTTCTAAATGTTTATATTGTTGCAAGTTGACATAAACTTACCTGCCTGAAAGCTTGTTTAGTGTTTATCAGGGAAAAGTTACTTTTTGAGTCTTGATTATTTAATAATCAAACCCGTTGTTTAACATGTCAGAAGTGGTCACGTCTTTAATGAGTACTTGACAGCAAAGCCCCGTTTTGAAGTGGAAATAACTTGGAGTAAATACATTCTAGTAACTTAATAAAGTTTAAATTTTTTTAGATGAAAAATTAATTATATAAATAGAACAATCTAATAATCACTGCTTCCTAACATTCTTAAACATTCTTAAGAAGAGTCTCTTAAACTATCATTCTCAGTGTTACTGACATTTCTGGGCTCCGTTTGCTTGTAAATACATTTGATATCATTATGTTCAATCTAAACTTCATATTTCCTTACAAAAAAAATTGAGTAGTCTAACAACTTTTACGTATTTAACTGAACCCAAAAGAGTTTAAATAATATATTTTTAACACAAACCCCATTGTCTTTACTTGTTCTATTTTTTTATCAAAAGCCTTTGCCTGCTGCTTTTTTTCACTTTGTGTAATTAAGTGGCTATTATTACAGATAATAAGTCATGGGTTGAATCCTCCCCCCTGTCCCACCCAGCACAAATAGCAGATGATACCAACTTTCAGAGAAAATAGGATGTATACTGGCCTTTTAGTATTCTAAACTTCTCTTCTTCCCTCTTGTGTTGGGGGACACAGGTGGTAGGTATGTGAACTTGCACATGCACAGGATATGTATGCAGTAGGTTAATGTTTCTTTGGGAATGTGTAAGTATCTTCTTGATGTGAACACTTGAAAGTTGTTTTCGTTTTTCTGGTCTCTGCCCTCGGTCATCCTCTTACGGTCAAAGATGAGCTTGTTTGATATAACGTCTTTTTCTTGGTTACTTAGTTTCCCTGGGACAGTATCAGATGGCAGCTGCTTTAGCAGAGAAGTACTGTGACTTTGATATCCTGGTGCAAATGTGTGAGCAGACAGACAACCAGGCCAGATTACAGCGTTACATGAGTCAGTTTGCAGATCAGGTAACTCTTTTATCTATTTCCTTTAGATAGTGTTTTATAATAAGTTTGCACCTGAAATGTTGCAAAAGTTATGATTTCTTTTGGGGCTTTTTTTTCCTGGTTTTTTTAATGCGCATGTATTTACATATACATACGGGGGTAATGTGGAAAATTGAAGTCAACATTCACTGTGCAGAACTCAACTGAGTATTTTACCCTGACCCTGCAAAGCAAGTCAGCAGAAATACGGGTGCTAGCTGTATGGACAGTGGCTTTTCATGGGTCCTTTTTTTGTGCCTCAAACACATTGTCTCACTCTTAACAGCTTTCAGCATTTTGTGACTTGTTTACTGAGGTGCTGTAGTCAGTGTACTGCTGTTTTATTAAACTAATATAATAGAAATTTAAGGATAATTTCCAAAAGAGAAGATGAGATTGTTAAATGTGTAAACAGAAAAGTAGTTAAGAAGAGTAGGAAGGTAGGGGTCTTGCTGTGGTCTTTTTTGTTGTCCTGCTAGGTACTTGTTGGACAATTTTTCCAATGTCAATTAAAATCTGGTGTAAAAACTTCGAAGTGTGCTAAAAAATTGCAAAGCTTAAGGAAAAGGCAGTAGAGACTACTTGAAGTGAGGGGGACTGGGACAAAAGTTTCCTAATTTGAGAGTTGGTGAGATCAATTTGTTTAGCTTTCCACAACAACTATGGAAAGAGAAATCCTGCAGTCTACAGGTTTCCTAATAAAGAGAGTACAGAAAGGCTGTTTTAATAAGAAAAAGCAAAAGTATCAGTAATGGACAGAAACTATAGTAAACGTTTTTAATAGTGAGGCTTAAATACTCACTGCCAAAGAAGGGGATAAATTATCTTTTTTTTTCTTTCCTCTTTACATGCTTTATTTTAAAGGAAAAGTGGAACACTTTCTGAAAAGAAGTTACTGTGGCAAATGTAGAGCTGAATAGATCAAGTCTAATGGATAGAATATCAGACCAGTGGCCTCTTTAAACTTTATTTTTTAAATTGTTAATGCAATTAAAATTTAGCATTATTGTAAATTACTCTGAAAAGACTAAATTAAATCTCAAACACAAATCCTGACTAGTTATTTCACATTGAAGTTTTTGAGGATAGTTTTGTTGTGGGTTTTTTTTTTTTTAAATACATTGTTTTTTAACAATGACTGAGAGTATTAAGGTTGTACATTCACTTGGAGATAGGAGGGAATGTTTCAAAAACAGTGACAGTGGAAGTAAACATATATGAAAGGAAATAGTAAGCACAGAGTTCCGAGGGAGGGCAAAGGAACAAGTAAGAAAATAAGACTAGAACTGTGACCGATGCAAAATCTGTTTCCATTCTTCTGGGTTAACATGAAGAATTTACATTTGGCACTTCCTTCACTTCCATTGAAAGATGCTGTGTCTATCAGCATCTGTTGCAGAGTAGCTCATGAATTCTTTAAACACTGTTTCTATCAGGACTCTTAAGTTTTTTCGTCAACACTATATTTTTGTGTGTGTGTCTTGTTTTGTTAAGCAGGTTCTTACCATGTTCTTCCCAATTGTATTTTATGAAGCATTTTGCCATAGAAGACAAACAAAATATTTAAATGTAACTTTTAAAATGTATTCATATTCCTGTTATCTTCAGAACTTTTCAGATTTCCTGTTTCGCTGGTATCTAGAAAAAGGAAAGCGAGGGAAGCTGTTGTCTCAGCCTATTGCTCAGCACGGACAGCTGGCCAATTTCTTGCAAGCTCACGAGCATCTGAGCTGGTTACATGAAATCAATAGTCAGGATTTGCAAAAGGTAGAGTTTCTTAAATACAACCAAACTGAAATATCACATGTTAAACAGGTCAAGTACATATTCAAGTAGGCAAATAATCTAGTTATGACTCTTCTTCATCAAAAGACGACTTATCTAGATGAGTTAGGGGAGAGATGACATTGATTATTAATGGAGTACCAATAACCTTCCTCCAGGCACCATCTGGTATATCATATAAGCCACTGCACCATGTAATGGGAATTAGGGCTGCTTTTCATCCCTTGTGGTGACTAATATTTTTATCAAGGAAGTTTTGTTTGGCTATGTGATCACTACTTTGATGGAATTGGGGGTTTACAGTGAATATCAATAACATTATCAGATTATCCAGTGAGGGAAAAACTGAAACTTTTATTTCAAGAGAAACTATTTAAAGCAAAGGAATTTGGAGATATCACAAAAGTAAAAAAGTTATTGATTACTTTAATACTTACTTGCATAGTTTAAAAGTGTTGGGGTTTTTTTTAATAGCAGATGTGCATGTGGATAGATTAATGTGACATTGTTTTTAAACTTGATCCTTTGTTGCCTTGTAGGCTGTCCAGTTATTCTTGCCCCATTTCTGGCTGGTCAGTCTTTCCTTCCTTCTGCAAGACTTACGAATGTATTTCACTTTAGCAAATCAACTATTTCTAAACAAAAATGGCTTCTTTCAGTCCATGTGCACATTTATTAAGTATGCAGAGCAGGGAAACATGTACCCTATTGCAAATTATAGGTTGATAATACCGTATGCCCCTTAAAAAAAAAAACACCACCAAAACACAAACCAAAACAAAAACCAACAACAACAAAAAACCCCACCCTGAGAATATTGTAATATTCTATTTGTGTCAACTGAGATTTTCTCTGTTATAGCAAAGCACTATGAAGGAGGGGGCAAGGACTCTAAAATATACAAGTAATTCAGTCTGGATAGTTTATTTCTGAGTAAGTGCTCAGAAACTTTCTGTTCCTTTGATAGACAAACAAATTCTTACCTATATGTTTGGTTACTGCAGCAGTTATACATACAATTCTGTTTTTTCGAATTCCTGAATTAACAAGTAAATCGAACTGCATGCACAACTGTTCCGTCAAAGCATATTTGCCTGGCTTTTATGGCAAAGCCACCTTGTCTTGAATATCTTGAATAAGATCCCAGAGGTATAATATGCAAAGTTGCAGTTTTTCCTTGATCATAAGATAGTTTTTCCTGATTAGTACTGGAAAGATTTTTTTTTTTATATAATTGGAGTAAAGATCTGTGTCTCTTCCTGAAGAGTGTAATGCACAGTTGTAATGAGCAAGTTGTACGACTTTTAAAAATAAGGGTTATAGTATTACAAACGATAAATAGCTGTGAGACTGCAGTTCAGATTAAATCCTTATCTGTTAACCTTCTGATGTTAACTTATAAACCTGATTTCTAATATCTTTATAAATTTCAGGCTCACAGAACGTTGCAGACTTTAGCAAATATGGAGACCCGATATTTTGCAAAGAAGAAAACGCTACTTGGCTTGAGCAAATTGGCTGCACTGGCATCTGACTTCTCAGAAGACATACTGCAAGAGAAAATAGAAGGTAAGAAATAAAAACAGAGCAAATGAAGAATAATAACTTCATTAGTCTAGTGAATTAGAATCACGTTAATTTTGCAGATTGTTAATTTATTAGGTTGAGGGCTCTAAGTTAATGTGGTAAGGATAAATGGGCAGATGATTTTGCTCATTGCAGGAACGATAAGGAAGATGGTGTGGGGCAGTAACCTCAGTGTTCATTTTCACCTGTGAGTTAGGACTATAAGCATGGGAAGTTTGTACCTTTTCACTTCTTCTAATAACGTGCAAAATAGTGGCATACATAACAAGCTGCACAGTATTTTGAGATGTCATAGACAGTTCTGAAGTGGCTGAAACTTGTAAACCATTCTCACTGAATGCGTTTTCATGAAGCTGCATTTTATATTTCAGGTGCAAGGTAAAAATGATTTAATTTCATAAAGTCTGTTTATTGAATGGCTCTCAATTCTGAATTCTTCTCAAGTCCTGAGACTCTTAGGCTGTACAAGGAACTCCAGTAACTGTGCTGTATTGTAATAATATACCTGCAAATATATACATTTGTGATCAAGAAGTGCTTTCTCAGCATCTTGCTCTGTATCTAGAAAGGTTACAGTGACAGTGTTTCATTATGCTCTAACTGAAAGGATGTTAACGGGTAAAGTAGGAATACCTATTTTGCTTCTTTACCAAATGCAATGGTTCCACTGCTCTGCCATTCCTATCACTTTGGAAAATACCCTTTTCCCAATACTGTTTGTGCGGCACATGGTTCTGTGAGTTTGTGAAAAAGCAGTTCTACACTAATAGTTAAGCTGGTACTGGCCACCAGGGGGTAGCTTTGAAATACTACTCAAGGTTACTACTCAAGCTTACTTATATTTATCTGCGAGTTTATCCGTGTACGTTATGTACAATTCTTAAAAGAAATCCTGTTGAAAAAGCCCAGGGATAATTATGATAACTAAGTAGCCTTTACAAATTATTTTTAGTTTGTAATAATAATATGTTATCTGCCTTTTAAATTGTAAAACGTTGCATGAAATCTTAAATTTTCCATTTGTTTTTCTCACCATTGTGGAAAAAAAAAAGCCTATGCTGATGTGAAGAATCTCATCTTTAAATAGGAAAACTGTAGAAAAATGAGGAAATCAAAGCTTTATTTCAGTAGACTAATGTACTCTCAAAATTTGGTCTGGACTTTGCTACACATTTCTGTATTGACACATGACACAGCTTTTAAAACTATGCTCTTTGTTTATCAGTTTCCTATTGATAAAGAAAGAACAATTACTTCTACCACATTTTGCTTATCCATTTAAACAGATAAAGTGCTCCTTAGAATTATTTTCCCCTTTCTACCATGCAATGGAACTGGGTGGGCAGGGCAGGGTTCACATACTGTGGCTGAAATTATTCCTTTTTGATTGTTTCAGCCTAATAAGTTTCTAACCCTGAAGCAGATCATACTGAAAAATAAAACAACCAAAAATGGAATAATTCATGAGATGGAGCAGGTCCATGGCACAGGTCTTCAGCCAAAAGGTAGCTCCTAAAATTGCAAGCAACTTACTTTGCTGCATAGTGCAACAGCCTCCCTCCAATCCCTCCATTTTGTGGTTTTGAGAAAAAAAGAAGAGTTATCAGTCTGCATTATGCAGGGAACCTGAGTGGAAAGTAAGAACTAGTTCACCAGGATGGTAATACTGAAGTGGAAGTATTTCTGTGCTTCAGGAACATAGATGAGTGTCCTAATAGAATGCTTCATAATAAACACTTGTAGACCTGAATAATATTGTGACTTGACAGTTACTACTCTGCCATAATAACATGAAACATTCATTTCCTTAAATGACTACAAGAAATATCAGAACAGGAACGCTTTCTGTTACATCAGGAGACACTTCCTGAACAATTACTGGCAGAAAAACAGTTGAACCTCAATGATATGCCAGTGTTGTCTGCATCTCAGCTCATTGATGTAAGTATCTCATGTTTTCTTCATTACACAGGTAAAGTTCCAGTATGTTTTCTGCCTCTGTGTGATAAAATAAATGAGAAGATCACAGCTGTCTTTATCCCTTATATGACTTGCTAAGCACCTAAAGATCTGATATATGATGAATTGGTTTATCTTTGCTTAGTTTCTACCAGCACCAAACTTCAGAATGCTGCTTTTCATTCAAATTTCTTCCTCTTGAATGTGTGCTTTAGAGTGCTGCTAGGAGAAAAAGCAAATCAGTGCTAGAAGTTGATTTACTGGTCTAAGCCAGTTTTTGAATCTGAGACAATTTCTACCTTCTGTTACATTCTCAGTAGGGCAGAACTTGGAAGGTAGATGGACCAAAGAATTCCACCTTAGTGGAGAAAGGATGCTGCTATCTAGAAAAAGAAAGGGCTAGAAGCAGGAAGAGGCTTTTGGTCACCTATTGCAAAGAGGCACCCAAAGCCTCTCTACTTTTTTCTTCCTTTTTCAAAAACAAAAAAAAACCCCAACCCATACCAAAACAAAAACATGAACTGTTCCAGTACTGGGATCACTAATAGTGTTGAGTCCTTTTCTGCACCCCTTTCTGGTGGTAGCCAGTAACCAGTAGCCTTACTGTTTCTGCCTTGTTGGCAGCATATTTTTACCATCCAGTGATGCATACAAAAAATATTCAATGAGTAACAACAATACATTTTAAGACAAATCAGGTCCTGTCTGGTTGTCAGTTTTGCAACTCCTTACTTTTCTGTAATCTTGTGGAAAATCAAAAGCTGATAGTGTGCTTGTTTACATTCTCCGCAATTTCTTAGAATAACGCTCATAGCAGATTCTGAAGTCATTACCTGTATCTTTAAGTGAGGCTATTTGTGGGATTAGGGAAGAGTAGGAGGTGTCACTCATGACTTGGCAAGCACTGGCACCATGACAGTTTTCCTTCTGAATTGTCTCTATTGTCAAACAAATGTTCATGCTTGCTACTTGAAATGCGAGAATGAAACTTGGAAAGTGTAAATAAAAAGAGCATTAATGTTAATTTTCCTTTGAAGTACTAATTTAGAATTGGGAGGCGGGAGGGGATGAAATATTGATAGCAAACTCATCTGTTTCTAAAAGGTGAAAGGCAGTACGTGTGCTTAAGCATTGCTTTGAGCTTAATTACCGAAATAATTCAGAGATCTTATTTGTGGAGCTGAGCTCTGGCTACAATAGGCCAGGAATGTTACAGCCTTAAATGGCATTTAAATTTGAAACCTAGCAGCCTTATATCCAATATCATTTGTCCACAGACCATTGTCATGTAGGTGGAATGCTGCTCTAAAACCTTAAGTATATTCCTTACTATAAAAATACTTGCAGTTGAATCAAGACATATTTTCATGAGAAGGTCATGTAAGTGGAAAATACATGGTGGTCTTCCCACAATGAGTTGTCCATGATATCAGTTACATTAGTTTGTAGGCTAAAAATAATTTTCTACGTTAATCTCTCATATCATAGATGTACATATGTGATGAGAACAGAAGGGCCAATGAGTATGACTTCAAGAAGGCACTTGATCTGCTGGAATATATTGATGAGGTAGGAAAAGTTTTTGAAGGATTTCTAACCCAGACACTTACTTTTTTACTTATTATTTAAGCTAGGATGATGCATCTGTAGTTAGTTAACATATTAGCTTAGTGTACGGTAATTAAAAATAACCCCTGATGTGGGTTTTTTTCAGTTTGTTTTTAAGTCACTGGAGACTTACTGCCAAATGTGGTTTAGATAATTTAAGAAAAATGACGCTCCTCATCTTTACTTCCCATTTATAGTCTATGGTTTCTTTTTTAGAGCCTTGCTTCCCTACAGGCTTTCTCCAAACAGGACAAAGATCATCTGTTTTCAGTAGTTTAGTTCTTGTATCTTTCCTATTGGCAGTTTCTCCTATTGTCATGAGATAAGGTGGGATAGTCACCAGTTTTTTAATATGTAAATAGCATTGAACCATGGATTTGCTGTCTGCTTTCTCGCTGCATCTCATTCTATGAGCTAGTATCTTGTCAGGAGTAACTTTCATTAAGCATGAATAAATCAACTTCTGCGGAGCATCAAACCTAAATTAGTAACAGTCTTTGCTGAAAAGCTAAAGTTGTATTATTTTAGCAGAAGTATTCTTTACCAATTGAAAATGAGAGCTCTTTTCTGATTATCCCAATTCCTGTTAGTCTGGGTAGGGCTTCAAGTTAAAATCCTCTCTGTAGTATTGCTTTGTAAACACCATTGTGCCATTTTGTTGGTCTTCACTAACTTTGGTTTGATAACTACAAATATCTTTATAATTAAATTGTTTTTAAAATGTAAATTGATTTTAAATTGGTTTTAATAGCATTTCTTTTACCAAACTTTCTTTTGAATAACATTACTGTTATTAACTAGGTTTTTTTTTTGCTTTATGAATATGTTTACTTGTCCTGTGTTTAGTACTATATTATATTTTGTGTACTGAGGAGAGTATTACTACTTAGAGTAGCATGTTACTCTGAGTTAGTTCTCTTTAGTTTAAAAAGAAAATTCAATGCTTTTTTCCCTAACTTCCACCTTAATTTTTACAACATAAATAGTCCGAATAATAATATTTTGCAGTAAAATAAACTTGAGTGAACTCATTTGGTTCTCTCTTTTAAATTCGTTTTCCTCTTAAACTTTGTCAACACAATTCATGAACAGAGACAACTATATTTTTTTTTTGTATCTAAATAAAAGAAGTGTCACTCTAAAAACATGAGATTTCAAAATTACTTTTTGCTCAGATATTTGAGTCTCTAACAACTTGAGTAGAACCATTCAGCACAAATTGGAGATGGTGGTTTAGAGTCTAAAAACTAGCTGTTCCCTAGTTTTCCCTGCTTTTCTCTTGCAATAGCATAGCATAAAGTTGAGACCCATCCTCTTGCTTCCAGGCTTCTAAATTCAAGTGTTCATGGTTTCTGTTATCTCTTATGAGGGGAATGTAAAGTAGGTGTGATGCTTTGGGACATTGAGAGGTGGAAAAAATATAGGGTCTTTTTTCTGACATATTTTTTAAAGGGCTCTCACACCAACTATCTCAAAGTTTCTGTGCAATGAAGAGACTGCCCTTTCCAAGACAAATATGTATTTTTGAAGACATTTACTAATATATTCATAAAACATACATCCTAATGTGGACACTAATGCATACCAGTTAGCTTGGCCATGCTGAAAAAAGAGCCTTGACTTCAGTCACCAGTTAGCACATTTTGAAATAAACCTTGCCTAGAATACACTGTTTTACAGATTGGTATTTGTTCATGTGCTTTAAAATATGCCGGTTTTTAAATTGAGGTAGTTGGTCTTCAGCGGTCGTGTGGTGATGTAGAAAGTCTGAGCCATGTTTTCAAATGGAAGTGAACAGTCTTTGGTGTTTCAACAGTCTGATCAGGTCATCTTTTAAAATAGCATGTGTTAAAAACAATGTTCAGTAATTGAAGGATCTAATTCATTGGTATAATCTGTGTGACGGAGTGATTATTTCTTTTAAAAAAAAAAAAAATTTTAACTTACCTGTCTCTTCTCCTTATATGAATTGAAGGAAGAGGAAGTGGATGTAAATGATCTGAAACTTAAAATTCTCTGTAAGGCTCTCCAAAGAGATGGGTAAGTCCAACATAAATATAAATTACTGGGAGTATTTGTGACATAGCTTTTCCAGAATTACATATTAGTATACTATTCTCTAGCTCACTGAAAAGATTGAATTTCATAGTATAAGGTTAGTAAAGTATAAAGTATGTGATCTGAATGTGTCTTTACAAATAAAAAGTGAAACCTCAACAAAAAAAAACCCTGTAGTACTTTGTTCGCTTAGCTCATTGGCAACCTACTATGCATTCTCAGCACCTGAGACAGAAGTGTAGCCATGCAGCTTTCATTCTTGAACCCTTTGCTAAGGTAAAAGGAATGACCAGTGCCGAAACTTTTTTTTTTTTCCTTTGAAGCATCTCAGGGTAGAAGCTTTTGAAGAGCAACATGTGCAGAGGTCACTCCTGCAAACTTTTATTTCACTAATTTTTGGTCATTGAACCACACTGACAAGTTCATGACCTTTTTGAGTTAAAGCTGCATTCCTGACTGTAAGCGATCAAAGCCTTAAATACTGCTTGAGAGCCACTCTTAGGGATGTTCAACACCAAATACAGGCTGAATTCAGTTGGTCAGAAGAATCGTCTCATCAAGCAGTGCTACTGTTCTATCCTAGGTTAAATAACTCAAATGGCATTTCCTCCCTGCCCTTTCTAATTTTCAGAAGTTATCCAGCTTTTGTAACTCCCATCCATGTTCCAAGAGGACCTAAGGAAGAAAAGATGAGGAGAGAATAGATTCCAAATGGACTGTGCCATTTGTGATTAAAATGAAAATAAGCAGCATTTGCGTTCACACTTATGCATAGGATAGATTCCAAAGGACGGTGGTCTGTAGAAAATAAATTCCTAGTTGCATGACTAAGTTATTGTCACATATGACATAAATAATATGCAGAAACAGGTTCACACTATTCCAAGAGTTTCCTTCCCTTCTTATTATTTTCAAGTCAGAAGAATCCAGAAACTCCTACATGGCACCAGTCCAATAATTAGTTTATGTCCTGTCTACCGTGGGCCAAGAATAGAGTTTTAGACATAATATTTAAATCATTCAAATCATATATAATGCTGGCAAGATTGTGGAGACTCCACTAGCTAACCAGATGCAATTTGAATAGACCTTTGTACTGAACGGTGTTTAGAAAACTTGATGTCCCAGTTGAGTTTCCAGTCCAGCAAGGCTTGAAGGCTTACAAGGTGGTTGATCGTTATTTCAAAAGAGGTAGTGTTAACTTTCATCTGCGTGCAAAAGTAAGCATTTGACATGTTACAGTACCGACTTTTAAGGATAGCATCTGGTTTCTAGCTTAACAGCTACAAATGGTGGTAAGGTTCTTGGGTAGAATGGAAAGCCTTGCTGAGTGTGCTCCTGGCACGCTCACTGTTCTCCTCTGTGCCTAAGAGTGATTTGTTTCCTTAAAGCCCCCCACCCGTTCCCTCCCTCTTTCTCTCATATTCTTCCCAGTAGAGTTAAAGATGAAATTCTAGAAGTTTAAGCATCTAAGTGTCATCCAGGGTAAAACTGTGGTTTCAGTGAAGTACAGAGGATTTGTCAGTAATGGCTTCTGGGAGCCAGGTCCAGATCTGTTGCAAGCGTGTCCCGTTGGCCCAAGGAGGTTCGTGTTGGTTTAGGGAGTGATACGAGAACTGGCAGTTTAACATATGGAACCAGGAAATTCTAACAGCTGAAAGGTTAGAACCACAACAAAAGAAGTTATGTTGATGTTGACTTAAAACTACTACATATAAAGCTCTGTAAGGATGAAAAATTGTCCTTTAAAATAATCTTTCTCTTAGAAAAATTTGTTTGGGATTTTTTTATCACAGACGGGACTTGCATTCACTAGTCTTCACCTTCACAAATGAGACAAACGGTATTTAGCTTGTGTCTCTGTGTGCTGTTACAGGCCTGCACTTTATATTTTACACCTTTTTTTCTCCTTCCTTTTCTTGGTGTTTGCTTTTTTGTTTGTGGGGAGTTTTTTTCACATATGTTAGCAAATTGCTGCTCTTGCTTTATTCTACCAGAAAATATCTATACTTGCATCATCTCAATCGTAAAATATAATTACTGAGAATAGGTAATTCTTATCTTGATGGATAACATTTTTTTATTTTATTGAAGAAATAATGTTTTCTTTTACAGTTTAGAAGATGGGAAGCATTTCTATTGTCATCTTAACTAGACTGTGTTGTAGTAGTGCAATTTTATTGCAGTTTTACTCCTGGAATAAAGAATAATTAACACAAGATAGAAAAAAACCTCTTGCTTTGAGCTGTAGCCAAGCACATTACACTTATGTGTGAACACGTATTAGTCACCTTTTGGTAATTTATCATATTTCCTGCGTATTTTTTCTTGTTAGTTTTCTTTTGATTTCATCTGTGCAATTCTTTCAACAAATTATTCTTTGACTTGCAGATGGTCCAGTTCAGATGGTAAAGATGATCCAATTGAAGCATCTAAAGATAGTATATTTGTGAAAATACTACAAAAACTATTGAAAGAAGGTAAAGTGTGCTTAAATATAATTGAACTTCTTGAAATTGTTCGGTTGTTTCAAAAGCTGCTTAAGATGAACACTACTATATAAAAGTAGCATTAATAAAGTCTGAGTAATAAAAACTTCCATATATGTTCCACTAGACAATTACAATCACATGGAGCTAATTCCGTCTCTATAAAATATTGAGGGGATGAGAGAGGAGCAGATTTCTTGGTTATAATCTTAGTACCCTCAAATTTGCTCAGTAGGGCAGCCGTCAGATTTTTAGCAGTTCCTTACTGTACAGTAAAGTATGTCTTCTGGAGTTAAATACATATCTTCTGTAAAACAAGGGATTACTAACTATTTATCTTTCATTCAGAAGATCTTAATCTATTTTAGCTTAAATGTTTTTTTTTGTTTTCCCTCCCTAAAAACAACAAAAAAATGAACACAGCCCCCCTCCCCCC
>NW_010972598.1:7156339-7160932 GCF_000737465.1 Haliaeetus leucocephalus | reverse complement strand
GCCATGGAAGTTATAGCTGGGGAGGGGAGAGAAGCAATTTAGAGTCAAAATCCGTTTTAAATATTACTGCATATGAACTTTTTCCAGAACAGAGAAAGCTGCATGTCGAAAATACAAAAATGAAGTTCTTCAGAACAGTCGTAGTTTTGTGTGTTCAATCCTGTCAATTTCTTTCCTTTTGTAAGATTTTCACACCCCAGACTGAAGTGTTGCAACTGATGATATAAATATTTATTATATGACTGATCTGTTGATCTTTCTTTTCTTATTTATTTATTTATTTTGGTGACATGTTATGTGAAGACTTGGATTTTAGGTTTAAGGATTTTAGGTTTAATAAGTTCACTGAGAAGCTGTGTTTGGGTAGGAAATTTTTATTTTGTTTTTATCTCGGTTTTACAGGCTACTTAAGCTTTATTGTATTTCTTGACATGTATAATAGAATTAGATCTTCTCAGCTCCAAAAGAGTAATTTAACTCTGAGGCAGGCACCAGTGTTTACTTAAAAATGATCTTAGCTGCTAATGCAAAGTACTTTTTTATCAGTGCTGTAATAAAACGTTTTGTGTTGTAGGAGTTCAGTTAAGTGAGTATTTACCAGAGGTGAAGGACTTCCTGCAAGCGAACGAACTTGGCAGCTTGAAATACAATGCTTACTTCGAATTTGTGTTAAAGGCAAACTATGAACTCTATGTTCAGGGACAAGCATGATTCTCGCTATTTTTTAAAATATTTTTTCTAAAGAACTGTTAAATTTTTGTATACTTTTTTACGTTCCGTTAGGGTTTTTGCTAAAACTTTGTAATAAAATCTATATGAGTAATATACTTGGTCTTAAATTTATAGACATTGACACTTTAGTCAGGGGAGGCAGAGGTGTCTTTTCAGGCAAAAGAAAAATAAAGTTTTCATTTTCTGCGCCTTTCATAAACTTGCTGTTTTGTTTTATGTCTTCATTAGTATGAGTGCTGCTTGAGACTCAAAGATACACAGACACACAGGGTGAAATGTGGGACCCACTGCAGAAGGTGGAATTTTTTGCTCTCACTTCACTGGGGCTGTGATTTCAATTCAGAGAACATACTGAAAACATGAATGCTGGGTGACTGTGTAGCTTACTGAAGAAACAAATGATTACTCTATAAGATAACTCTAGTCCCTCTTTGTACAACACTTTTTGCTGTAGAAAATAGGTAATTTCAATTTTGCATGAAAGATTACTGCCACAAAAGGCATACCTGGCTTGTCACTGGTCATGCAGCTTGTCTGTGACAGAAAGGAATAAAGCACAGTTCTCATTCAAAGCCTTCTGGTCCAGTAAATATACCTTTCTTTCATTTTATATCTGTAAGATTAAACTTTTTCAAAACATTTTAATATTGTATCTATTTAACTTTCATTTAAGTTATATCCAGATTTCTAGAACACATGTAAAAATGAGATTAACAGCTCACCATGCAGTCATTCACAGCAACTGCTTGAACCTAGAAAGCAGTTATGAAAGTGTAGGAGTCCAGCACGATCTTCCTTACTCGATGACTTGTTCTACTAGTCGATGCTGCTAACTTTTTTTTTTTTAGCCCACTGCCCCATTTAGTTATCTCTGACATAGGAATAAAAAAAATAAAAAAAAAAATCCATTTAAGTTTTCACTTTTCATTACTCTAAGTGGCAGCAGATTTTAATCTTTAAATAAAAGTTACTTCAATCTGACATGCTGGACCTTTCTTCTGCAAGTAGCTTGACAGCCAGAGAGTGAATGCAGAGCAACTTGCATGCCCTTATGTTTTACTTGTCTGGCTCGATGCCTGCTGCAACAACTTGATCCAACAGCTGAGAAGGTCAGAAGTTAAATTGGTTGAAGAGAATCCAGTTTCTAGTTTTAAAAGCACAGCTCCCTTTCCGTGGCTTCCCCTCCTCCCTGTACTAATACAGTAAGCTGGGCTGTGAGTCTGAACATGTTTGGAAGAATAGATTTATCTAGAGAGGTTCTAACTAATATGGGAAAGAAATGCACTAGCAGTCATCTTCTAAGATTGTTCTAAGAAGCGAACTTTGCTCTTCTGCAGCCTTGCATGGCTGAGAGAAAGAAGTGCAGGTATAACTCCCAGCTGGGGCTTCAAAGGAGTGGGTCATTTAAAGCCTTAGAAGAATGCCATGTGCTTGCTTAAATGTCACTTTAACGGTGGTTTCACATTATTGATAAACATTTTGGGAGAAAGGGAATAATCTAACAAATGATTGCCAGCCCTTGCCGACATATGTTTTACCCAAACTTTTACTAGACTCCTAAATTTCGCTTGAAGAGGAATCTCTCTAATTGACTGTCCACAGTAAAACACTTTGGGGATTATCTCATCTCTTCCTAGACTGTCGAGCAGCTGTATTCTGTCAGGAGAGGCAGGGTGAGTCCCGGAAAGCTTGCTCCAGGAGCAGGCGTTTCTGTTCCTCCTTAGCTGTCCATCTGTTTCAAAGTGCCTGGCTTCTCTGCTGGGATGGGTTTATTCCGGTTGGTATAAAAGCACTCCACAGGTTCTCAGGATCAGCCGTGTAGGCTTCGCAACTCATGTTTTATTCTATTGCTGGGTTGGGAGGCATTTGGCATTTGTACAACGGCTTTCCATCCGACTATTGCCAAAACAGAAGGCTACAAGCAATGAGTTTACTTAAATAAAACCTCATTAAAATAACTTCCGTGTCTAAACTGAAGTTTAATGTTCTTGTATTAAGAATGTTGAGCCAGTTCACTGTTCTCTTGGGAAGCCTGAAGAGGCTGGGATTTGGGGCTATTCCGCCTCTCCGTCCGCCGTTTCATTATGTAATAAGCTGTTCTGGTGCAGAACTCCTGTCTCAGATTACTGGACAGGGAGGATGCCTTCATTTACCACTGCATATGGCAGGTCATGCCACATCTCTAGGTTGTTTCCAAGTGTAATGTAAACAAAAAGATTTGGGGTTTTGGTTAAAATGGCTTAAGGAGTATGGATAGCTCCTTTTCAATAAGGAAGTATACGCTGTTTCTTAAATAGTTGTTTTCTCAATAATGGAAAATACACACGGTATGGGATGTCTGCGCTTCTATTCTCTGTTGTTGCCAGAGTAGCAGGAAAGCTTATCAGTTGTCATTTGTCATCAATTTCAGAAGGTATGGGTTGTGGATAGTGGTCTCCTTTGTGCCCAGCTCTGTTCCGGACACTAGCTTCCAGTGTTTTCTGACTTGGGACCAAAACCAAATTCATTTCATGAGTCCCCTTAAATAGCAGAAAATGATCTTTTACACAGAACTATTAAGAATTTAACGTTGCCATTGGGCATTTTACTGTAAAGTAGATTGGGGCAGAGAGAAAATTAAAAGAAACAGAAGGGATAGAGTGGGTTTACGCTTGTGTCAGGTTTCACTGAAGGATTAAGAATGTTTATCTTTCAGCAAGCTTAGGCTTTGTTGTTACTTGATTTCTGATTCCACACAACTGACTATATTTTGGAAACCATGATGGAGTGTTACAGTTCTGTAAACAGATTTGATGGCTGTGATGCCTTTAAGTGCTTTCAGGCTTCCGATTTTTGTACTGCCAGTTGTCGATGACAGAACTGAAGAATAATACGAGAAGTTGAAGAACAGTATGAGAGAATAGCATGTTTTATCCCCAGCATACTTTAATACAATAACTTGACAGGAATTGAAAATCTATAGCAGAATGAAATAGAGAGCTGCCAGAGGTAAAGAGGAACGCTGCCAAACTGGAGGCTGCAGAAGTGAAATAGAGAAGAAAAGTTGTCTGCCTCTCTGTTGACTTGTCTGCTCTGCCGTGCAGTGGAGGAAATCAGCTGCAGAAATGCCTTCACTTGCAGGAGACTCCTCACAGCGCGAGCGCTTCCAGCTTAATTTCTTCCTCCTCCTCTCCTGACTCCCTTCTGCTAAATTTTAAAAGGATTTCCCCTTGGCCAGTTGTGCCTTCAGAGAAGATCTTGAAGGTCAATACGATTCTATGCATCGACTCATCGGCAGGGCTGCGAATCCGCTTGTGTCACTGCCTCTTCTTTCCACCAGTAACCAGAATTTCTGTATAAAACCTTCCCACGTGTCCCCTGGGGAATCTCTGCTCAAATATCCGTAGCCCAAGGAGGTGGCCTGTTCCTCTTCACTCGCACAGTACCTTCCGCTTGTCGGAGATGACTTGCCCGTGAGGCTGCAGCCCTTTTGGAACGGGTGAGCCGCAGGGATAGCTGGAGGATGCCCAGTTGCCCGGCCGAGCTCCCCGGCCAGCCGAGGGCACTGGGTAATGGCACCAGCACTGGCGGCTGCGTCAGGCTCCTGCCATCGGAGGGATTAATGCTTCGCCAGGTTTCTCTTCAGGCGTTTGCCTAACAGATGTTATCCCCTGCGTTTGTTTTCCATTTTTAAACCCCGGCAAAGCCAGAAAACAACGCGCGGCTTAACTGGGCGCGTCAAGCTGTGGCTTTTACGCGGCCTGTCGGCCTTCTGTGCCGACCCCAGATCTGCCTCCTCACCTCCCCTTCTCCCCCCCCAGGCCCTCACCTACACCTACAGGCGAGGGCCGTTATTTCCCTTCACAACCCCCAAACAACCCC